>NW_025999977.1:14242626-14255667 GCF_001458135.2 Marmota marmota marmota
TGCAGGCCTCTGGGGCTGTTCTGCCAGTGGGTCGCAGGTCCGCCTACCTTGCAGGCGCGGGGGGGGGGCGGCTCTACCCTTCCGCAGGCCGCTGGGCCTGTCCTGTCTGTCGGTTGCAGGTCTGGCCTGTTCTGTTGGTGGTCGCATGTCCGCCTACCTTGCAGGCGCGTGGGGCAGCTCTGCCCCTCCGCGGGATGCTGGGCCTGTTCTGCCAGTGGGTCACAGGTCCGCCTACCTTGCAGGCGCAGGGGGCGGCTCTGCCCCTCCATGGGCCTCTGGGCCTGTTCTTCTGGTGGTCACAGTTCCGCCTACCTTGCAGGCGTGGGGGGAGGGGGTGGCTCTGCCCCTCAGCAGGCTGCTGTGCCTGTTCTGCCGGTGGTCACAGTTCCACCTTATGAATATATTTATTAATATTCATTGAACTACATGGTAAAGATATGTGTATCTGGGTCTATGTAAATTGTGCCTCAAATTAACAAAAGCAAAAGAATCCTGATTTTGCGAAGCACAGATGAGAGGCTGAGATGAAGACAGAAAATTGCTTACTGGATTTGGCAATTTTCAAGTACTTGTCAAAATTGATAAGAGCAAATTCTGTTCAGGGTACTGATAATTTATATTAAAAATATTACACTGTGAATAGGAGGAGCCATTGTGTGTGTAGATAACTGTTGGAAGAGACAATTTGGTTGTCAAGGTGAATGGAAAATGAGGAAGTCTTTTGAGAAGAATGTAAATGAAGGGAGTGTATGAATTTCAAGATGGTAGATACTAGAACAGACTGGAACAGATCAAGTACAGAAGAAACATTCATCATGCAAGGTACAGAAGAATATGAATAGGTGAATTTCTTGAAAACATCATACAACTTTGGCTTCAGGGAAAGGCAGAGACAAAACCAAACGGAAATAAAATAAATGTACCAATTAAAATTATAGTTGAGGATTTAAACAATTCATTCTTATTCATTGATAGAGGGTATATAAGAGTTGAAGAAGAATTTCAAAGACCTCTATCTAATTTATATTATACAATAATATATCCAACATGACAAGAATACAATTTCTTTGTTTACACCATCTATCATTTACAAAGAGAGATAAGATACTGGGACACAAGGTATATCTGGATAAATTCAAAGAGATTACAATAATTTAGGATATGGTCTCAAATCACAACAGTAAATATAAATAATATATAAATATCTGAGAAAGTCTATTTGAAAATTAAATGATACACTTCTAAATAAACTTACAGATCAAAGAATAAATAGAAATTAGAAAAATTTTGAACTGAATAAAATAGAAACACAAAGTTCTTATTTCATCCAAGATTGAAAAACTTCAACCTGTCATTTTCTCTTGATTACAACAAAAAATTCTTAAAAAAGAAAAAAAGTATCAGCAAACCCTGTAGATTCAATTTTCTGAGTAAATTAAAAAATTCAACCATTTTTCTTCATTCACTACTACCCTGGCCTAAACTTTCATTGTTTTTACTTGTGTGAACACAATAGTCTTCAGCATTTCCTCTTCTCACAATAATAACCTACCTTACTTCACAGTCTCTTCAAAAAAATCTTGAACAAATCTTGTAACACATAAATCAGATCATCTTAATTGTTTTTCTCAGAAATATCAAATAATAAGAGACACAGAATGCCAAAGTACTCCTGAGCAAGAAGAGAAATGGGACAGCATCCAATTAAAAAGCTTCTGCAGAACAAAGGAAACAATTAAGAGTGTAAAGAGAGAGCCTACAGAGAAATGAGAGAAAAATTTTTGTTTGCCACTTGCTCCTCAGGCAAGGTATCAATATCCAGAATATATATAAATAACTCATAAAATGTAATACCAAAAATATAACAAATAATCCAATTAACAAATGGGCAAAAGAACTAAACAGAAATTTCTCAGAAGAAGAAATACAAATGGCCAACATATATATGAAACAATGTTCAATATCCCTAGTCATTAGAATGATGTAAATCAAAATTACATTGAGATTTTATCTCACTCAAATCAGAATGGTAGTTATCAAGAATACAATAATAAATGTTGATGAGGAAGGGAAGAAGGTGCATTCATACATTGTGAGTGGGACTCCAAATTGGTACAAACACTTTGATGGAGATTTCTCGAAAGCCAAGAATGGAGCCACCATATGACCCATCTATCCCACTCCTTGGTATTTATCCAAAAGAACTCTAATCACTCTACTGGAACAGTACAGCCACTTCCGTGTTTATAGCAGCACAATTCCTGATAGCCAGATTATGGAATCAGCCAAGATGCCTGTAAATAGGTGAATAAGCAAATAAAATGTGGTATAAATGTACAATGGAGTTTTTCTCAGCCATAAAGAATAAAATTACAGCTTTGCTGGCAAATAGATGGAACTGGAGACTATCATGATAAGTGAAATAAGTCAAACCCAGAAAATTAAGGCCCAAATGTTTTCTCTTGTATGTGGAAGCTAGACCAAAATAAGGGGGAGGGGGAAATGGAGGGAAGAATCCCATGAAAATGGAAGAGAAATCAGTAGAGTGGAGAAGGGTTGGGGAAAAGGAAGGAATGATGGAATGGAACAGATCAAACTATCCTGTGTACATATCTGAATATATTATAGTAAATTTCACTTTTATGTATATTTATAGTGCACTAAGTTAAATAAAACTATAAATAAAAAGACCAGTAGAGGAAAGGGAGCAAGGGGAAGGAGAAAGAGAGGGAAGAAGACTGAATTGAGGTGAATTATATTATATGATTTCCTAATTATGTCAGAATGAACCCCAATACTATATGTGACTATAATGCACTAATAAAAATGAAAGAAAATAACATTCATTGATTTCTCATTTCTCTTAGAATTTAAATGACTAAAGTCCAATGGGATAAAAAAAATCTGGCTCACACTTACTTACCCAATATATTTTTTTCTGACTTCTTTCCTTGACTCCATTTCTATCACTCTGGCCTCCTTACTGCTTCTTTTATATCTCCAGTATTTTATTATAAAAATTTAAGATTTACAGAAAAGTTGAAAGAATTTTTTTCCAGTGAAAACCCATACATCCACTTGCTAGATTAGTTTATTAAGATTTCTTTTTAAAAATATTTTATTTGTTCTTTTAAGTTACATTTGATAGTAGAATGTATTTTGACATATCATACATATATGGAGTATAACTTCCCATTTTTGTGGCTGGACACAATGTGGAGTTACACTAGTCTTGCATTCATGTAAGAACATAGGGAAGTTATGTACAATTCATTCTACTGTCTTTCTTATTCCTATACCCCCTCCCTTCCTTTCATTCCTCTTTGTCTAATTCAGTGAACTTCTATCTGTCCCCCAACCCCCAACCCGCTTATTGAGAGTTAGAATGCACATATCAGAACATTTGGTCTTTTCTTTTGGGGATTGGCTTATATCACTTAGGATGATAGTCTCCAACTCTATCCATTTACGGGCAAATGCCATAATTTCATTCTTCTTCATGGCTGAGTAAAACTCCACTGTGTATATGTGCCATATTTTCTTCATCCATTCATCTGTTGAAGGGCGTTTAGGTTGGTTCCATAGCTTAGCTATTGTGAATTGAGCGACTATAAACACTGATGTGGCTGAATCACTGTAGTTTGCTGATTTTAAGTCCTCTAGGTATATGCCAAGGAGTGGGATAACTAGGTTAAATGGTGGTTCCATTCCAAGTTTTCTGAGGAATCTCCATACTGCACATAGTGGTTGTACCAATTTGTAGTCCCACCAACAATGTATGAGGGTGCCTTTTCCCCCACATACTCACTGACATTTATTGTTACGTGTATAGTTGGTAAATGTTCTGAATTGAGTGAGATGAAATCTCAGTGTAGTTTTAATTTGCATTTTTCTAATTGTTAGAGATATTGAACATTTTTTCATATATTTGTTGACTGATCGATTTCTTCTTCTGTGAAGTGTCTGTTCCATTCCATTGCCCATTTATTTGTTTTTTTTTTTTTTGGTGTTAAGTTTTTGAGTTCTTTATATATCCTAGAGATTAATGCTCTGAGGTGCAGTAACACTTGTACTATATATTCCATATTCTGTGCATCTATCAATCCATCTTTTTTATGTTTGTATTTCAAAGCAAGTTGCATATATCAAAACTTCACTCTTAAACACTTCTTCATGAATATCATTAACTGGATGTCAGGATTTGATTAACATTTGAAAAATTCTTCTTTTGATGTAAAATTTACCTACAAAAAATGCAAAAGAAAATTTAAATATGCCTTTCAATGTGTTATAACAATAGCATACAATGTGAAAACTAAACTCCTATGAAGGTATAAATCTTACCATTCCTAGAAAATCCTCCAATGCTTTTTCCAAACTCTCAACTCCATTCTTCCAAGAGCAATCACTGTTCTGACCCTCATACCCCATGAATTAATTTTTTGTCCTAGATCTTCAAATACATGAAATATTTTTGTAAGTCATCGTTTTCTTTCATTCTTTAATTTTTCCTGAAAATATATGTGTGTGTATATGAGTTTGTCTAAGCCCCAAATACATTATGAATTCCATGATAGCAAGGACTTTTTTATTGGCAATTCACTCCATCCCTTGTGTCTGTAAATATTTCTGGCACATCTCAAGCATTCAATATGTATTTGTTGAGTGAACATTTGTGGAGTGCTGAGAGACACAGCAAGAGTTTACGTATTTGCAAAATTGCATTTTTCTGATAGAGTGAATGTCAAAATTGTTACAGAGAGGTCAAAAGGAGCAAAAACCCTTTTCTGAGTGTTAGAGATTTGATGATGGGGATAGTTTGCCACACTGACGTTATGTCAGGAACTGAATTTACCAGAAGAGATACGAATCCAGAATCTAACAATACCTAGCAAGATTTGAGAAATACCTGGGGGGCCTGTTTCCCTCTGTTATGCCATATTCATGGGACCCCAATAGACCTCCAGGAGCTGAATCCGATGCAATCACACAAGAGTCTTTATTGCAAGCTCCAGCCTGGACTAACAACCATTCCGACACAGCGGTCCAGGGAGTGAGATTTTATAGGTTTTGGGGAGATACTCTATGCATCACAACATCACACAGCAAATCATTCCATACCGTGGGAAAATCAAACAACAACTCTTAACACTGATTAGCACATTCAATGGCGGGAACAAGTTGGGTAGGGGTGATTGGTTACAAGAGGGGGATTCATTTGAACTAATTGGTTAGGCCACGAGGGGTGTACATGCTAAACTACGTGGTTTCCCAACATGTTATCAACCACCATAAACTACTTGGGGGTCATCCCACATTCCAGGTATTTTCCCTGTCTCATGCTGATTGGAGGTTGCTAGGGGGGTTGCCATAGGTCCTCACCTAGCCTAACTGAGTCAGGGACACCTGTCGCCTCAGACCTCTCCTGTTATTTGCAGACAAACAACTCAGCAGGGTGGGTATGTGCTTAGGAGTGCTCTGTGGGTTTTTCCAAGGATAAGGGTCACGCCCCCTTCCTGGGACAGGCTTTGCTCTGAGGTAGAGGCTGGTTTCTCAAAAATGGAGTCACATTAGTTTCTCACCTCCCGACCTGGACATTCTCATGGACTTAGAAAATTTACAACCACCCAGATTTGCATCAGTTTCCAACCTTGCCTTTGTCCTGCTTATCTTCCTCCAAAGATTAGTAAACTGCACATATCCCCTTCTCCTAGTTTTGAAAGCCCAAACACAGCTTCTCTTGCCAAAATGTTCCTTTGGTCCCTAGCTCAGCCTATATTTCCTGATTTGCTAATATCTTTTAAAATTTTAACTTTATTTTTCATTTTCTTGCTTCATATTTCCCTTAGACTCAAAAGTCATCTAGAGACAAATTTTAAATACTTGTGTTAAATCTGCTCACCTTATAAATCAATTAAAATCTGTCTGTCTCTCTGCTTGAAACTAAAAGGAACACTAGACATGGTAAAAAATTCAACACAAGGGATGGTATAGGCCTCAATGCCTAGCAAGGAAGGAATAGTTTCCTGAACACCAACAACTGAAATTTTTAAGTCAGGTAGATATTTTTCAAAACTAATTTTAACATCTCTTCTAATGTCTGGAAGACTTTCATGGTCAAAATGAGAAAGTCTGTGAAATGTTTGCAGTCCTTACCTCATTATGTATTGTGTATCACTCTCATACAGAAGAAACACATATGGCAGTTTAATTGTATATTGTTGCTTGAAATTGTTTTAAGATCCACTTATCTTCCCAGAATTCTTTGCCTTGTTAATGAGATTCTCATTTGAATATACTGAGGACAATTTCAGAATCGCTACAGCTGTTCAGTGAAATACTGTTGAACTTTTACTTTTGTCTTTTTCCTCTCTGAGTGTTTCAGTCGATTATTCATCAAAATAAGGATACAGGTTCTGCAGGTGGCCTTACCAGGAATAAATAAAATATAGTGGGTTTGCTTTAAAAAATGTTTGCATTATTGAATACAGAAACCCCTCTGCTTACAAAATGATTAAGTTCTGAAAGAGTGTTTGCAAGTAAATTCTTCCCAAGTCTAGAGTGTTGAAGGGGGTTGTTAAAAGAAAGCTTTAGACTAATCAAACAGATTAATTTAGCAAAGAAAGATTTGCAAATTGGGCAGTCCTCAGAACCAGAGCTAGTTCAGGAACATTCCTACTTGTGATATGATATGAAAAACATTTTATGGACAAAAAAGAAAAAAGAAAAAAGAAAGTGAAGTGAAGAAAATAAAAGTGTGGTACCGAGTAATCTGGATTGATTCAAGTTTGGCATTTGCCTTATTTTAATATGATTTCAACAATTGTCCATCTGTGACTAAAGCTTTGCTGCTGCAATTAACTGGTGCTCAGCTATTTGTTATAAGGGCAAGTTCCTTAATCAATTTTCAGTTAGCTTTCCAAAAACTTAAGTGATAGCTTTTTATATACAACTGTGAGTTTACGGAGGCCCTCTGGGACCAATTCAGTTTGATTTATCAGGGTTTAAGCTTGCACTTTACAGATACACTACTACCATTTAAGAAGTATATTGTGTCTTTAAAACTTAAAAAAAATAAGCTGTTCCTCTGCTCCTTGATAACATAATTGGAGTCACATTTTTTAAAATTATTAATGTAATTTTCTTATGTCCCTTTATTTTTCTTACTTGTAATCTTAGCCCTATTTGGCCTGAGACATCTGTTACTTTCAGAGCAAATTAGGACTTATAAAAAGGGTTTATTAAAGAAGAATCAATAGAAAAATACAACAATACACATATATGATATATAGTGATAGATATCTATGTAATACATATAAGTTTTTAAAAATATAGTGCTATGTTTATGTGTACCACTATATTATCATCCTTTCAATTATTTCCCATCCTTTACCCTTTCTTCTTTATTTTATTTTTTATTTCTTGGTATTTGGTGTTGAACCCAGGAGGATTTTACCACTGAGATACATTCCCAGAACTTTTTTATTTTTTATTTAGGGTCTCACTAAATGGCTGAGGCTGGCCTCAAATTTGCCATCCTCCTGCCTCAGCCTCTTGAATTGCTAAGATTACAGTTCTACTCCAGTGCACGAGGCTCCCTTTCCTCTTTATGATATCTAAAATGAAATAATAAATACCTTTTATAGTTTGAGTAACAAAATTTTGCTAATGACATCAAGACCATGTCACTTATGGAAGGAAGCCATGACTTAAAGAATTAAAATGGAAAGTTGATTTATGTTTTGAAGAATTACTAGTAGATAAAAGAAGAGAGAAGGAAAAGATGAAATAAGTATCCCTTTCTTAAAACATATCCTTAGACATAGGATATATATATTGATGTCTACTTTTTTTCTTTCTTGTTATAAAGCCTATGAAAGAATGTTGTTTAATATACTGTAGATAATAATTGAGTAAGATTTCAAGAACCATTTATCAAAAAGAATCCTTCAAGGAGAAACATCAAATATTTAAATGCTTTTTAACACTAGAAGCCACACTGTGTGTGGAGTGAGGTTGATGCTGGTAAATTAATTGACTGAAGGGTCAGTTGATGACTGCAAGGCTAGTGAGCTCACTTCAAATTTACTTGAGCAAATTTAATTTTCTACAACAGATATGATTTTTTAAGCTGTGTGGTTATAACATGTCCTACGGTTAAGATTGAATTTTTGTAGATTAAGTATCTTGATATTAAACTGTTGAGTGACTTGAAGGGACTTTTGCCCTTTGTTTTGAAATGGAAATATATAAAGAACTGTAAGCATAATAAAAAGAAATGGAGCATGGTTAGTTTTAATTTTAAATGATTTTTTTCCTTCAGCAGTTCTCTGTATTCTTTATGCTTCTGAGATCACCAGATTCTTTATACTGAAACATGGCTATAACTTCCATTCTGGTAACAAGAATTAAGGGTTATAGTTCTTGGATCTAGTTTCTGCCAGATTCTCATAATGCAGATTGGAAATGGGATAACCTTGTCTTTTTAGGGTGCCCTGATGTGAGAAGGAGAAGGTGGGTAGCTGACTTGGGATCTCCAGTAGTCTCCAAGCTTGATATCCTTGAAAGGGATAATGAATTGGCTCTAGCTGGTCATGTTTAACATGATACCTTGTTATTTAATTGCTAAAATTATATCTCTGCAATATTTGGGTTCATATAACAAAATTATTCACCATTTATCTGAAAATTGTTTTGGGGGGATATTATAGCTTTTAATTGAGGGGAAGTTCATTAACATAGGCGAAGAGAGTTCCCTATTACCCCCTTCATCCTTGCAGAGTATATAAGAACCTAGTATTTTAGACACTAAGTCTTCTGATCTATATTTATTGAGATTTTTAAATTGCATTGTTTAGGACACATGAACCACTTTCTTGTTAGAATGAAAGGCAAGGTTCCAAATCTATAAATATATATATTTTTTGTCAACAAATAATGTTAAAATATTCATATTTTTAAGTTATAACATGGGACATAAAGACTAGAAAGGGACAGGCATGTCAAGTAAATTAGGATTTCTTGCTTTCTCATTGGGGGATTTGGGAAGTGGTCTCCTGAAAGATGACCTTGAATAATCAAGAGTCTTGCTGCATTAACCAAATGTATTAGTACCACATGCTTTTATAGTGGAAGCTGTGATGTTTCACTTTCAAACCTACTTTTAGTTTTTATGTGCAATGATCTAGAAGTAGTTGCAATTTTAACAGTTGTGATTTTTTTTGTACTATAGGGTATTTTTATTTTTTTATTAGTTGCTCAAAACATTGCAATGGTCTTTACATATCATACATTTGATTCAAATGGGGCATGAATTCTTATTTTTCCATGTGTACAGATTGCAGGATCACATTGGTTATACAGCCACGTTTATACATACTGCCATACTAGTGTCTTTTGTATTCTGCTGCCCTTCCTATCCCCTCCCTCCCCTCCCATCACCTCTCTCTACTCCATCTATTGAAACACATTTCTCTCTCTCTTTTTTTTCTTCCCCCTCACACCATCTTATATGTAATTTTGTATAACCATGAGGGTCTCCTTCCATCTTCTGTGCAATTCCCCTTCTCTCTCCCATTCCCTCCCACCTCTTGTCCCTGTTTAATGGTAATCTTCTTCTCATGCTCTTCCTCCCTGCTCTGTTTTGAGTCGCCCTCCTTATATCAAAGAAGACATTCAGCATTTGTTTTTAGGGATTGGCTAACTTCACTTAGCATAATCTGCTCTAATGCCATCCATTTCCCTGCAAATACCATGATTTTGTTATTTTTTAGTGCTGTGTAAAAATGCCACATTTTTTAATCCATTCATCTATTGAAGGGCATCTAGGTTGGTCCCACAATCTAGCTATTGTGAATTGTGCTGCTATGAACATTGATGTAGCTGTATCCCTGTACTATGCTCTCTTTAGGTCTTTTGGATATAGTCCAAGAAGGGGAATGGCTGGGTCAAATGGTGGTTCCATTCCAGCTTTCCAAGGAATCTCTATACTGCTTTCCAAATTGGCAGCACCAATTTGCAGTCCCACCAGCAATGTACAAGTGTATCCTTTTCCCCACATCCTCGCCAGCATTTGTTATTGTTTAACTTCATAATGGCTGCCATTCTTACTGGAGTGAGATGGTATCTTAGAGTGGTTTTAATTTGCATTTCTTTGATTGCTAGAGATGGTGAGCATTTTTTCGTGTATTTGTTGATTGATTGTATATCCCCCTCTGAGAAGTGTCTGTCCAGATCCTTGGCCCATTTGTTGATTGGGTTATTTGTTTTCTTGTTTAATTTTTTGAGTTCTTTGTATACTCTGGAGATTAGGTCTCTATCTGAAGTGTGAGGGGTAAAAATTTGTTCCCAGGATGTAGGCTTCCTATTTACCTCTCTTATTGTTTCTCTTGCTGAGAAAAAACTTTTTAGTTTGAATATGTCCCATTTGTTGATTCTTGATTTTTTTTTTATTGGTTGTTCAAAACATTACACAGCTCATGACATATCATCTTCCATACATTTGATTCAAGTGGGTTATGAACTCCCATTTTTTACCCCAAATACAAGTTGCAGAATCACATCGGTTACACATCCACATTTTTACATAATACCATATAGTGACTGTTGTATTCTGCTACCTTTCCTATCCCCTACTATCCCCCCTCCCCTTCCCTCTCATCTTCCCTCTCTACCCCATCTGCTGTTGTTTAATTCTCTCCCTTTTTTTTTTCCCCTTTCCCCTCACAAACTCTTATATGTAATTTTGTGTAACAATGAGGGTCTCCTTCCATTTCCATAGTTTCCCTTCTCTCTCCCTTTCTCTCCCCCCACTCGTCTCTGTTTAATGTTAATCTTTTCCTCATGCTCTTCTTCCCTGTTCTGATCTTAGTTGCTCTCTTTACATCAAAGAAGACAAACTGGTGCGGCCAATATGGAAAGTAGTATGGAGATTCCTAGGAAAGCTGGGAATGGAACCACCATTTGACCCAGCTATCGCCCTTCTCGGTCTATTCCCTGAGGACTTTAAAAGAGCATACTATAGGGATACTGCCACATCAATGATCATGGCAGCACAATTCACAATAGCTAGACTTTGGAATCAACCCAAATGCCCTTCAATAGATGAATGGATTAAAAAACTGTGGCATTTACACACAATGGAGTATTACGCAGCACTAAAAAATGACAAAATCATGGATTTTGCAGGGAAATGGATGGCATTAGAGCAGATTATGCTAAGTGAAGCTAGCCAATCCTTAAAAAACAAATGCCAAATGTCTTCTTTGATTCTTGATTTTAACTCTTGTGCTTCAGGTGTCCTATTAAGGAATTTGGAGCCCGACCCCATGAGATGGAGATTAGGGCCAACTTTTTCTTCTATTAGACACAGAGTCTCTGGTTTGATTCCTAGCTCCTTGATCCATTTTGAGTTAACTTTTGTGCATGGTGAGAGAAAGGGATTCAATTTCATTTTGTTGCATATGGATTTCCAGTTCTCCCAGCACCATTTGTTGAAGATGCTATCCTTTCTCCATTGCATGCTTTTAGCACCTTTGTCTAATATAAGGTAGTTGTAATTTTGTGCAAGGATGTAGAAGTAGTTGCAATTTTAACAGTTGTGATTTTAATGTGAACTTTCCAGAGGACCCATTGGTGAGTAAAGTAACTCTGGGTTGAAACTGACAGCAGTATGCACCCAAGCAAAGGCAATGGGTGCCATGTTTGATACTCAGAGGATTCCACTGAACCAAAGAAGACTCAGTTGAAGTCCTTGGGTGGTAAATGTGGGGTATTGATAAGTTTAAAGACTGAGTTAGATCAGCTGCAGACCTCTCCTGGGAATGCTACCAAGTAATCCTCATAGGTGTGAGTAATCTTCCTTCCCATCTTCTCAAAGTCACTAAAGTATAGTCTTTCTCTCACCCCCTAGTCACAAATAGAGAGAAAGAAGCAGGGAAAGAAAAAGATTATCTGTGAAATTAAGCACTTTTCTTTTGGAGAAACTCCTTTGTGTGCTGCTTCTATATTATATTACTTGGATGTATTACACACATCGAAATATGTGTAATTATTTTTATATTGTTTTTCTTCAATATAACTATTTACCTCAAGAGGCTAAACATCATGCCTCAATATACTCAGTAAATTGCCTGGCAACAGAAGACATGTATTTAAAGACATCAAATTGCACAGAAAATATATGGTAGGAAAAAATGTTCCAAAGCATATATGACTAAAATAAATCTCTCTCTCTCTTCCCTAATAGTAATGGAAAATAATAGAAAATATAAAAAAGCAAAAATCATTAAAGATTAAAAAAGCCACTTGTAATTATGTTTTTCAAACTTGTTTCTTATTAATCTTTGATCACTTCCTTTAACCTTGCTATAGAATTATGAAGAACCGTAATCATATTCTAGATTTTCAGTTAGAAACATATTCTAAGCAACTCTTCTGTATAATAAATCCAAATCTACATTAATTCTTCATGGTGAGGCATGATTCATCAAACTGAATGTTTTACAGATTTAAATTAAAATTTGAGTAAATTTAATCTAAGTATATTTAAACAAATTTTATTTTTTATATTACTTAAACAATGATGAAATGAGAAACCATGTATATACATAATAGGTTATGTAGTATTTGTTTTATTACTTTCTTTTATGATTATGTCTCTTTGCCTTTTTTGTGTGTGTGTCTATATTCTCCAGTTCCCGTTGTATTTAATTTGGAAGGAATCAAACTCTACAATTTTGTGTCTTCAATTAATTTGGCTCTTAAACAAACATTTATGGGGAACTTTATTTTCTTGGCACTGAACAAACAGAGGTAGAATTATTGCCTTGTAGTGAGAAGAGTTCCAAGATCACACAGGTAAACAGAAATATAAATAAGTGGATTTCCATTTGCAATTGGAGTTACAACAGACACATACAATGGCTGAGATGATTAATCCCATGGATGGACAGGGAGGCTTCCTTATGAGTGGGAATCTGAGTTGAAACATTATATATATATATATATATATATATATATATATATATATATATAAAAATA
>NW_025999977.1:14258216-14276631 GCF_001458135.2 Marmota marmota marmota
TTCTGCCGGTGGGTCGCAGGCCCGCCTACCTTGCAGGAGTGGTTGGCAGCTCTGCCCCTCCGCGGGCCACTGGGCCTTTTCTGTCGGTGGTCACAGTTCTGCCTACCTGTCAGGCGCGGGGGGTGGGGGGCGGCTCTGCTCCTCAGCAGGCCGCTGGGCCTGTTCTGTGGGTGGTCACAGTTCTGTCTACCTTGCCGGCGCGGGGGGAGGGGGCGGCTCTGCCTCTCAGCAGGCTGCTGCTCCTGTTCTGCCGGTGGGTCGCAGGCCCGCCTACCTTGCAGGAGTGGTTGGCGGCTTTGCCCCTCCGCGGGCCACTGGGCCTTTTCTGTCGGTGGTCACAGTTCTGCCTACCTGGCAGGTGCGGGGGTTGGGGGGTGGCTCTGCTCCTCAGTAGGCCGCTGGGCCTGTATGTAGGTGTTCTGAGAGATTGAGAGCCCCCAATGACATCCCAGCACATGGCAAGCCATGGCTTTTAGTTACCTGATGGAGGTGCTTGAGAGATGACTCCAACCCAAGTGCTACAAATGCATTGACTCCCCTGCAAGTTTAACAGCTTGCTAAAGCCAGTCATCCAGAACAACGAGAGATCAGAATAATAAATGACTATTATGGTTTTCACTAACTTTATTATGGGTCAAACAGTATAAGATGATCAAAGCTTTTTTTACCTGAAAGAATAATGCATAAACATCAGACCAAAAGATGTCAGAGAGGCAGGTAAGACTGTTATATGTCATTATATCTAGAAAAGCCTTCACGGAGAAATTGGAAAATTAGTTGGAAATTAGAAGAATATTAAGTACAAAATCCATTCAAGATGTGTATCAATTAAAAGGTCAAATAGCATGGTATTAAATAGAAAACAGTAGTGTAGCAATTTGTTTTTAAGAAGATAATTTAAAGACATTATTAATAAAGAAGTTTTTAACAACATTGATATCAAGCCATTATTTATTTGGAATCATCATTTTACTTTGAATCATATAAGACAACAATGTGCTGATACTAAGGAAAGAAAGGATTGGACTTAGACCATACAAAAGGCCCAAATGTTTGCTTTCATTATTATATTTATAAATCAGAGAATTATACATCTAAGTAAATTTGAAATAAAAATGACAGATAGCTGTCATTTTTTTTAAATTATAGAAAATAGAGTTTTAGACTGATAAAGAAGGTATGAGAGCCTTCACACTTTTAATTGTCTTTCACTCATACAATAAAAAAGTTAGCCAAATAATTCTATTAAGAAGAATATTGTGCATTATCTTGGTTCTAACATTACTATCTTAAGTTTCACTTTAAATTTCCAAGATCTCTTGGCTAATAGAAGATATGAGTATATAAGATAACAGTGTTAGCACAAAGTACAAATCTTTCCATAGACAAAACATATAACATGTCTTTTTCTTCAAGATCTATTGCATATCAGTCATGGAATCGTTCATTTTATCTTCTTTCAGTACAGAATTTGAGCTAGTTCAAACACACATTGTGGTAGAGTACCATTCACTAAATATTTACTGCCTTCCCCCTCTTTGTGGAAAAAGTGTGTCTTCGTGTTGTAGACTCAGAAATTGTCCACAGGACTGGATGTGGTCAGTGGGTTGTGGGCCTCAGTAACAGTGTACTAGCTCAAAGATGAGACTATGGGAAGAATGTCAGTGGAAGAGCATGTCCTGGGCATCCATTGCTATTTTAGTTTGGATCCTGGAATGACTAAAAGCAGACTGAAATCCAAATTGTATCTATCACCTCACATGTTGAAGCTTAGATAAAATCAGTCGAATTTTGGCCACCCAGCAGATATGTGTTTGAAATAAATACTTGATATTTTAATCCACTGAGATATTGGAGATTTTTGTAACATAGTATTAACATAGCAAAGCTTATGATTATTATAGAGACTAAGATCTGACATATGCATATTGCATGTTTATAAAAATTAAATGTATTTTTATTCCTCTAAGTTTTCAACTTTTCCTGAGATCATAACAATTAAGTATGCCCAAGAAAAAGGTTATTAGTTTATTTTAACACATTTCTATTTACTTTTGTTTTTAATTTTTTTATTGTTGGCTGTTCAAAACATTACATAGTTCTTGATATTTCATATTTCACACTTTGATTCAAGTGGGTTATGAGCTCCCATTTTTACCCCATATACAGATTGCAGAATCACATCAGTTACACATCCATTGATTTACATATTGCCATACTAGTGTCTGTTGTGTTCTGCTGCCTTTCCTATCCTCTACTATCCCCCCTCCCCTCCCCTCCCCTCCCCTCTTCTCTCTTTGCCCCCTCTACTGACATTCATTTGTCCCCCTTGTGTTATTTTTCCCTTTCCCCTCACTTCCTCTTGTATGTACTTTTGTATAACTCTGAGGGTCTCCTTCCATTTCCATGCAATTTCCCTTCTCTCTCCCTTTCCCTCCCACACATTTCTATTTTCTAAATATGTCAGGACTTATGGGTAGTTTCCTAAAATAAATATTTTGGCGTGACTTTATTTTACTAATGGAATTTCATAAACACCCTTATGAATTTCTTTATATCTATTCTGTTCCACATGGATAACTTTGGAGAATATTAATATTATCTTAAAGAACAAAACATAGTAAGCATGCTGACAGTTTCTAGGAAACTATCCTTTACAATATGAGGTTTTATGGGTCAGAGTACATTTTGCATCAGAAACTTCACTTTCTGATGAATGAGTGAGATATTATAAAGAAATAACTTTTCTTATAATGCTATATTTTGTAAGCAAAACATCTGAAAAACAAAAAACCCCAAATCAGCTAATCGTTTGTCACTGGATCAAAGAAGTTATTTATTTATTTTTTAGTAGTTGCTCAAGACAATACAATGATCTTGACATATCATACATTTGATTCAAATAGGGTATGAATTCTCAATTTTCCACGTGTATAGATTGCAGGATCACATTGGTTATACATCCATGTGTATACATACAGCAATCCTAGTGTCACTTGTATTCTGCTGCCCTCCCTATCCCCCCTCCCCTCAACTCCCCTCCCATCACTATTCTCTACCCATTCTACTGTGACACTTACCTCTCTCTCTCTCTCTCTCTCTCTCTCTCTTTTCTTCCCTTTCCCCCCACACCATCATATATTTATTTTGTATAACAATGAGGGTTTCCTTCCATCTTCCATGCAATTCCCCTTCTCCCTCCCATTCCTTCCCACCTCTTTTCCTTGTTTCATGGTAATCTTCTTCTCATGCTCTTCCTTCCTACTATGTTTTGAGTCATCTCCCTTATATCAGAAAAGACATTCGGCATTTGATTTTTAGGGATTGGCTAACTTCGCTTAGCATAATCTGCTCTAGTGCCATCCATTTCCCTGCAAATGCCATGATTTTGTTATTTTTTATTGCTGAGTAATATTCCATGGTGTATATATGCCACATTTTTTAATCCATTTATCTGTTGAAGGGCATCTTGGTTGGTTCCACAGTCTAGCTATTGTGAATTGTGCTGCTATGAATATTGATGTAGCTGTGTCCCTGTAGTATGCTCTTTTTAGGTCTTTTGGGTATAGTCCGAGAAGGGGAATAGCTGGGTCAAATGGTGGTTCCATTCCCAGCTTTCCAAGAAATCTCCATACTGCTTTCCAAATTGGCTGCACCAATTTGCAGTCCCACCAGCAGTGTACAAGTGTACCCTTTTCCCCACATCCTCACTAGCTCTTGTTATTGTTTGACTTCATAATGGCTGCCATTCTTACTGGAGTGAGAAGGTATCTTAGAGTGGTTTTAATTTGCATTTCTCTGATTGCTAGAGATGATGAGCATTTTTTCGTGTACTTGTTGATTGATTGTATATCCTCCTCTGTGAAGTGTCTGCTTAGATCTTTGGCCCATTTGTTGATTGGCTTATTTTGTTGTTGTTGTTTAACTTTTTGAGTTTTTTGTATACTCTGGAGATTAGCACTCTATCTGAAGTGTGAGGGGTAAAAATTTGTTCCCAGGATGTAGGCTCCCTATTTACCTCACTTATTATTTCTCTTGCTGAGAAAAAATACTTTTTAGTTTGAATATGTCCCATTTGTTGATTCTTGATTTTAACTCTTGTGCTATAGGTGTCCTATCAAGGAATTTGGAGCCCGACCCCATGAGATGGAGATTAGGGCCAACTTTTTCTTCTATTAGATGCAGAGTCTCTTGTTTGATTCCTAGCTCCTTGATCCATTTTGAGTTAACTTTTGTGCATGATGAGAGAAAGGGATTTAATTTTGTTTTGTTGCATATGGATTTCCAGTTCTTCCAGCACCATTTGTTGAAGATGCTATCCTTTCTCCATTGCATGCTTTTAGCACCTTTGTCTAATATAAAGTAGTTGTAATTTTGTGGATTGGTATCTGTGTCCTCTATTCTGTACCATTGGTCTACCTGCCTGTTTTGGTACCAGTACCATGCTGTTTTTGTTACTATTGCTCTATAATATAGTTTAAAACCTGGAATCACGATACCACCAATTTCACTCTTCCTGCTTAGAATTAGTTTAGCTATTCTGGGTCTCTTGTCTTTCCAGATGAATTTCATGATTGCTTTTTCTATTTCTGTGAGGAATGCCATTGGGATTTTGATTGGTATTGCATTAAACCTATAGAGTACTTTTGGTAGTATGGCCATTTTAATGATATTAATTCTTCCTATCCATGAACAAGGTATATCTTTCCATCTTCTAAGGTCTTCTTCTATTTCCCTCTTTAGGGTTCTGAAGTTTTCGTTGTAAAGGTGTTTCACCTCTTTTTTTAGGTTGATTCCCAAATGTTTTATTTTTTTTGAGGATATTGTGAATGGGGTGGTTGTCCTGATTTCCCTTTCAGAGGGTTTGCCACTGATATACAGGAATGCCTTAGACTTATGAATGTTGATTTTATATCCTGCCACTTTGCTGAATTCATTTACTAGTTCTAGAAGTTTTTTGGTAGAACCTTTTGGGTCCTTTAGGTATAGGATCATGTCACCCACAAATAGTGCCAATTTCAGTTCTTCTTTTCCTATTTTTATGCCTTTAATTTCTATCATCTGTCTTATTGCTCTGGTCAGTGTTTCGAGAACTATTTTGAATAGGAGTGGTGAGAGAGGACATTCCTGTCTTGTTCCAGATTTTAGAGGGAATGCCTTCAATTTTTCTCCATTTAGAATGATGCTAGCCTGAGGCTTAGCATAAATAGCTTTTACAATGTTGAGGTAAGTTCCTGTTATCCCTAGTTTTTCTAATGTTTTGAACATAAAGGGATGTTGTATTTTGTTGAATGCTTTTTCTGCGTCTATCAAGATGATCATATGGTTTTTATCTTTAAGTCTATTGATGTGGGGGATTACATTTATTAATTTCCATATATTGAACCAGCCTTGCATCCCAGGGAAGAATCCTACTTGATCATGGTGCATGATCTTTTTGATATGTTTTTGTATCCAATTTGCCAGAATTTTATTGAGGATTTTTGCATCTATGTTCTTTAGAGATATTGGTGTGTAGTTTTCTTTCTTTGAAGTGTCCTTATCTGGTTTAGGAATCAGGGTGATGTTGGCCTTGTAGAATGAATTTGGAAGTACTCCCTCTTTTTCTATTTTGCAAAATGGCTTGAAAAGTATTGGTATTAGTTCTTCTTTGAAGGTTTTGTAAAACTCTGCTGTATACCTCTCCAGTGCTGGGCTTTTCTTGGTTGGTAGTCTTTTGATGGCTTCTTCCATTTCCTCAATTGATATTGGTCTGTTTAAGTTGTGTATATCCTCTTGACTCAATCTGAGCAGATCATATGACTTAAGTAATTTATCGATGCCTTCACTATCTTCTATTTTATTGGCATATAAGGTTTAGAAATAATTTCTAATTATCATCTGTATTTCTGTAGTGTCTGTTGTGGTATTGCCTTTTTCATCTCATATGCTAGTAATTTGAGTTCTGTCTCTTTTTCTCTTCGTTAGCATAGCTAAGGGTCTGTTGATCTTATTTATTTTTTCGAAGAACCAACTTTTAGTTTTGTCATTTTTTTCAATTGTTTCTTTTATTTCTATTTCATTGATTTCAACTCTGATTTTAATTATTTCTTGCCCTCTACTACATTTGCTGTTGTTTTGCTCTTCTTTTTCAAGGGCTTTGAGATGAAGTGTGAGACCATTTATTTGTTGGTTTTTCCTTTTTTTGAGGAATGAACTCCAAACAATGAATTTTCCTCATAGAACTGCTTTCATTGTGTCCTATAGATTCTGATGTGTTGTGTCTGTGTTTTCATTTATCTCAATGAATTTTTAAATTTCCTCCTTGATGTCTTCTGTAACCCACTGATCATTCAGTAACATATTGTTCATTCTCTAAGTGATGTAGGGTTTTTCCCTCCTTCTTTTATCATTGATTTCCCATTTCATTCCATTATGATCAGATAAAATGCATGGTATTTTCTCTACTCCTTTATAATTGCTAAGAGTTGCCCTATGGCATAATATATGGTCTATTTTTGAGAAGGATCCATGTGTTGCTGAGAAAAAAGTATATCTGCTTGCTGATGGTTGATATAGCATATATATGTCAGTTAAGTCTAGGTTATTAATTGTGTTATTGAGTTCTATAGTTTCTTTATTCAACTTTTGTTTGGAAGATCTATCCAGTGGTGAGAGAGGTGTGTTGAAGTCATCCATAATTATTGTGTTGTGGTCAATTTGTCCCTTGAACTTGAGGAGATTTTGTTTTATGAACATAGCAACACCATTGTTTGGGGCATATAAATTGATAATTGTTATGTCTTGAGAGTGAATGGTTCCCTTTAACAGTATATAGTGTCCTTCTTTATCCCTTTTGATTAATTTAGGCTTGAAGTCGATTTTATTTAATATGAGTATAGCCACTCTTGCTTGCTTCTGAGGTCCATGTGCATGGTATGATTTTTCCCAGCCTTTCACCTTCAGCCTATGTGTGTCTTTTTTTTTTTTTTTTTTTTTGAGAGAGAGAGAGAGAGAGAATTTTTTAATATTTATATTTCTTTTTTTTAGTTTTCGGCAGACACAACATCTTTATTTGTATGTGGTGCTGAGGATTGAACCCGGGCCACACGCATGCCGGGTGAGCGTGCTACAACTTGAGCCACATCCCCAGCCCTGTGTGTGTCTTTTCCTATCAGATGGGTCTCCTGAAGGCAGCATAGTGTTGGATGTGCTTTTTCAATCCAGGTTGCTAGCCTATGTTGTTTAATTGGCAAGTTTAAGCCATTAACATTTAGAGTTACTATTGGTATATGGCTTGTACTTCCAGTCATGTTTGTTTATTTATTTAATTATTTTTGAAATTCGGTTTGTTTTTCCTCTTTGATTAGTTTTTTATCCCCCCCCCCTTTACTGAGGTATGTCCCACTGTTGGTTTTTGTTGTTGTTTTTCATTTCCTCTTCGTGTAGTGTTTTGCCCAAAATGCTTTGCAGTGCTGGTTTTCTGTCTGCGAATTCTTTTAACTTTTGTTTATCATGGAAGATTTTTATTTCATTGTCAAACCTGAAGCTTAGTTTTGCTGGATACAATATTCTTGGTTGGCACCCATTATCTTTCAGCGTTTGAAAAATGTTGTTCCAGAATCTTCTCACTTTCAGTGTCTGTGATGAAAAATCAGCCTTTAACCTAATTGGTTTACCCCTAAACATAATCTGCCTCCTTTCTCTTGTAGCTTTTAATATTCTCTCCTTGTTCTATATGTTGGATATCTTCATAATAATATGTGTTGGCATTGGTCTGTTGTGGTTTTGAACATTTGGCATCCTGTAGGCTACTCGGATTTGGACATCTGTTTCATTTTTCATGTCTGGAAAGTTTTCTAAAATTATTTAATTTAACAGATTGCTCATTCCTTTGGTTTGGACCTCTATACCTTCCTCTATCCCAATGACTCTTAAATTTTTTTTTATGGTATCCCATATCTCTTGGATGTTTTGCTCATGTTTTCTTACCAACGTTTCTGAGTTGACTAGACTCTTTCGAGGTGATATATTTTGTCTTTGTTGTCTGATATACTGACTTCTACTTGGTCTACTCTAGTGGTGATACTTTCATTTGATTTTTTAATTTGATTTATTCTTTCCTTCATTTCTTGGATTTCTGTTTGATTTTGTTTTATAACCTCTATATCCCTGTAGAGTTGTTCATTTGCTTTTTGAATTTGTTTATGTAATTCATTGTCAAAGTTATCTTTCATTGCCTGCATTTGCTGTCTAATGATCTCTTTAAGATTCCATTTCATCTGAGTCAGGTATGCCTTGAGTTCTTTATCTGACCATTTTTTTTTCTGATGCATCTAGCATCTCCTGTAAATTTAAGCTGTTCTGCATTGTTTGTGTTCCTTTTCTTCCTTTTTTCATTATGCTTGTGTTTCTTCCCAGCTCTGTTTGACTGCTGTGTTATTATTTTCTCCTATAAATTTGTTTTGGTGTTGTATAGCTCCAAGATCTCTCCTTTGTGATGGGAGACAATGTTTAGAGATGTTGGGTTTAATTGTAATTTAAAGTAAATTCATTAGTTTCATTAAAGGCCTACAGATTTTGATGGCATATAGAGAATTAAGGTTTGGTCTTAGAATTTTATGTTAAGGTCAGGAGATGTGATGGTATGGAGGTTAGTATATCTTAGCTTCTTTGGGGGATTGCTCAAATGCAGGCGGATATTAACAAGATAATAGACAGTAGTATTTGGGGGTAGCTAAGGGCTTAGGAGGAGTATAGACTGTCTCCTAACATTCACCTATTTGCATTTAGTAAATTATACATAATTGGAGTGGTCATGCTTGGGAGGAAAGATAGGGAAAAGGAAAGGAAGAAAACCAAGAAAGAGAAAGGGAGAGAAGAAAGAAAAAAAAAAGAAAAGAAAAAGAAGAAATGAGAAAAAATCATGATAAAATAAAGTTAAATAAAAATTAAAATTAAAAAAAAAATGCACTGTTAGGCTTCTATTTTCTTCACTTCCAGGAGGTGGAGCTGTGCTGTCCAGACCAAGACTCTGCCCTGGGGATGTTGGAAACAATCTGTGTGAGGCGGCTTCCCCCTCCCCCACCTGGTGTCTCTCCAATCCCATTCACTTAGGGATGCTCCTGGACTCTAGCCTCCTTGCTTCTCCTGCCAGCCAGGCCCTCCTCACTGTGGTACCTCTCCACAGTTCAAGCTACACTCTGGGCCTGCAGTTTCCTGGAAGTGGAGCGTGGGAATTGGAGGTCAGGTGCCTTTTCTATTCCCTGCACCTCTGATAATCACGCCCACGGAGAGCTGGGGAGAGATTTCATGCGATTTTCCAGCTGTATGGGAGAGAGGCTGAGTGTCACACACCTGTTTTGTCGCTGAATTTGCTGCAATGGGGTCTGATCTGCAGAAAGCTGGCAATGGTGACGTCAGCTCCCCAATATGGTAGCCGCTAGCCTCCTCGGTGGGGTGTCCAGTGTGGAGGACAGATCTGGGCCGTTTCTGTCCCCTGTCCCAACCCCAGAACTCATCCTGGAGCACTGTGGGGGCATGGTTGGCAGGACCCCACAGAATCCATAGCACCATTTCTCTGCGTTGCTGGCATGTCAGTGTGCAGGATCCAGCGCAGATCAGTCAGCCTGAATCTCCACGCAGGGTTCACTCGCAATTGAGCCAAAATCGCTGATCCTCAGGTGTTGAAACTCTTCCTCTAGGTTTCAGTGCAGCCCAATTTGCTGGATATTCCTATCAAGATAGCTTCTGGCTGTTCTAAACGGCTAATCACCAGCGCAGTGACGTGGGACACGGGGGTGTGGCACTCCATTCGCCACCATCTTCTCAAAGAAGTTATAAGGGTGGCAGACTATCTCTGACAAGTGACCACAGACAAATTTTCTTATTACTCAATCCACATCCTACTACTCATTTATTTTTCCTACAATCAATTGGTTTCCAGAGTTTTATTGTTTCACATCTATTTCTTTGCATAGAGAAATTGTGTTCAGAAGTTTAGGTATTGCTTCCTTTCTCTTATTAGAGACTAAGATTGGACAATGGATATATGACAAAGCTGCCACTTAGAAAGTAAGTAAAGATTCCGCTATTCCCTACTTTGCTTTATAATTTTGGTTCTACTAAGTATTCCAATTGAAGCCTCATTTTGAACAAAGCTAATCAGTGAATACAGGTGATCGGCAACCCTAACATGAATATTTACTACTTATTTTTATCTTATGAGGTTGTAAAACACTATTTAGTTATTCTAGAGATAGATGAGCCTAGTATACACAATGAAAACCCACATGGTGGTTTTGCCATAGTGAAATTCAAACAAAACTGCAAAATGAAATAAATATAAAATATGCTAGGTAGATCATTTACATAGTCACTGTTCCAAAAAGGGAAACAGGTCACACAACATTTTGGGAACTCATGTTTAATCTATTTAATAAGTTAAACATCCTTGAGTAATAGCTATTTTATTCCTTTGAGCTTTTCTTAGCCTACAGTGGTAATTTATTCTTTCAATAACCCTATGAAAAAGGTAGGAATACATCAAAAACATAATAACTTAATAACTTAATAAATGATACATGGGACATTTCATATCTTTAAGAAATTACTGAATTATTTGATAAGTAACTGAATTCATTTGTAAGAGAAAGGGAGTAAAATCAAAGATTCCTACTTTACAGTGCTCTCCTGTATTTATATTTTTCAATTACATTAAAGATTTATTGTGAAATGAAATCATAATTGCACTAAAAGAAATAGAGATGAACATTTAAATAACATGGTAAGAATGCTTTCTCTAAGTATGAAAACAAAGTTTCAAATTTCAGGGAAGAATACATTTGATGCAACTACATTAAAACCATTTCAATGCAATTGTATCAAATACAAGCAAAGACATAAATAAGCAAGTACTCCTTTATAGATATATTTGACACACACACACACATTCAAAACTTAGTTGGGTTTGTAGAAAGAAACAAATGGCACACACAGATGGGGTAATTGGAGAAATTTTAATGAAATGACAACTTAAAAACTTATGGGTAGAGTTAACTTAATAGAGTTTTCAGCAGGCCATTCTACTTTTCTATGAAACAATCTGCCTTTGAATGATGGGATATATACTTCCACTTGGGGATTTTTTGAAAGGGAGTCTATGGCCATATTTTTATTTTCATTATCATCTAAGCTTATTTTTATTAGAAGCAATGCCACGTGGCATGATAAATCATCCTGAAAGCCCACAGTATGATAGGCTAAGAGGGATATTTGGAATATGTCTTTACTCCTTAGAAGGGAAATTGATGCCTTTCCATAATGAAAAGTAATCAACTTGCCATCAAGTGGTGGCTTAATCTCACCTGCGAATGTTGGCTTATTGGGGACACAGACTTTGCCTCTGCTATTAGCAAGTTGGGCACTCAGCAGCGGAGGGGTAGCAGATCAGCCATTTGTATAGGAAGTTCATGGTATTGAGTATGATATGGGAGAATAAGAGTGGATGGGAAAAGTGACTGACTGACACTCAGAAAATGAATGATTAAATTTACCAGATTATTAAGAGATTCCTTCTTAGTGGCTATGAGGAACATTACTTGATGGGGTGACTCAGAGGTTAATCTCTACATATTGTAGTAGATATATATTTAGATACAAATATCATCATATTGTTGTACCCATTCTAATAGTATACTCTTCTTCTTCTCCCTTTAACACCTATTCCTAAATTTATTAATGTTGTTTTTCCTGCCCAAAGTCATGATTACATACTGTCTGTGAATCAATGCAGATCTGGGCTAAGAGCACTTCTCCTTTTATATCAAGTGGATTAGCAAATATACTGACCATTATTCTGATCACTGGGATAATTTATTCCAAGGTAACCTCTAGGAGTGACTGTAATTATTGAAGTCAATTACTGATGGGCATCATTGCACCAATAGACCCATCTAGGAAGCAGGCTTTTTCCTCATCTGATAACTGATCATGAGAGATTCCCATGACTCTAAGTGTTGATGAACGGAGCGATAGCAGTGCCATAGGGGAAAGTACCCCAGGCATAGAAACCCTTCTCATGCAGCTTTTTAGTGCTTTCAGACTTAATGCTTAGTCTCTCATATATGGTTTTTATCTTGCAATGTAATGCAGTCATGGATATTTAATTACAGAATTTGATGAGTCATATAATATTCAGGTCATAGTGGACAATGTGGGACACATAATCACTTGTTATTCTCTGGGTAGCATTAAGTCACTACCTGGTAGCTATTCAAGTAAAGGAAATTTATTAAGCATAGGAGGGCATGACCAAACTCCAAACATGTGTTATGATTCTCCTGTTGTAGTTTTCCAAAGACTATATAACATCTCATCCTGTTTAACTTGAATTATCTTTGGTCACCTAGATATAAGACCTGAAGAGCAAGATACCTTGCAGCTGAGCCTTGGAACTATTGCAAAGTAGTTTATAATTTAAACATTATTCAAAATGGCTACTTGGTACATGCAACCAGATCATTACAGCCTAATGTGACAAACTTTATAATCATAGTGCACTAATAAAATAATAAAATATAGTAAAAAGATGAAATAAAACCCTACATACTTAGCAAAACAAACAAACAAAATATCCAAAGCAGTCCAACCGGTACTACATCTCAGTTGTGTAAGAGTTTTGCTTATAGGGCTTATTTTAACATGTCCCAGGCCATGTTAAACTTCTAGACACCTCATTGATAGGGGTCCCTTAGCCTAATGTCATGAATATATTGACTCATTTGATGTTCTGTGGTAACTCATGATGATTAGAGATTTCCTGTCCATATATTAACCCATTAAGTCCCAAGTTTTCCTTTCTGTGAATATTTTAATGAAATTGACACAGGTGGATTAAAATAGGTCAGAAATAATAAAATAGATCATATGTATGTATCTTTTATATATTTTAAATATGTACATGAAATATATATGTATTTCAAACGGTTTATTACTTTTCTCAAAAAATAAAACTTCAAAAACATAATATTTATTTTAAAAATTATCATAAGTGATTTTGTTGCTCCATTTAAGTTTTCATGGGCTAAGATAAAGAATTGGTGATAAGATATTGAAAGTACATTGTCATCTCTACTATATAAATGAAAACCATTTAAGATTATCTTTCTTGTTAAGAAGATATGAAAGCATTCTGTAAAGGGTACAATCAGCAAGCTTATTTTGATAAGGACTAGACAAATATTTTGAACTTTGCAGACTTTATAGAAAATCCAACTCACTTGGTCTTCTTGTTTGCCTTTAATACACAATAAACATGTACAAAGCATTCTTGGTTCTTGGAACATGCTAACTCAGTCTACAGGGTATTTTGCCCCCTACTCCCCTCCCCTTTTTTCCTATCTAAAGTTTGTTCTGATCTTCCCATGCTCCCTCCCACTATGAATCAGCTTCCTTATATCAGATAAAACATTCGGCATTTGGTTTTGTGGGATTGGCTAACTTCACTTATCATTATATTCTCCAACTCCATTTACCTGCAAATGCCATGATTTTATTCTCTTTTATTGCTGAGTAATATTCCATTGTGCATATATATCACATTTTCTTTATCCATTCATCTACTGATAGGCATCTAGGTTGGTTCCACAGTTTAGCTATTGTGAATTGTGCTGCTATAAACATTGATGTGGCTGTATACCTGTAGTATGCTGTTTTTTAAAGTCCTTTGGGTATACACGGAGGAGAGGGATAGCTGGGTCAAAAGGTGGTTCCATTCCCAGTTTTCCAAGGATTCTCCATACTGCTTTCCATGTTGGCTGCACCAATTTGCAGTCCCACCAGAAATGTATGAGTGTGCTTTCCCCCCCCACATCCTCGCCAATATTCATTGTTGTTTGTATTCTTAATAGCTGCCACTCTGACTGGAGATGAAATTGTAGGTAGTTTTGATTTGCATTTCTCTAATTGCTACAGATGATAAACATTTTTTCATATATTTGTTGATTGATTGTATATCATCTTTTGAGAAGTGTCTGTTCAATTCCTTGGCCCATTTATTGATTGATTGGGATATTCTTTTTTTTTTGTTAAGATTTTTGAGTTTTCTTATATTCTAGAGATTAGTGCTCTATCTGATGTGGTAAGAATTTGTTCCCAATTAGTAGGCTCTCTATTCACGACACTGATTGTTTCTTTTGCTGAGACTAACCTGACATGATGGATATTTGGGCCTACTTTTTCTTCTAATAGATACATTATCTCTGGTTTAATTCTTAGGTCCTTGATCCACTTTGAGTTGAGTTTTGTGCATGATGAGAGATAGGGGTTTAATTTCATTTTGTTGCATATGGATTTCCAGTTTTTTTATTAGCACCATTTGTTGAAGAAACTATCTTTTCTCCAATGAAAGTTTTTGGAACCTTTGTCAAATATAAGATAACTCTAATTATGTGGGTTAGACTCTGTGTCTTCTGTTCTGTACCATTGTTCTACAAGTCTATTTTGGTGCCAATACCATGCTGTTTTTGTTACTATTGCCCTGTAGTATAGTTTAAGGTCTGGTGTAGTGATATACCTGTTTTACTTTTCTTGCTAAGAAATTGCTTTAGCTATTCTGGGGTCTCTTAAATTTCCAGAAAAAAATTATTTTTCTATCTCTATGAGGAATATCATTGGGATTTTGATTGGAATTGCATGAAATCTGTATAATGCTTTTGGTAGTATAGTCATTTTGACAATATTAATTCTGCATATCCAAGAACAAGGGAGATCTTTCCATCTTCTAGTCTTTTTTAGTTTCTTTCTTTAACATTCTGTAGTTTTCATTGTAGAGGTCTTTCACCCCTTTTGTTAGGTTGATTCCCAAGTATTTTATTTATTTATTTATTTATTTATTTATTTATTTGAGGCTACTGTAAATGGGGTAGTTTTCCTCATTTCCCTTTCTGAGGATTTGTCACTGTTATACAGAAATGCCTTTGATTTATGGGTGTTGATTTTGTATCCTGCTACTTTGCTAAATTCATTTACTAGTTCTAGAAGTTTTCTGGAGGAATTATTTGAGCCTTCTAGGTATAGAATCATATCATCAGCAAATAGTGCAAATTTGAGTTCTTCTTTTCCTATCTGTATCTTTTTAATTTCTTTTATCTGTCTAATTGCTCTGGCCAGTGTTTCAAGACCTATGTTGAATAGAAGTGGTGAAAGAGGTCTAGTTCCAGTTTTTAGAGGAAATGCTTTCAATTTGTCTCCATTTAGAATGACATTGGCCTGGGGCTTAGCATACATAGCTTTTACAATTTTGAGATATGTTCCTGTAATCCCAAGTTTTTCTAGTGTTTTGAACATGAATGGATGCTGCATTTTGTCAAATGCTTTTTCTGTATCTATTGAGATGATCATATGTTTCTTAAGCCCATTGATGTGATGAAATACATTTATTGATTTTTGTATGTTGAACCAACCTTGCATCCCTGGGATGAACCCCACTTGATCATGGTGTACTACAGTTTTGATGTTTTTGTATTCAACTTGCCAGAATTTTTGCATCTAAGTTCATTAGCGATATTGGTCTGAAATTTTCTTTCTTTGATGTGTCTTTGCCTGGTTTTGGAATCAAGGTGATATTGGCCTCATAGAATGAATTTGGAAGTGCTCCCTCTTTTTTTATTTCCTGAAATAAATTGAAGAATATTGGTATGAGTTCTTTAAAGATCTTGTAGAACTCGGTTATGTGTCCATCTGGTTCTGGGCTTTTCTTGGTTAATAGGCTTCTGATGGCGTCTTCTATTTCATTGCTTGAAATTGATTTGTTTAAATTGTGTATATCATCCTGATTCAATTTGGGCAAATCATATGGCTCTAGAAATTTGTCAATGCCTTCAATATATTCTATTTTATTGGAGTATAATTTTAAAAATAATTTCTAATTATCTTCTGTGTTTCTGTTGTGATATTTCATTTTTCATCATGTATGTTAGTAAATTGAGTTTTCTCTCTCCTTCTCTTCATTAGCATGGCTAAGGGTTTGTCAATTTTATTAATTTTTTAAACAACCAACTTTTTGTTTTTTCAATTTTGTTTTGTTTTGTTTCAATTTCTTTGATTTCAGCTCTGCTTTTAATTATTTCCTGTCTTCTACTGCTTTTGGTGTTTATTTGTTGCTCTTTTTCTAGGGCTTTGTTATATAATGTTAGGTCATTTATTTGTTGGCTTTTTCTTCTTTTAAGGAATGAATTCCATGCAATGAACTTCCCTCTTAATACTGCCTTCATAGTGTCCCAGAGATTTCAATATGTTTTTTCTGCGTTCTCATTCATCTCTAAGATTTTTTAAATCTCCTTGTTATCTTTGCAATCAATTGTTTATTCTGTAGCATATTATTTAGTCTCCAGGTGTTGGTGTAGCTTTTATTTTTTTATTGTATCATTGATTCCTAATTTCATTCCATTATGATCTGATAGAATTCAGGGTAGTATCTCTACTTTTTTATATTAGCTAAGAGTTTCTTTGTGGCATAACACATGTCCTATTTTAAAGAAGGATCTATGTGCTGCTGAGAAGAAAGTGCATTCGTTCATTGAAGGGTGAAATATTCTATATAAGTCAGTTAGTTCTGTAGTTTCTGTGTTCAGCTTTTGTTTGTTAGATCTATCCAGTGGTGAAAGAGGTATGTTAAAGTCACCCAGAATTATTGTGTTGTGGTCTATTTGACTCTTGAACTTGAGAAGAGTCTGTTTGATGAACATAGACACTCCATTGTCAAGGGGATATAAATTTATTATTGTTATGTCTTGTTAATGAATGTTTCCCTTAAGCAGTATGAAATATCTCTCTTTATCCCTTTTGATTAACTTTGACTTAAAGTCTACTTTATTTGATATGAGGATGGAGACCCCTGCTTGCTTCTGCAGTACATGAAAGTGGTATGATTTTTCCCAACCTTTCACCTTCAGTCTGTGGATGTCTTTTCTGAGATGATTCTCTTGGAGGCAGCATATTGTTGGGTATTTTTTTTAATCCAGTCTGTCAGTCTATGTCTTTTGATTGGTGAGTTTAGGCCATTAACATTCAGAGTTATTATTGAGACATGATTTGTATTCCCAGACATTTTGGAGTATTTTTGGTATTTAACTTGACTTGGTTTCTCCTTTGATTAGTTTTTCCTTTAGTGTGGTACCACACTTTGCTGACTTTCATTGTTGTTTTTCAATTCCTCTTCATGGGATATTTTGCCGAGGATGTTCTATAGTACAGACTTTATGTTGTAAATTCTTTTAACTTTTGTTTTTCAAAGAGGGTTTTTATTTAATCATCAAATTTAAAGCTTTCTTTTGGTAGATATAAGATTCTTGGTTGGAATCCATTTACTTTAAGAGCTTGATATATGTTATTCCAGGATCATCTAGCTTTCAGGGTCTGGGTTGAAAAATATACACATTATCTTATTGTTTTCCCCCTATATGTTATTGATTAATTTATATCATGGTGTTAATATTCTCTCCTTATTCTGTATGTTAGGCATTTTCATCATAATGTGCCTTGGTGTGGATCTGTCATGATTTTGTACATTTGGCATCTTGTAAGCCTCTTGAATTTGGTTTTCCAACTCATTCTTCATGTTTGGAAAATTTTCTAATATTATACTTCATTGAATAGATTGTTCATTATTTTGGTTTGGAACTCTATTCTCTTCTCTATCCCAATAATTCTTTAATTTGGTGTTTTTATGTAGTCTCATATTTCTTGAATGTTCTGCTCATGGTTTCTTACCATTTTCCTGTGTTATCTACATTCTTTTCAAGATTATATATTTTGTCTTTATTGTCTTAGGTCCTGTCTTCCAAGTGGTCTAATCTGTTAGTGATGCTTTCAATTGAACTTTTAATTTGATTTATTGTTTCTTTCATTTCAAGGATTTCTATTTGTTTTTTTTTTTAATATCTATCTCTGTATTGAAGTAATCTTTGGTTTCCTGTATTTGTTTATGTAGCTCTTTGTTGAAATGATCTTTTGCTGCCTGTATTTGCTCTCTTTATCATCCTTTAATTCACAGAACATTTTAATCATGTACATCCTGAACTCCTTCTCTGTAATTTTTTCTGCTGTGGTTGCCATGGATTCTAATAATATGGTATCTTGATTTGTTTGGGGCACTTTCTTCCCTTGTCTTTTCATATTGATTGTGTGTCTTCTCTTGTAGCACTGTGGATCCAAGGCATTACTGTTTTTACCCTATAGGCTTACAGTTCCCCTATAGGGATCTAATACCCACCCCATTTGAGGGGAAGAACAATGTTATCAAATCCCAATATAAACAGTATACACCCTAAAAACAAATGTTTGCTATTACAACATTTATAGTTTGTTCACAATGTACAGAAGTGGTGAATTCAATTATATATATATATATATATATATATATATATATATATAT
>NW_025999977.1:14276656-14335878 GCF_001458135.2 Marmota marmota marmota
ATATATATATATATATATATATATATATATATATATATATATATATCAGAAGGTTTGCAAAAAGGTTTACATTTGCTGATGGTGGACAAAGAACTGGTGGTTAGCAGTAGAATGATATTCTAAGGAGGTAGAATGTGAGGATATAGAGTTGTTATATCTTAGGAAGTGTGAAAGAGAAATCTAAAGAGGAAGATTAGTAGCAGGAGCAGGGAGAGGAAGTAATTTTGGATAGACAATAAGTGGGAAGACAGTAGAGTAATTAAAACAAACACACATATATATTGAGAAAAATAAAAAAAATGTTAAATAGTAGAAATAGGTGGGATAAAAGAAATACACACACACACAGCTATAATATACTATTCAGCCATCTCAGTCCTCAAAATCTTAATTCATGCAACATACTTGGTTTCACATGTTGAGGATGTGAGGGTGGGAGAATAGAGAGGGAGTGGGGGGAATCTTGAAGGAAGATACAAGATTGTTTTTATTGGAAATCCATGTCTTTAATTCTCATCCAATAGGTGGGGTCATTTGTTGTTAGGTGGTATTTCCACCCTCAGGGTGGTGAAGTTAACCAGGGTGTCACTGTGCTGGGGTAGCGGCTGCTGGGTAGAGGGGGGAATTAGAAACTGGGTACCTGGCCAGCTGGAGTTCCAAATCTGGGAGTTGCCCCCACTGAAGATGGTGATGAAGTTGACCCAAGATGGAGGCACCTGCTTTCAGCAGTGGGCTGTCAGGTCATGTGGGGGGAAGCCAAGTGATGGTGTTGGAGGATGAGTTTAGAGATGAGCTTGTACAGTGTGTGGCTGTCAGCTGTCTTCACAGCCTTTGTGAAGTTCCCAGGTACAGGCAGGCTACTGTACATAGGGGACTATCTCTGCTGCTGCTGAGTCCCAAGATGGTGGAAACCAGGGGAGCCCCCATGTTGGTAGATGGAGGTCCACATGGGAGTGGTGGCTGGAGTTCCTGTTGGGAGTGGTGTCAGTGATTTCTGCTCAGGTGGGTGGCCTAAAGTTCTGCACAGGTGTTGATGGTGCCTGCTGGGGGTACCTGATAGTCTTGTGAGTAGTTGGGAGACCTACTTTGATGCTGAACCCTGGAGTCCTGGAGTGGCACAGTGGATGTGATTTCCCACACGGGAGCAGGAATTTCACTTGCAGAGAAACAGTATTCTCACAACTTGAGTCCCAGGTCACTGAGCAACACAGAATGCCACCTCCCTCTGGCTTGCCATCTTGGATCTCATCACTAAGTATCCTTTTTAATCATTGAGAATTTTTCATCCTTTTAACACAGTTCAGAATTTTTCTTTATTTTCCCTGAAACATGTAAAGTTCTAGAAGGCAGATCAGCTATGTGATTTGATTAACTTTGGTAATAACATGGACAATCCACAGTATAAATGGAACACAAACTTGCAATGGAAAATGTTATATAGGAAAAATGTCATGCTTGAGAACTTCTTGATGCAGAAATGCAGCAGCAATGAAACTTACAGAGAAAGGGTTTTCTGGTGACAGAATTTCTAGATGTGAAATGGACATCATTAGTGATACTGTATAAATTGTAGCCTGAATTTAATTAAGAAAATATTTTAATTTTCTCATCATGAGCAGTGATACTATAACTTCATTATAAACACAGGTTATATAATATTCACTCAATATTAAACAGTTTGAGAATGAAGTGAGGAATTTTTAGTCATACCAGAATAATGGGTGTATAACAAAACTATAAAAATTATATTGTTTTACATATTATTTTTTTTAACATTTTTGTTTTGTTTCTGGACAATATATTGGAAACAATGGAAATTCTTCCTTTCTAATGGCTGTATAGTATTCTCTTATAGGATATTAAATAGGGTTGCCTTATTTTTTCATACTATAAAGACTTATCACACAATTAAGTTTTTATATTTTTCGACTCAAATGTTTGCCTTCACCAATTGACAAATTCCTAGCAGAGTAATTGTCTGCATAATTTGTTTGCATATTCACATTTAATTAATTTTTTTTTTAGTTGTTGATGGGCCTTTATTTTATTTACTTATTTATATGTGATGCTAAGAATAGAACCCTGTGCCTCACATGTGCGAGGTGGGTGCTCTATCGCTGATCTACAACTCCAGCCCCACACATTTGATTTTTTAATATACTTCCTGAAACTACTTTACAGAGGAGGTAGAACCAATACAAAGTTCCAATCCCAAGGTATCAAAACATGTCTTCCTCAGGACTGGGGTTGTGGCTTGGGTGGAAGAGTGCTTGACTAGCATGCATGAGGCACTGGGTTTGATCCTCAGCACCACATAAATATAAAATAAAGATATAGTGTCCACCTAAAACTAAAAAATAAATATTAAAAAAAATTCTGCCCCTTTGTCTCACCAATTTTATTTCTTAAATAATTTTATCATCTTTTTGAGATTCATTAAGTATACATGCTAGTCAAACATAAAAAGTTCATGCAAGCAACTTTTGGTTGAAACCTAGAATGAAGCCAAATATCTACAAAATGAATGGAAATCAAAGGATAAAATTTTATCATAATTCGTAAAAAACATAGTTATGTTTTTTACAACCATATTACTAAAAATGTATAAGCCCAAATTTTGAAAATGCTACATTTCTATGCAAGAATGATATCTCAGCATCTCATGGTGCTAAACTGAACGTATTCCACTTCACAAAGGTAGCACAGGTTCTATTTCACCATTATTAGTTAAGGGCAAAGCATTTTATTGGATTCTTGATTTTTTCCTAATTCATTTTTTCCATCATAATAATTATTTCAATTCTTTTTTTCATAGTTATATATCATTTATTATAAAATGTAAAGATTCAGAATTATTTTATAAAATATGTAGACTTTAATTTGAAAGACTGATGACACAAATGAAATTTATGATCTTAATATATAATTCCATTCTTAAAGTTATTGGCTTAGTACTTTGACTGTATACAGATTTTTATCAGAGAGATTTTTTTTGGTACCAGGGATTGAACTCAGGGGCACTCAATCACTGAGCTACATCCTCAGTCCTATTTTGTATTTTATTTAGAGACAGGGTCTTACTGAGTTGCTGAGTGTCTTGGCTTTGCTGAGGCTGGCCTCAGCCGCCTGAGCCATTGAGATTACCATGCCAGGGTTTCAGAAAGCATTTTGATATAATGTTATCATTATTGTTCTGCCTTATTTTTTATGCTTTATTTTTTCTTACATAGTTTTTCCTTTCAACTTCAAATTAAGTGTGTAACATTTCAAATGTTATTTAACATATTCTCTCACCATTTATATAATGCTTGTTCATTTCCCTAAACTGTAACTATTTCAAAGTTAATGCACATTCCCATATATATAATAAACTGATTTCAAAATCAGTTGTTGCAGAATTGCTGAAGCAATGATATATATAATGAAGCAAATATAAATAACATTTATACTTCAAATCACATATATAGTTTTAGCAATTACATATAAAATTTCAACTGTATATGGTATCCAGAAGCTAACCTAGATTTGAAAGTGAAGAGTCAGACATTAATAATAATTCTAAATGGCATGTCTGATATTCTTACAGTGACTGGATGGGATGCTAACTTAAAAGATCACATGTTTATTATGTACAAGTACAGAATGTCAGTAACAGAGTTGAAGGAGGCATTAGCAATTGAAAATTGAAAGATAAAGTGAAAGTCAAATGTGAGATTGGGACAGAATATTATAGTTGAAGTCAAACATCAACAAATGGCAAGGTTTGAGGGAGCTGTTTTAATCTACATTTGCCATTTACACTTGTATTTTCTGTACTGTTTTCTCATTTCTTGCCTGTTTCCCATATCATCTCTTGGTAGGTTTGCCTATTTTTAAATGACAAGTATAATTACTTGGAAGAGTTCCATCGACTTTGAAAATACTTTAGTCTTTTCTATAAGGTTATCTAGGATATTGGAAGCAAGATTTACTCAAATTCTTGACATATAAACTTCCTTTTTGTTGAATTAAATTTAATTTTGTTTTTTAAAAGAACTTGAAACATGCCCTCCAATAAATTTGCTATAGCTTTTAAATCTCTTTAGGATGTTTTAAAATGTTTGCATTATGATATTCTCTTTAAAGTTTTTCTTGCCTGTTTAATCAAGTTAACCAAGCCCTACTTGGTTGCCTTAATCAGAAAATAATTTTGTCACCAGGCCAGGAGTCACAAACTCTGGGTGAATAAAGCAGCAGCAGCAGCTGTAGCAGCAGCTAAATCAGATAAAAAAGAACAGAAGGGGGATGCAGGCAAGAAGCATGTGGTAAAGAAGCAAGGAAAGAAGGCTGTTGGTGTTAAGCAGAGGAAGCCTGTGGGGGAAAGGCTGCACCTTCCAAGAAACCAACAGCTAAAAAGAAACCTGTTGCAGAAGAGAAAAAGTCTGCTGCGTAAACTCTTAGAAAGCTGTTTTATTCCATAAGTTCAAATAATTTCGGGCAGTTTATTTTGAATAAAGAGCTGAGCAAAGATGAAAAAAAAAAAGAATTTTGAGATAGGTAATTGTGTAGTTCCTCCCAAAAGGTCACATCAATGAGCATAAACCAGGATAGATCTAGTGCATTTCCTCTTAATCTAATTTTCGTAAATACCAGATAATCTTTTTGCCATTCCCACATATGTTCATAACCCACGGATTTTTGATTATATCATATATAGTTTAGATAAGAAGAGAAAAATCTGTTTGGTGCTCTGTTACTACCACAAATGTCTCTATAAACTGATTTTCAATTCCTGTTTAGTTAGAACTGATTTTTTTAAACAAAAAGTATGCCCCTAATATAAACACCATTTAATATAAATTTCCAAGGCCTAGTGATAATGAAAGAGTCAAGAAAATGCACTCACACTCACACATACAAACATTTCTGAGTTTGATTTAGTTAAAACCATTTTCTAGAAATGTTCCTCTGTTCTGACATACTAGCCAACTTCAATCAAAACATTTCTCTTATGAATTTATATTTTTTACTTTCTTTTTACCATCCATTTCGGTATTGACCTTGAAATTTTTCATAAGAACATTTCAACATGGCTAAACGCTCAACATGGCTAAACTACATAATCATCAATTTGAATAAAAGATTAAATTTAACTGCAAATGATTACCTATCTTCAAATTGTAGGTCTCCTCACTTTTCCCTGCTTTCCAATGGAAAGAGAAAAAAAAATCCCTGATATAAACATCTGTCATGTATATTTCTCTCTATATATGTATGTTAATAGATATTAATGCAGAAATTATAATTTGGGTATTCTACTCAGTTATTAATCATCTTTGGCTAATTCTAGCAATTAGGAATCAGCTTTCTCTTTAGAGTCCCTTCATTGACTATTAAATTGTTGAATGCATGAGAGTTTATGAACCTGAAAAACCTATCATTGGAAAGGAAAATGCATTGTATTTAAAAAAGAAATATATGTTCTAAAGTCTTTATACCTTTGCATTTAGGCCATTTTGCATCATGCCATGTTTTATTCATTATAAAGAGCACTGAAAACAAATCTCTGCATTGGTTTTTACTTTGCAATCCTTTTCATTCAAATAACAGTCCTGACATTACATTACTGCCTGCACATGCACATTGAAGCTTGTAGACAGGTGCTGGTGGATTAGAAGAAAATCTGAAATCCAGTTGAAGTAAAACTGTATTACAAATATTCCTGATGGGAGATAGAACATTTTTTTATATCATGCCATTTATGACTCTTAGTTGTAATGTGGTTCTAAAAAAATTGTATGTTGAAAGTGCAGGCACTTTAGTAATAACTATTTTAAAGTTTTATGTATGTGAAAAATTGAAATAATAATGTAATTGTAAATAGGTCAAAAATGACTCCTTGTGTGTAAAACAAAAATAGTAAGTGTAATGAAAGCTTTGACCAAAGTTAAATTGTTTTCTTTATTTATGAATAGAGCTTTACTTATTTACAACTACTTTATTTAATTTTAATTAATTGAGTCTTAAGTTTAGTGAGATGTAATATTAACAGCTTCCTTTATAAGAGTTAACAGAAGATCAGTGTGATTGAATAACTTGCTCAAAGTCACACAGCTAATAAATTGGTATATTAATTTCCTATTGCTGATGTCATAAAATACTACAAACTTAGGGACTTGAAAGCATACAAATTTATTATCTTACCAGTTCATATACCAGAAGTCAAAATGGGTCTCAGCTAAAATGAAGGTGTCCACAGATCTGCTTTCCTTTCTGGTAGCTGTAAGAGAGATGCATCTCCATGCCTTTCCCAACTTCTAAAGAAGTTCATTGTCAAAGCCTGCAGTGGCTGGTTGGTCTTTTGTCATGTTACATCATTCTAACTCTTCAGATTCCCTCTTTCACTTATAAGCACCCTTGTAATTACTTTGCTCACTCAGATAATCTAGGCTTATCTACCAATCATAAAATCAGCTGCTTAGCCATCTTACTTCCATCTCCTCCCTTAATTATCCTTTGACATGTAACATGTTCACAAGTTTCAGGATTAGGACATGCACATCTCTGAGGAGTGATCATTCTGTGTACCACAGGTGCTTGAGAGTTTAGACCTAATTTGTCTGATTGCAAAGCTCATAATCTATTTCACTATGCTGTATGACTTCTTAAATAACAATGTGTGTCTTTCTTTGAATGTGAATATTTTATCAAATTGAGATGTATAGAATATGGCCAGTTGTTTTATAGTAAGTTTGAGCAAAAGAAAAAAGGAAAAGTTGCCTGTTACTTGGTGATGTACATCAAGGCAGAAATCCATTTCTTCTGGCACAGAGTCAAACACATCAGGTAAAAACAGAATACAACTCAGGTTTCCACTTGGCAATGGGGCATATGTAATAGAGGGACTTTCCTTAGCAATAAACTGGGCCCAGGGCTCAAGACAACTGCTAGGCACACAGATAATTAGAAGTATGGGCAGGCATATAAGGTTGGACTAAATCAATCTGTCTCTGCCTTCTCTAATCTGCTATATATATTTTATTTTATTCTATTATTATTTTATTCTAGAGTTTCTCAAATTCATACATTAATTCCACACATGCTGACTGAGTACTAGTTCAAGGACTCTTTGGGAAGACAGAAGAATAAAGTGTAGCCTTACCAACAGTAAACTTTCATAGCTTTCTATTTGGCTTCTTTGTTCCTTCAGGTACAAAAAAGCAACCCTTGCAATTAGTTTTTCAGAGTGTTTTTCAACTTATCACTATTCTTTTCTATTCTTTCACCTCTCTAACACATTGGAATAGGTGTCCTTTGAATTAAAACTATCATTCTGCCTTATTTACAGAATAAGAATAGTAGAAAAATATCAGAACTCACTCTTCCACACTCAAGAGACAAAATCTGCCATTTGTGACTTGATTTCCATCTCCTTCATGTGGTAATTCACATATACTTTCTCATTTTTGTAAAAACTCATGAAATCCTTCATTAGCTATAATAGCATTTAGGAAGCATTAAACTTGTTTTTTTTAGAACCCTATACTTGTACATAGTAGTTGGGTTAATCGTGACAAAATCATACATGCCACTTATATAGGATTGGTGGGGTCAATGTTTAACAACACTACAATGTTTAACAACAGAAAACCATGAACCAGATCAGGCATTCAACAGCAGGCATCTACTATATTGTCCACTGTATTAATAATCAGAACAATTTGAATGGGGGAGTAATTCCAACCCCATTAAAATTGTGATTATTAATACAGTGGGCTGTGTATGCCACCAAGCCTTGCTTACTTTCCCTCCTTTGCCATCTTATCTCCCTCAAACTGGAAGCTTTAGAAACCCAGACAATATAAACTATGTAACTGAAAAACATTATAAAGTTACATACAGTTGTATTAATTTCTATTATTTAGTGGGATTACAGTTTCTTAAGAGAAAATAGGGTAGGAAGGCACAGAAAGTTTGAAGTGTTTGAAAAAGTGATCAGGAAAGAGGCAAGAGATAGTAGCAGGCATTAGCTATAAAGAAGAAGGAATAAAAATTGAAAGTCATAAAAAAAAGAAGGAAGCAGGAAACTTAGGCTGTTACTAAGGGAGTGAAGGAGGTAATAAGGGGCCCAGAACATGGATATGAATGAACCAGCAAATATAAGATCAAAACAATTTAAACTCTTAATTGCACCCATCTAAGTCCAATCAAGACTACATGATGAACATGTGTAAGAGAACTGTTAATATGTAAATTACATATATATTTTTAGACCTATCTATGCAGTGAGAGCATACACAACTACACATGCACATCAAATACACACAAAATCATGCATAAGGAAAAAAAGTGAGGAATAATACAACATGATGAAGTGATTGAAAAAAATGGAAAAAAAATAAAATTTAGAAAGAGTAAAAAACAAATGGCCATATGGAAAATAAGAAAAAAGAAAGATTGGAAGAATGGAAATAGTAAAAGGAAAAAAGACCAAAAAAATAAATAAATCTTCATGAAAGATACAGGGTTTGTTTCTGCCGTGATGGTCAAATCTTTTGGCAGGGATGAATTTTCAGTCTTTATTTTTGGCTCCGAATTTTTAGTCACTGACCCTGTGTTCCTCACCTAGCTGCCAGCTGTGTATAGCTTTCTGTGGCTTCCAATCTCCCAGTTTTGGTGGGACAGACTGGGGAGTGCTGATGAACTGGGTAATCCCATAGCAGGAGTGATGCAGAATTCTAGATTGGAGTTACCAGTTGTTGGGGTTTGGTCCTTGGTGAGTTTTAGAACTCTGTTGGTGGGTATTTAAGTTTTGGACCACGCCCCCTGTTGATCCGGAACAGCCAATCTCTGCTGGACTTCTAGATCTCTGAGGCTTCAGTAAAATCCACTTTTTAGGGCAAAGGGACTAAGCCTGCATGGGTTTCACCCTCATCACTATGGATGTGAATTTCTGGGTATCCACCCTGCAGTGCAAATGCCCTTGTGTGGCCACAGTCAGTGTCTTTGCAGTAGCTACCACTTGGTGCCAGTAATTAGAGTGTTCCTCCTTGGGATCCAGATGCTGAATGGTCCAGGTAAAATTTTATTTGTGCCTATTTCAATTTCAGTCTCTCTGGCTCAGGCACCTTCTGGGAATTTTTTCGTGGGCTTCTATCAACTTCCTTTATAAATTCCCATTCCTTTTATTCTGTTCCTAGCTGTGCCATCTGTGTGGGGACAGCTTTCAGTGTCTGGGAAGGTTTTCCCCACCTGTAGCCTGTTCTGCATTAGCAAAGGGCTGCATCGGGAATGCTTATGTTCCTCATGGGCTGCTGTGGATTTATTTTCACTGAGTCCTTTCCCTGTTAACCCTGTTTTTGTTTAAACTGGCTTTCCTCCATAAGCCACATGTCTTCCCAAGTCAGTTTTTCTTTATTTATAAACTTCTTTATCGTCAGTCAGGCATCTCTTCTGGCTGTGGGTCCCACTCCTCTCCCCTGCTGGCGGCTGGACCCGTCGCATCTCTAAGGTATTATTTCTTCTGTGCAAGTTACTGACTTTCTGTAGCTCTATGAATGGTCTTACAAGTTCAATATTAAGTTTCAGTGAAGTTCTGGCTGAGGAGCAATCTTCTCCCTTTATAAGTCTAGTGCTGAGGAACTGTTGGCCTGTGCTTCCTTTTTCCCAAGTAGGCCATCTTCTCTCCATAAAACTGGGTTTTTAAAAAAAATCCAAATAATATAAATTATGACACTGAAAAAATATTAAGTTGTCACAAATGTATTGGAAGCTCTAAGTCTTCAAATTAGTCTTTGATTAAAAATGAAGATTGGTATTATAGAAAGCAGGGGCAAAATATGTGAGTAAATACATGAGTAGAGATGCTTAAAAGGACTAACAAGCATTGCAAAAGTTGATTAACCTCATTAGAATGTAGAGAAACACAAACTAAAACAAAAACTAGAGATTGCTGCCTGGCCAACAAATTAAAGAAAACAGAATGGCAAGCATTAATGTGGGTTTGAAACAATTGAGCAATCATACAACTGTGCGCTGTGTATGTGTGTAAATGGGTACAACAGCTTTGAAAATTATTTGACCAAATATTCAGGCTGGGAATTGAAGTCAAAATTAGAAAACATGGATATCAAAGTGTTGTGGAAGATATGGCTCATGGGGTAAAATAAGCATTATATATTTCAGCTCCAGTAGCTAAATTAAAATTATATGTAGTTATTAATTTTAAAAGTAATTAGTAAGACAACAAATAAAAAGTTTGGTCTTTGTAGAACATCATAAAATAAAAGTCAATACCTCTTTATTTCTGAATTCTACCTATCTTTGAACTTAAAAAAAAATCTTATCTAGACTACTTTGGACAAATGACATCACAGAGATAAAACACTTTGGGTGTTTAATATATAATGTGGTTCAAAAACACTCTTTCATGCAAACTTAGCCTCACTAGTTAGTCTTGTGAGTCTTAAGGTCATGTGCTACTGGTTCATTCCAGAACAGATAACTATATCTGTTTGATTTTTTTCTTTAATACAATCGTCAGTCAGGTATTTTAAGTAATTTGTTCTCAAGTTAAATTGCCTCAAACTCACTGTGAAACTTGGTGTAAGAATACACCTAGGATTCTGACCCTGGGAATTCTGATTTATCTATAGGGTGGCACTGGGAATCTCTACTTTTTTTTTTTCCTACTGGTGATTGAACCCAGAGGCACTTTACCTTAGTTACATCCTCAGACTTTTTAAATTTTTATTTTGAGACTGGGTCTGACTAAGTTGCTTAGGGCCTCACTAAACTGCTGAGCCTGGTCTTAAACTTGCAATCTTCCTGCCTCAGCCTCATAGGCCACTGAAATTATAGGCATGTTCCACCATGCCAGGTGGGAATCTCTACTTTTAATAAGCACTATAAATCCTTGGTAACTTGTGATGCAAGTGTTTCATAGGCCACTCTATTTAAAGTTATAACCTCATGATTTATTTCATAATAGTATTTAATGCATGTCACAATTAATTATATTTAGGCTAATAGAGACCATATTGCTACACCAGTTTAATGAGAACACAATATGCACATCTTAAAAACCGTCAATTAATAAAATAATAGAAATAGTTGAATATATGAAAAAAACACGGGTGGTTTCTTCTATTACAAGTTTCACTTAAAATTCATAATTATCTTTGCTTTATGGACCATTATAAGTACTACAGTTCTAAAAAATAAAATTTTGTTGGTTTTAAATTTTTATGAGAAAAAATTGCATAAGCCAAATAAGTCACTATATTTTCAGTTTGTCTTCCTGATTTTCATAAAAACTATGATTATAAATATTTATTCTGAAATAGTATTTCACAAGAATGTATGCTTAATTGTAAATATGTGATGATGGATATTCAAAAAATTATTGAGCTGTTTTGGGAAAACTATGTAATTTAAGATTTAAAAGTTTCCATTTGGTATTAGAAGTTCTTTCTAAAGAAAAATAACAACAACAAAAAAAGTACATTCAAATCTTAGATTTCTGGGGCTGGGTTTGGGGTTCAGGGTCTGTAGAGCACTTGCCTAGCATGTGTGAGGCACTGGGTTCAATTCTCAGCACCACATATAAATCAATAAAATAAAGGTCCATTGACAACTAAGAACATAAAAAAATCTTAGATTTCCTTCAAAGCTTTCAGAAAGAGGCAGAAGGAATACTTCAGTGAATATAGATTTTTAAATTTGATCTTCATATATTTCTAATGTTGGGTATTTTCAGCACATCATCTGCATGGAAAGTAGGTAATATAGTTAAGTATCTAAATGTTCTCTCTAGCTTCCAGTAAATTTCAGATATTTGTTGTAATTTATGCAATTCATAGATGATTACAGGATACACACAGAAAAGGAGGGAAGAAGGAAAGTAATGTTTGTGTGAGATTATTGGTTTTCTACTTTTAATCCCCAAATTTGTCCTCACTTGAATTTATCAGCAACCAAAATCAGCTTGATAACTATGTTTAAATACCATTTTCTGTGCCAGGCAAACAAAAACACAGATGAGTTACTTTCTGTTAATCAGTACTACAACATTATCACTGGTTCACAAGTTTGATTGCCCCTTTTCACTTTTTGCAGGTATTAATTATTGTACGTCAGAAATCGAACTATAGTGCTGGAATTGTGGCTCAGTGGTAGAGCCCTTGTCTAACCCATGGGAGGTCCCGGGTTTGATCTTCAGCACCACATAAAAATTAAAAAGAAAAAAAAAAGAAATACAACTATAGACTTAAAGATTAAAAAGGTGCAGGGAATAAAGGCAAAAATAGACAAGTAGAAAAAGTGGGATTAAAGAGTTTCAGAGCCTAATGAGATAGGTAAAAATAGTTGCACATTAAATAGTTGCAAATATATCTAATATTTGGTGGATATTCAAAATATATAAGGAGCACAGATAACTCAGGAGCAATAAACAAATAGCCTAATAAAAAATGAATGAATTTGAGCAGACATTACTCAAAAGAAGGCATACAGATGGCCAAGGATCTTTTGGTTGAGGATCTTTTGAAAGATCCTCAACATTACTAATGATCATATAAATGTAAAACAAAGAACATAAAAAAATCATCTTACTCTTTAGACTCCCAAATCTGTCAGTGTTACAAAACAACAACAATAACAACAACAAATCCCCTAAAATAGCGTGTGTTGGGGATATGGGAAAACTGAAATTTCTGTGCATTGATGGTGGAAAGGTAAAATGGTATAGACACAATATGTACAGGTTCTTTAAAATTTAAAAAGTGAATTATCATATAAATCCCACAATTCTTTTGGGTCTTTATCCAAAAGAATTGAATTCAGACCTCAAAGAGGTATTTGCACTCCTATGTTTACTGAAGTATGTTAATAGCAACCATAAATTCGAACAAATCTACATGTTCATGGGTAAATGAATGGATAAAGAAGACATGCTATATACGTACAATGAAATATTATTCAGCCACAAAAGAAAGAAAACATATTGTATGCTACAACATAGATAAACCTTGACAACATTATGATAAGTGAAGTACACAGAAATAAAGATAAATATTTCTTGATTCTATTTACATGGAGTGTATGGAGTGATCAAATTTTTATAAATGGAGAATGGAATGGTGATTTTCTGGGGCTGTGGTGAGGAGCATATGGAGAATTGATGTTCAGTGGGTTTAGAGTTTCAGTCATGCAACACACAAAGTTACAGAGATTTGCTGCACAATAGTGTGCATATGATTAACAATATTGTGCTGTGTATTCAAATTTTTATTAAGATAGTATGTCTTATGATATGAGTCTTTACCACAATTAAAGAGAAATGAAGGAGTTCAAATAAGAATAGGAAGGGGAAGGAGAGTAGTATCCTAAAGTCTTAGACGCATATTACTCTTCAAGTAGTGAGAGAGATTAAAGCTACCTGTTTTTCAAAGTGAAAGTTAGTGGAGAGAAGGGGAAAATTGAGGGAAAAAAATGTATGTTAATGTAAAAAATAAGCAGAATTGAAATTATAAGGTATTAATTGTAAAGATTGGTGCAAAGTTTTATGTAGGTATTTACTAGTAGATATAGTAAAAGAGGGAGTCTAAAGAGTAAGATGGTAAATGTAGACCTCCCATAATTGAAGTGGCTTTAGAGAAAGAGGTTACTAAATGTTTGTCTTAATATATAAGATATAATATATATATATATATATATATATATGTGTGTGTGTGTGTGTGTGTGTGTGTGTGTGTGTGCGCGCGCGCGCATGCGCGCATGTATATGGTATGGACATACATGTATGACACATGTATCAGTATGACTATGAATATTCATATAAATAGCTATATTTGCCTTAATACAAACATATTTTATAAAGCATTACATTTACATAAGAAAAGGGTAGTAGTATCAAAAAAACTTGAAGAATTTTTCCTGGGGCTGGGGATATAATTCATATGTGTGAGACCCTGGGTTCCATCCCCACAACTGTTTAACAAAAGGCAAGGGGGTTGTCCTAATGAAATGGTGCAACAGAATATTTGAGACTTGCTAGTAGGAGCCAAGCCACCAGGAACTATACACATCAATACCTATTCAATACCGTTTTTAGCTAGCTTGCTTGCTTTTTCTCTTTCTTTCTTTCTTTCTTTCTTTCTTTCTTTCTTTCTGTAATTGCTTACAAGGAAATAATAAGGGTGTGGAGGAGAGATAAGAATATACTATTATTGAATATGTCTTGGAACTCCTGGTAAGTAAGAGCAAACAAATTTAATTTATTTAGAATCCTGATTTTATGAGATATTTATGATCCTAGTTATTAAAGATTTTAATAAGTGTTTTACTTAGGAAACTATATGTAGGGAAAATATATACAAATGTGTTAGGGAACTGATAAGATGATGTCCAATACTGATATGGCATAGAAATATATAGCTTTGTTTGCAACTTTCCTTTAAGGAGATTTTTTAGATCCAGAGATATTCCAGAAACTAAATGTAGAAACTCACAAGGGGAGAAATCAATGTGCAGCAAGGGCACATCTAGTCAATATGAGAAAATTCCCTGTGCTATAGGAGACTCATTGGTTTGCAAATTGTTCCAGGAAACTAAAAGCAACAACTAGCAGAGTAAGGATTCAAGGATGATTTTCAAAGTTTGTGTTGAACAATCTCAGAACATCATTTCAAAAACAGTACAGAAATGAATTCATAAAATTCCAGATTCTATTTCTCATTTCAAGGATTTTCCTTATATTACTTAAATTTGGAAAGAGTATCTCAGCTGATCTACTTTCTTAAGGCAGCTTTTGATATCTTCTTCCAAGTCTAGAAGTTTGGGAGGGTGAACATCATTGAAGGCCATTATGCTTTGTTTGCTTTTATTTTTTAAATAATTTTACCACTACAGAAAAGTTTCAAACATGCTTAAATGAATTCCCATTTATACTTTACCCAGATTTCCCTAATTTTAACATCTTACAAAGCCATAGTAAAACTAGCAAAAGGAGAACATTCACAATGATACAAGGAAATTGCAATAATAAGAAGTGAATAACCTTATTTGAAGTTTTCCGGTTTTCCCACAGTTTTAGTTAGCTTTTGTCACTGTGACCAAAACACCCAACAAGAAAAACTTAGAGGACGAAAAGGTTATTAGGGGCTCACAGTGTCCGAAGTCTCAGTCTAGACACAGGTGGCTCCATGGCCCTGGGCCTAACATGAGACAGCACATCATGATGAAAGGGCCCAGTGGAGAAAAGCTGCTCAGTTCATGGCGGGGTCAGGAAGTAGAGAGAGAGGGGAAGGACCCCAGGAAGAGCAACCCTTTCAGGGCCTCCTCTCAGTGACCCACCTCCTTTAGCCATGCCCCCCTGCCTACAGTTACCACCCAATTCATTCAAACTAGAATGGCCTGATTAGGTTATAGTCCTCAAAGTTTAATCACTTCAACTCTGATATTCCCACAAACATACAGAAGTTTTGGGGGGACACCTCATATCAAAACCATAACACCCACTATTGTCCTTTTTCTGATTTAGAATCTAATCCATTAGTCGTCCTGCTCTCTTACTGTCCTTCAATCTGGATAGGTTTTGTGTTCCTGTCTTTTGTTTTGTGAGCCTGACAATTTTCAAGTTGCCAGGCCAGTTATTCTTAGGATGTCCCTCAATTTAAGTATATGAGATGTTTTCTTGTGGTTAGGATGAGGTTAATCACTTTTTTGGCATGAGTATCACAGAAGAAATATGTGCTCAGCATATCATATGAGGAAGTGCAGAGACTGAATGTCTTATTGCTCATGGGGTTAATTTTTCTTGAAATTTTTACTTTTTATATAAAATATCATCATTAGAGGAAGCAATAGGAGATTTATAAGGAAACTTCTTGTATTACTCCTAGACATTTAAGTCTAAAATAGTTTTAAAATGTTTGAATAAATTTTAAAAAACCATATTTGCAGTAGAAGCCTTGGGCATCTGTGATGTTTTCAACCTTCTCATGTTAAACTAGAGTCTCAAAAATACTAGAAGATTTAGGGTAGAGAGAAAACTGCATGTCCATATATGGTAGAATAAAAGTAGATACCTATTTCTTACCTGCATGGAAGACAACACAAAATGGATCAAAGACCTAAAAATCAGACAAGCAGCTTTGTAACTGCTAGAAGCAATGTACCTTTAACACTCTAACATGGAGGTGCAGGCATGGATTTCTTTAATCAGTCTCCTAAAGCTCAAGAAATTAGACCAAGAATAAGTGGGATAGCATCAAATTAAAACTGCAAGAAACAAGATTGAGGAGAAAGAGCTAACAGAATGGGAGAAAATCTTTGCTAGCTACTCTTCTGACAGGGGATTAATATCCAGAATATATAAAGAACTCAAATAAACAACAACAGCAGCAACAAAAGCAAACAATCTAGGTAATAATGAACAATGAACTAAGCAGACATTTCTTAAAAGAAGAAGCACAAATGACTCACAGTTATATGAAGAAATATTCACTATCAGGAAATTTAGCCATCAGGAATATTCAAATCAAAACTACACAGAGATTTCATTTCATTCCAGTCAGAGTGGTCATCATCAAGAATACAAATGACCCAGGGCCCCAAGAAAATGGAAGAAGAGAGACCAATTGTTGGCAAGGATGTGGGGGAAAAGGAACACGTTTTGTAGGGACTGCAAATTAGTACAACCACTATGGAAATAAGTCTGGAAATTCTTCAAAAGACTGGGAATGAAACCACAATATGACCCTGCCATTCTCTTCCTTCATATTTATCCAAAAGAACTAAAGTCAGCATACAATAGTGATACAAATATACCTGAGTTTGTAGCAGTACAAATTCATAATACCAAATTATGGAACCAGCCTAGGTATCTATGGACATATGAATAAAAACAAATGTAGTAGATATGCCCAATGGAGTTTTACTCAGCAATAATGAAGAATGAAATTTATCCTTTTCTGCTAAGTTGGTGGCACTGGAGTGCCGCAATCTGGGCAAAATAACCTGGGGGTGACAAGCAACTTGTGAAGATTGATACAGTGGGAGCCAATTTATTGTAGGACAGCAGAGGTATTTATACCTAACTCATTATACACAGCTTGTTTCAATTAACATCATCTAGATACATGAATTAGTCATTAAGGAATCCTCATCATCTTAATAATTACACACAGCTTAACTTAATTAACATCATCTAGATACAGCAGTCAGTCATTAAGGAATCTCCATCTTTTTTTTATTATTAGTTGTTGAAAACATTACATAGCTCTTGACATATCATATTTCATACATTTGATTCAAGTGGGTTATGAACTCCCATTTCCCCCCGTATACAGATTGCAGAATCACATTGGTTACACATCCACGTTTTTACATACTGCCATACTAGTGTCTGTTGTATTCTGCTGCCTTTCCTATCCTCTACTATCCCCCCTCTGTCGCGACTTCTTGCCCGCAAGAAAGACGCAACACTCGGGAATCTTCTTTCAGTAGTTTATTTCAGGCCCCTGATAGTTCTTCATCTTCCTCTCGGATGCCCCTCCCAGCCTTAATAAAGCATCTCAAGCCCCAATGCAAAGCAGCCACGTGGAGCTTTCTCATAGGGTGATGAAAAGTCATGTGCCAACTCTCCCAAATAAGGAGTTGTTTGTCACAGACCACAGCGGAGCCAGCGCCATCTTGTAATGGCGACCATAATTTGCATAAACGGCAAAAGCGGCTCACCACACCCTCCCTCCCCTCCCCTCTTCTCTCTCTACCCCATCTACTGTACTTCATTTCTCTCCCTTGTTTTTCCCCCCTTTCCCCTCACTTCCTCTTGTATGTAATTTTGTATAACCCTGAGGGTCTCCTTCCATTTCCATGCAATTTCCCTTCTCTCTCCCTTTCCCTCCCACCTCACATCCCTGCTTTTAAAGTTAATCTTCTCATGCTCTTTCTCCCTGCTCTGTTCTTAGTTGCTCTCCTGATATAAAAGATGACATTTGGCATTTGTTTTTTAGGGATTGGCTAGCTTCACTTAGCATAATCTGGTCTAGTGCCATCCATTTCCCTGCAAATGCCATGATTTGGTCATTTTTTAGTGCTGAGTAGTACTTCATTGTGTATAAATGCCACATTTTTTTATCCATTCATCTATTGACGGGCATCTAGGTTGGTTCCACAGTCTAGCTATTGTGAATTGTGCTGCTATGAACATCGATGTAGCAGTTTCCCTATAGTATGCTCTTTTAAGGTCTTTAGGGAATCGTCCGAGAAAGGGAATAGCTGGGTCAAATGGTGGTTCCATTCCCAGCTTTCCCAGGAATCTCCATACTGCTTTTCAAATTGGCTGCACCAATTTGCAGTCCCACCAGCAATGTACAAGTGTACCCTTTTCCCCACATCCTCCCCAGCACTTGTTGTTTGACTTCATAATGGCTGCCAATCTTACTGGAGTGAGATGGTATCTTAGGGTGGTTTTAATTTGCATTTCTCTAACTGCTAGAAATGGTGAGCATTTTTTCATGTACTTGTTGATTGATTGTATGTCCTCCTCTGAGAAGTGTCTGTTCAAGTCCTTGGCCCATTTATTGATTGGGTTATTTTTTACTTCTCACACTTCAGATAGAGCCCTAATATCCAGAGTATACAAAGAAATCTCCATCATCTTAATGGCTTGCTGGTGTTACTTCTCAAACCACTCGTCCTGGCAAAGTGCCAGGCGCCATCTTGACTTGTCTGTGGCCCTCAACACTGGAGAACATCATGCTAATTGAAATAAGCCAATGCCAGTTGAAATTGAAATAAGTCAAGGGTTGAATGTTTACTCTCATATGCAGAAGCCAGGTGGTGGTGGGGGAACAAGAAAAGGATTTCATGAAAATGGAAGAAGAGAGACTAATAGTGTGTAGAGGAAAGGAATAGAGAGAGAGGGAGGAGGGGAGGGCAAAAGGAAATACTAGGAAATAAAATTGACCAAATTATGCTATGTCCATTTATGAAAACAACACAGTGATTCCCATTTTTATGCATGATTATAATGCATTAATTAAAAATAGTAATAGAAATTAAATCAGATAGAGAGTGGATCAAGGGAAAGGAGGAGGGAGGGAAAAAGGGAGTGCCGAGGAATGAGATTGATCAAATTTTGTGTGTGTATGAATATGACACAGTGAATCGTATAAAAATAACAAACCAATAAAAACCATTATAAAGACTACTTTGCAGAAAAAAAAAAAAGACTATGCCAGGATTTTACTTCATTAAATGTAAAAAAAAAAATTCAAGGATTTACTAGCAATTTTGATTCAGGGTGAAGCTGCGATCTAAGAGCATTGTTAAGTTTTTGGGCACTTCTTTCTGGTATCAAAATACTTTGATGCATATGTTAAATATAGATATAGATAGTGTATATGTTTGATGAGAGCAAAGAGAACTTTTCTGAGAGTTTTGAGGTCTAGGTTGTGAATTGTGTTCCATTAATTCTCTCTATTGCCTGGAGAAAGGCATTTTATAGCTCTTTGTCTAAATTGCCTTTGGATAAAACTTCTTTAGGTTTTAACATTGTACCCCATAACAGGAGAAGATACTGTTAGAACTCACAGAACAATTGCTCTTGGACCTCATATGCCTCATTCTGTTGTAGAATCACTTTCCTACATCTCCTTCCTCAGATATCATTCTTTTCCAATTTTGAAAATAAGTTAAAATATTTCCATGGATTCCTACATGTAGCTGAGAGGGAATGAAGGTTTGGCAAGACCTCCTTACCAACACCCTCTACATTTGTCAGAGATAGTGTAACCCCTATTTCATACATTGCACAATTCATAAAGCATTTCACATATAGCACATACAACCAAACAACCCTAACAAATATTAAGATCAGAGAATATGAGCCTAGGGGCATCCTTTACTAAATGAGAGTTGAGGCTCATCCACTGCTCTACTTCCTGCCCTATCCTCTGCCTTGAGGACACACCTGCTAGCCTAATTTATTTGAAAGACAGAAAACTGTGGCACCACAGTTGAACTTAGGTTCTCTTATCCTCAGTGCTTAATAATAAATAAGGGAAAGGAAAAGGAAGAAGCAAATATGACTTGATATTTTGTTTTAGTCTGTGCAAATGGTATTTCCTTTGGACTTTTCTCTCTTCTTATCACCTCATTGTATTCTCATGGAATTAAGAGGGATCCTGTGGGAAATTCTTTTATGTGGATACTTTCTTGCCTTTGAGGTATGGAAAGTAATGACTCTAAATGAATACACTTGAAAGTGAACAGTGCATTGTATGAAATTTGAAATATACCAAACCTAAAGTGCTTTATTTCTGAGCTGTTCATGAAAGGACTTGAGAACTCTGAATGAGTCATGTATATGATCTAAATTGAATCTGAAGAAAAAATTGTCCAAAATGCTCATTGAATGCAATATTTCTAAAATTAGAAAAAGTGAAAAATATGATTATAATTTCATTCTAAAATCCTTGAAGATGGCAATTCTTAAGAAATTGTGGGGAGGTTGGAGGAAGAATTTATGGGGAAATGACAGAATTCAAATATTAAATTTCTTAGAGATTAGAAAATACAAATTCTAGGTGTGACACTAAATCTTTTCTCAGGGAATCAGTATTAATAAGGCTTAGAAAACACATTAAAACCTTGGGCTTTGGAATCAGAATCATGAGTGTGGGTTAAATTCTAGCTCATGGCTCTGGGCAAAACTTGCATCATTCTGTGCATCAGCTTTTAAAAAGCTATAGGTTGAGAGTGAGTTTATTAGAAACAATAATTTGAATCTTAGGGAAGAAATATTTAAAGCAATTAGTTAATTGCTCTGGTGAATCATTGTTAAATGAATCCAACTCAGCTGCCAAAGCTATTACTAGTGAAACTAGATTATCTATAAAGGCTTTCTACAAGTTCCCTAAGTATGACATCCTTGATTCAATAAAGAGGTGGTATACTGTCCTTCTTCTTCCCATTGGTAATGATTTAAGCTTCAGAAGATATTAAAAAATATCAAGTTGGTTGGATATGTGCTTAGAAGTGAGTGGATTGATTAAAAACAGGTGTTTCAACTGCAATCATCATAATTATTTACAGAGATGTTTCATGTAACCTTTTTGCTATGGAGATGAAGTACTTGCTGATGCCAATAAGTAATGTAACAAACTCAATGAAAGAACTTTAGAGTCTATGGTTTTCTAAATTCGTCAAAGAGTCTTAGTCTCTGTACCCACACACAGTAGTAAGCTAATCGCTATTATAGACTATCTTCTAATGAAGAACTTATTTAAAAGCCAGACAGGCACAAAAATAGTTTTTATTATGTTAGGAGAATGAGAACTTCTGTACTACAGTAGCTAAAATTTTTAATTCAAATGTTGCTCATTAGTTCCAATCCTTTTGCTAAAATTGGAACTGAACAAACCAGCTTCTAAAGCCAGTGCTAACTTAGAGTGCAAGACCAAAGAACTCTTAATTTTTGGCATTGATATTTATCCTGACACAGTACTAATGAGAAGGAGGAACTTTGACAAAAATAAAAGTAGAATATGACATTTAAAATGCTTTGCTGATTCGAGATAAACAATTAACAATTTCATCTTGTTCAAAAAATTTAAAATATAATTCCTTGATTCTGGGCCAGACTTGGCAGTCAGTGTGTCTTCCTTGCAACAGGATATGGAAATGCATCTAGGGCTTTAAGATGGCTCCTAGTGAAGAGCACGTTAGCTTAATTATGTTTCTTTGAACATGTGGTCTCATGAAATGAGCTGTGAAAATGTTTAGTATTTCCAGGTTGTCCACCTCTGTACAGTAAAAGCTCATGGAAGTAGTATGGGCAAGAAACTTGAATTTGTGTAATCCACCTGTTAGATTTCAGTTGAAAAAAGGACTATCCTCTGCCCTTTGGAGAACATTTTATACCGTCTGAAGAAACTGATGTCCATAGCAACATCAGTTGGAAAAAGATAGAGTGAACCTTTCTTTCCTAGAATGTCTAAAACAGCTCTCACAAAAATTGGTACCATATTAAACATTTTTCCTTTAATTTTTAATTGTCTCCTATACCTTACCTGAATTGGCAATATTTTGGTGCTTGCTTTTGCTTCCTGCTGTGTTTTGTTCCATTTGCAGAGGAAAAGCCATCAGAGAATCAGGAAGCACTTTGCTTTAGCTCACAACATGCAGCTACATAGGGGCAAGCTGTAACAATACCAGCTGTACAACTGAACCAAGGAATACAACATATACAACATAACAGGTCATTTGGTTCTAGATATTTTCCTCCATCTATGAATGCAAGACACACAGTAACTTCAAGGGTTAAAATAGCTGTTTGAAGTATTATTTTGATATAGTATACCAACTCAAGTTAATTAAGGTAGAGGAAACACCTCAAAATGTTTTCCTTTTAATTTTTTTCTTGTAGAGTATGCCTTTCAAAAGCAAGCTTTAAGAAAACCATCATTTAATAGATGTATTGGAAATCTAACCTTACTGTATACTAAAATTAACATAATTTGTGGCGTAGATAAACACAACCTATATGTGAGAACAAACAGCTTGTTATAGCAAAGGATTTAACTGATATTGCTTTAATTGGGCAAAAAAATCCAAGTCAAGAAGGAAAAGGGGGGAAATTTTTTCAAGAGGGAAAAATTATAGTGAAAAAAGGAAAGACTTCAGGTATGCTCTTTGGGAATTTGGCATCAGAAATTTGGAGGTAGGGTAACTAGAAGTCGAGCATCCTATGTGATTGGTTTGGGAAGCATTTTTTTTTCTGGTTGGTCCTAAATTGGACACAGAGAAGAGTAGGGAGAAGAGGAATAATAGCAATCATTGAGCAAGAGATGATCAATCTGGGATGATTGCTGGAGAGGTTGTGGTCTGTTTCCCGAGGTTGGTTGCTACAGAAGTTATGGTCCTAAGTTCTATTGGTATAGCTATTTTTTTTGTTTGTTTGTATATTCTTAAGTACCTCACAAACCTAAGTTTTACCTTGACCCTCTTTCTTGCAAACTATATGAACTTGGACAAGGTATTTTTCTCAGAACCTTTAAGTCAGAATTATAATACTCACTTAATAGTACCAGAGTAGGAGGAAGTGAAATTTAACCAAGTAATCATCATATTCTTCTAACATAGCAATTTATCTATACTTAAAAGCTGTTATTGCTTTTAATATGCTATAGCCTTTCTTAAAAGTTCATTTTGAGTAGCATCAATAAGAAGATTCTTCTTTTCAATTTGGGTACTGAAAGCAGGAGGTTACTGTCTCTAAAATATTAACAAAGTTTATGGATACTGATAATGAAACATTAAACCTGCTTCTTTCCAAACCTTCTTTGAATCGTTTAGATATTAGGAACAAAACCACCTCTTTTTTCTTTGACAGATTTGAGTGAAACTTCTATGTCTTCCTAATTCTATTTTAGTTCTTTGGTTTCTACTGGTTGGGTCTACATTCATCCCATTTTAACAATCTTTCTCTTCACAGAGAGGTTTATAACATAATGAACTCTATTTTGTTTTATAAATATGGCTGTAATTCATTATTTTTTATTATTAATTAATCAATTTTAATTAGGTATATATGACAGCAGAATGCATTTTGATTCATTGTACACAATTGCAGCACAACTTTTCATTTCTCTGGTTGTATATTATGTAGTATCACACCATATGTGCAGTCATACATGTACCTAGGGTAATGATGTCCTTTTCATTCTACCATCTTTCCTGCCCATCAAAGTTCCTCCATATTTCTCATGTCCCCCCCCCATTATGAATCCATTATGCATCCACTGTAATATGCTTCATTATCAAGGAGAACATTTGACCTTTGGTTTTTTGGGATTGGCATAATTCGCTTATAATTCATTCTTTTCTGATTTACTAGTGCCTGATTATGAAAGCTACAAAAGAAATCAACAATGTCAAATTATATTGATGGTATAAATAGTTTGTCTTGACACAGAGGCACTGTGTTAGGATTACATTGCCTTATCTACAGTTCAAGTACATTAACTCAATTTAAAATGAGCCTGGTATCAAGTTCAAATATATTTTGATTCTTTCATCCTCTCCAAATACATGTTCACATATTTCATTTTTTGCTAAGTTCTCAACTGTACATATTTTTCTGTGGAATATTATTTTTCCCTTGAAGACTCCTCCAGAGGCTCCTATTCTCTGCTATTTCTGGACAAATGGAGCCTATGCCTGTGTCAGAATTATCATACCTGGATAACTCGCTCTTCATGACTTTCCTAAGATGCATTCTTTGCTATTTTCCTATTATATCTTCTTCCTTGGATTGTATCTCTAAGTAAGTTATTTAAATAAAAGTGGAGTCCTTGTGTGCTTGAAAATGTTTTGTCATTATACTTGGTTGCGACTTTTATTAGTGAAGTAGGAACATCAAAGGCACTATGTAGATGCTTACCTAATAAGAGGAAAACATCTGTTCTTCCCACTCCATTGCTTATGAGGGATCCCACACAGTGGCAGACATGCTTTACAACTAGTTACCAGATGCTGGAAGTATTTCTGGGATGAAGAACAAAGAACCACTTTGTAGATAGCAGTATGGAGGAAGAGGAAGGTGAGGGGCGGTGCTGGAAGCTGCTTTGGTGGTCAGTTACATTTGCTGCCTCAGTGACACCCTGATCCAGTTATGTCTTCCGTCTTTGAGGAGAACTCAGGTTTCTTTCTTTAATCTATTTCCCACCTTTGAGAAAATTATTGAACTATCTTGTCCACTAAAATCTCTTTTTATATTGTCTCTATTTTTGTGGAGATCTGTTTCATTTTCTTCTGAGGGAAGAAAAATAATATGTGTGTTTAGATTTTAATGTTGAAACAGTACTTTCAGTGAAACCAAGAAACACATAGTAGAACTATTTGCAATACCATTTGTTAAAAATTTTTAAGTTTTCATAACTTTTACTAACTACTTTGTGATTTTTTTGACCCATTATGTAGCCTAAATCTAAATTAATCATGTAATTTGGACACTCCAGAAGAGACTGCCTTCCATTTTGGTTCATTCCATATTTATCTAGGAAAAAAGAAGACTGATACAGCTTTTGTAGTAGTGATAACAGGAACTGCGTCCAGGGGGCTCAGGACCTAGGCATCTCCTCAACACTGAGCACAGGCATTCCCACTGTCTTTGCCAAAGCCAGCTTTGGCTACATGATGATCTACTCATCGTGTAGATCCCAGGTTATCCATAAGCACATACAATATTTTATTTTTATTCAAATTCATGTACACTGTATTTTTCTGTGATTATTACTCTCAAGAGGACAACTTGTTATCTTTGTGAACATTATTGTATTGCTGTATAATTTTCTCTACCCATAAGCCATGTAGGAATAAGTGGGGTTTTTTTATCACTAAGATTTAGAATCCATGATAAAAATGTTTAGAATCAAGGTTGAGCAATTTTCTTGGTGATAATTTACCAGATGGTATCTCAAATTTAATTTTGTATTTTTTGAGAACGCAAAAAAGAAAAAAGCATCCTTTGACATTCAGAAACTAGACTTCCAATCAGGGCCTGGACATGTCCTTCTCCTATTGGACATAAATAATTTCACAGACAAGTTTAGTCTGAGACCGAGATAAAATGAGTCAAAGCAAGGCCACTGACTGATTTTGTCTATAAAGAGACAAAAATGGCATCACTCTGCCACCCACAGAACACCAAACATGCCCTCTCTTGGCTAAAATGAATAGCTGCTACCCATTTATAACTATCCTCTCTTCAGCTTCCCCTTCCTATCCAAAGATAGGATTGATTAATTAAGGTAATCTATCAAAGAAATCAGTTCCTGATTTCTGGTGGTGTCCAATTTAGAGCAAATCCTACTTCTTTGGCCACTCCCTCAAATCAAACCACTGCCTAAATCCTATAATTGTTTTCTTTTTCTTGACACTGTTTTTACTGATACTCCCACATACTCCCCATATCCGTTCTTCACCTGAATGAGTAATAAACACTATTGATTTAATTACATTTATATTTCTGGTGGTCTGCGTCTAAACATATTGGCAATTGTTATATGAAATGCCTTTAAAGTATTACACTATGATTCAATATAAATTTAAAATTGTAACAGGAACCACTTATCATCTTTTTTGGTATGATATTAAAGGCACTAGAAACCACTAATTAGATTAGATAAAATGTCTAGTGTTAGTAATGATTAGAGTCAGGATAGGGTATGTTATGCTGATGGGACAAAGACAATTCTAAATCCCAATGGCTTAAAACAACAATTTACCTTCCTCTGCTTTGTGGATCAGTGAAGAATTCTGTTGATGAGGTGATTTAGGGATCCAGGATGCCAGAGATTCAATTTTGACACATATTTCTCTGGTTACTGAGTTAAGAAAAGTGGGGCATCATGAAATGTGTACTGATTCCTAAATCTTCTTTCCAGAGATGACATTTCTCACCTATTAAGATTACAAGGCACACATGGACTTTAAGTCTCTTTTCTCTGAACAATTTGTCAAATTCAAAAGATTTACTTAGAAATACTTAAACACATTCAGTGGTTTTAACATTGGTTATAACATTCCTAATTTTTATGTAATTTAATGTGAGGCTGAATCTTATTTGACTTATTCAACTTTCATTTGAATTTTATTTGACTTATTGCTCAAAGGCCTTTTCTAACTCTGTAAATCCTTATATTTCCAGATGTTCTCCTGTCCTCTTTTAACCCTGTTTAAAACTAGCCATTTATTTTCTAAATGTACATGGATCTTTTACTACCATTAGAAAGAATCCTATTTCATCAACTTGTTATATATTCTGTTTTTTGACTCCTTACTTAAAGCAATAAACTTATTGACACATTTGCCTTTCATGTTATTATGAGTGAGTTTTACTAAGTATTTTATAGTACCTATTCTTGATTATCATTCTCTAAAAGCTATTGTTTCACCATCTACTATTTGTTGTAAAGGTAGAATTTCACCTCTGGTACTGATTCAGGTGTCAATCTAGGTAGACTTAATTTTTCTTCTGGTAGTGAATAGTCCAAAAGTCTCTGTAGCTTGAAACAACAAAGTATATTTCTCATTCATTATCTATTCTCATCAGGAAGGGGCTGAGCTAAAAGATGCTCTATGATCACAGTCTCAAAAGTTGAAAAAAGTAAGGTTTGTTAAAGTAAGGCTGGGTATTCTGCATTTGTTTTAGAAACTTCTCTCCAGAGAAGATGTCTCATTTCTGCCAAGCCAGACTACATTGTTATAACTAGTTTCAAGTCAGAAGAAAAGTGAGATTCTATCATGTAAGATCCTTACTTAGCATCTGGCCGGCCATCTTAAGTGACAACTGCCATTATAAGAAAAAGTTTGTTTTCCCACCCAGGGGCATTTCTGAGAAAGGCTCATCAATCCCTCACCTTTAATGTCTGCATTGGGACCTGACCAGCTCTAATCTCTGAGAATGCCCCATAAAAGTCCCAAACCCCAAGCCTGTTTTGCCTCTCTTTGTCTATGGAGAGATGTGCCTTTACTTGTCTGGTCTGACAAATAAACTCTCATGTGTATCTCTGCCTGGTCTCTGTTTTTCATTTCTTGCTTGCCTGTCACAGTTTCCTCCCTTTCCTTTCATATCATATGCTCAGAAAGGAAAAAAGAATACTTGTTGAAAAGCTCAAATGACTGTTAGAATTGTGAAACCAATTATTGATCAGATTCAAATGAAATTTGAGGTACTTAAAATTTGTGTACATTTAACATCATTTTTGTAATCCTTTTTGCAAACATTATGGCTCTACAAATTGTGTTCTGTGAAGAAGGAAGCATGACACTAATATTCTATATAAATAATATTCAGAAAAACATATTTTGGGTATAAAACATAATAAGAGGACACAGGAACTCAAATTTATGGACGTCTTTTAAAAAAATTTGTAGTTGTAGATGGAAAGAATGCCTTTATTTGCTTATTTTTATATGGTATTAAGAATCAAGCCCAGTGCCCCACATATGCTAGGCAAGCGCTTTGCCCCTGAGCTAGAGCCCCAGCCCAGCAAATTTATGGATGCCTTAATGAATCTGTGAAGATAATTTTATCTTTCCCACAATCTCTTTCCCTGCAAATGACAGATTTTGAGGTGAAAAATCTCTTTGCTGGCAGAGATCTTCCTTCATTGTGAAAATCCATAAGCAAAATTATGATTTGGTAAAAGTATAAAAAATTCCTTCTGGTCTGTTTCATAGAGACTAGATGTCTATATGTCCATGGACAAGAAATGTGATGGAAGCATTTAAAAGCATTTGAGATCCAATTTAGCTGTCTATCTTATCAGAAGTTTTTTGCTATAGCTGAATAAATTGAGCAGTGAGGCATATTTGTGATAAAGAATGCCAAATGATCAAATTAGCCATGAACTAATTTTCGGAATTATGTCTAATTATGTAGTACTTCTCCCTGACAGAACTTTGATCTTGGGGTAACATAAATGATAAGCAATGATAAGAAGTGAGTTATGTTGTAATGATGTATTTGAGTCATTCTAGACTAAGAGCACCACCAATTATAAAGACAGGTGAGATGGCATAGGAAAATCATAAGGTGATTTTTAAAAATCATGAAATAATTGTTTCAGAATCATCATTTCCTACTAAAGTAGGCAGATGCTTTTGATAAGGAGTTCTAAAGAAATACTTGTTTATATAAGGGACAAAAGAGGAATATCAGTAGTATCATTGCTCATGTTAACAAAAAACAAGAACTAAAAGACCAAAAAGAGTAGAACAGATAACTAAATATTATATTTGCAAAACAGTTTACTTAAGTATAAATGAAAAAAGTGCAACTACTCACATTCATATAAATTAAAAATGTAATGTGAAGTTAAAGATGCAAGAATACTTAAAATATGACTTGGTTTACTTTTTTTGAACAGGAAAATTCAATAACATTAGTTAGGAATGGATACATATATTAAAAACTAAAAATAAAGCAATGGAATATTTCATATTTAATTTAGGATACTGAGTAACACAAAGAGACTGAGGTAGGTAAAGGGATGAGTTTGGAAAGAATAATGTAGCAACCATCAAAGGAATGAAGTTATCTGTCTTTACTTTCCTAAGAGTACATGGGGGATTTAAAAATACCATCCGTATAATGTTTACAGTCTTATGGATATTTCTCAATTAAGAACTAATGATGAGTTTGGGTAGTTTAAATTGTTAACATATCAAAAGAAACAATCATGACCAAACGGAATCTCAAGAAACACCTGACACTAGATCCTTTTGCCTTCATCAGTTATTCTGTCTATATACATACAACTACAAACATACCAAATCTATGTTTCATTCTCTGGTCCTAAATTCATTTTTTTAACAATTCACAATAAATATCAATTTTACACTGTTGGAGAAGTTAACATAAGCAATCCATTGACTTAATTGATTAAAATAGCACTCTTTCTATCTGAAGTCATTCGTTCCCCTATATGGAGCTCAGAGAATAAACATATTAAATCTTGTGCTATAAAATCAGTGAGGCAGGCATAATACGTGTAAAATTTATGGAGCCTAGCTTAGAAACTAGATGTTAAGCTTGAGGGAAGCTGGGACTGACTTAGGAAAAATAACCAGAAAAGAGAATATCAAATCTCAAGAGACTAAATCCCCTGTAGGAAGCAAGATCCTAAAGGGGTATGACTCTGTTTACTCAGAACCACTTACTGAATACTAGGAAATGTGCTAGTGTTAGTGCAATGACAGGTAAGGAAAAATATATGCTATATGCCAGAAAGAAGAACTAAAGTTGATGATAATGTTCATCCCCCAAATCAAAAATTACAAGAGGAAACATGAAAATTCAGGAAAAAAAAATCACCATTAGCAAAAGCTTCTTTAAGAAGAAAAGTCTTCCTTGAACATATGCATATTCCATTCGTGTTTAGAGGTTGCTGAGAAGTTAGCAAGAGCACAAAATGGCTTAAATTCACTCATTGTTCTTCTTGCATATGTCAATGGAAAGTTTTTATTCTTTTCTACTACTAAAGAACTCTATCTAGTTGCCAACAATTTTGGGAAAGCCTTGCTTGGGTAAGAAATTGGGGTGAACAGTTAGAATTGAATATCCTTCAATCTGCACCAAACTCCCAGGGAAGGTTGAGTGCAATATAAGACTCCGTTTTCCCAGATACCAGTTGGTTCTCTTGAAGGGCTTGCTTTAAAGATGGAATTGTGGGAGTGTTAATGTAGAAACTTTGAAGGACAAAGCTGAAGGACTGAAAGTAAGCACAATAGTTTTATTAAAGGAATTGAAAAGATATTGACCAAAGAACAGGGACAGGAAGTAACACTAGAATGAAAAATCTAATAGCAGGAAAGCTAACCAGCAGATATAATGAATAGAAGGGCCTATGCCCTTGAATTAGCAGTAGTAAGGTCAGATTGAGGAACTGTTCCAGAGGAACCACAGAAGCAAAAATATTAAAAGATTGAAAAGAAGACGATATTTCTTGAAAGTAAGAATATTTTTTAAAAAGTAACAGAAATTTTTTAAAAGTATAAGATGAATTTCCTCAAATTCGAAAAAAACCTTTATTTTAAAAGGGCCCAGGAATTATTAAGAGATTTATGGAAGTTATAAAACACAGCCAAATATACAATATTGAACTGAAAAGTATATTGTCTTCAATTACTAGAGTGGACCAAATAAAGTGTTGATATACTCAATGGCAGATGGAGTTATGCATAAAAAATGGGGAAAACATTGACAATGTTAATAAACACTATGATACATGGGTTAAAATATCAGTTAGTAAATATAATTAAAGTGTGTAAAGAAAGAGAAGAATGAGTCCAAAGAAATGTTTGAAGAAATAACATCTAAAACTTCCTTAAAATTGATTAAAAGAAGATCAATTTAAAAATATAAGGCAATCAACAAACTCTAAGCAGGATAACACAACATAGTCAAATTGCTGAAAGCCAAGAGAACTTTCCTAAAACAGGCTGAGGAAAAAGACTTACCACATATAAAGGAACAAGGATAAAAATGATGTCTGTATTCTCATTAGTAACAATGGACAGAGGAAAACAATGGAATGGTATCTTCAAAAATTTGAGAGGGATAAAAACCCGTCAAGGAAGAATTTATAACCAGTGAAAATGCTTTTCAAAAATTGAAGGCCGAATAAAGACATTTTCAGATAAATAAAAGATTAAAAAACCTCTACTAGCAAACCTGCAGTATAAGAAATGATATATGAAAATTTTCAGGGAAAAGAAAAATGATATCAAATGAAAAACAGAATCTTGATGATTGACAGGAAAACACTGGTAATAGTAACTATGTGGATAAAGTCTGTCATCCACAAACTTTTAAAGACACCTAACTTTCTGCTGCAAAATGTATGTGGAAACATCACACAGAACTTCAGAATGGTGAATGGAATTATGTTGATGCAAAATGTTTACATTTTTCTGTAATATGGTACAATATTAACTCTAAGTATAGATGTTTCTTGATTTATGATAGGATTCCATTCTAATAAACTCATCATAATTTGAGAATGTCATGAACCAAAAACACATGTAATAGTCCCAACCTTCCCAATATCCTCGCTTATCCTAGCCTACTTTAAATATACTCAAAACATTTACATTAGTCTACAGTTGGGCAAAATCATTTAACACAAAGCTGATTTTAGGAATAATGGGTTGAATATCTTATGAAATTTATTTAATATTATACTAAAAATAGAATGGTTTTATGGATACACTTAAATTTTTTAATTTGTTCTAATTAGTTCTACATGACAGTATACTGCATTTTGACCCATCATATATAATGGAGTATAACTTCTTATTATTCTAGTTGTTCATGTATAGAGTTTCATAGGTCATGTAATCATATATGCACACAGGGTAATAATGTCTGATTCATTCTTCTATCATTCAAACCCTCATACCCCTAACCTCCCTTCACTCTCCTCTGTCTAATCCAAAGTACCTCTACCCCCCACCCCAGTTGTGAATTAGCATCCGCATATTAGAGGAAACATTCAGGTTTTTTTTTTTTCCTTTGGGATTAGTTTATTTCACTTAGCATAATATTCTCCAGTTCCATCCAGCTAAGGCATTAGCATGAATTATGACATAATTTCATTCTTCTTTAAGGCTGAGAGATATTTCATAGTATATATATACCACAATTTCTTTATCCATTCATCTGTTGAAGGGCACCTAGATTTGTTCCACAGTTTAGCTACTGTGAATTAAGCTACTATACACATTGATGTGGCTATGTCACTAATATGCTGATTTTAAGTCCTTTGGTTATAAACCTAGGCGTAGGAGAGCTGGGTCAAATGGTGGTTCCATTCCAAGTTTTCTGAGGAATCTTTATACTACTTTCTAGAGTGGTTATCCCAATTTGCAGTTCCACAGCAATGAATTATTGTATAATGAAAATTTCCATTCTGACTAGAGTGAGATGGAATCTTAGTGTAGTTTTAATTTGCATTTCTCTAGTTGCTAGATATGTTGAATATTTTTTCATATATTTGTTGATTGATTGTATTCTTCTTCAGTGAAGTGTCTGTTCAGTTCCTTAGTTCATTTATTGATTGGGTTATGATTTTACTTCCTCTTCTTTAGGCGTCTTGTTAAGGAATCAGGTCCTAAGCTGATATGGTGATGATTTTGGTCTACTTCTTCTTCTATTAGGTGCAGGGTCTCTGTTCTAGTGCCTAATTTCTTGATGCACTTTGAGTAGATTTTTGTGCAGCATCAGAGATAGGGGTTTAATTTCATTTTGCTTTAATTTCATATGGATTTCCAGTTTTCCCAGCAACATTTATTGAAGAGACTATCTTTTCTCCAATGCATGTTAATGGTGCCTTTGTCTAGTATGAGATAACTGTATTTGTGTGGGTTTGTCTCTATGTCTTTTATTCTGTACCATTGGTCTATGTGTCCATTTTGGTGCCAATGCCATGCTGTTTTTGTTACTATGGATCTGTAGTACAGTTTAAGGTGTGGTATTGTGATGCCTCCTGCTTCACTTTTCTTGCTAAAAATTGCTTTGGCTATTCTGAATCTCTTATTTTTCCAAATTAATTTTATGATTTCGTTTTCTGTTTCTATGAGGAATTTCATTGGTATTTTAATTGAAATTGCATTAAAGCTGTATAGTGTTTTTGGTAGTATGGTCATTTTGAAAATGCTAATTCTGCCTATTCAAGAGCATGTGAGATCTTTCTAAGTGGATTTCTAAGGTCTTCTTTAATTTCTTTCTTTAGTATTCTATAGTTTCCTTTGTAGAGAGAGGTCTTTCTCTCCCTTTGTTATATTGATTTCCAGGTATTTTATTTTTTGACGCTATTGTGAATGGTGTAGTTTTTCTAATTTCTCTTTCAGTGGATTCATCACTGATGTGTAGAAACACATTTGATTTATGGGTGTCAATTTTATATCCTGCTACTTTGCTGAATTCACCTAGTTCTAGAAGTTTTCTGGTGGATTTTTTTGTATCTTCTAAGTATAGAATCCATCCATTGGCAAATGGTGATAGTTTAAGTTCTTCTTTTCCTATTCATATCCCTTTAATTTCTTTTGTCTCTCTAATTGCTCTGGCTAGAGTTTCAAGGATGATATTGAATAAAAGTGGTGAAAGAGGACATCCTTATCTTGTTCAAGTTTTTAGAGGGAATGCTTTCAATTTTTCTCCATTTAGAATGATGTTGGCCTTGGGTTTAGCATATATAGCTTTTACAATGTTGAGGTATGTTCCTACTACCTAGTTTTTCTGGTGTTTTGTACATGAAGGGGTGCTGTATTTTGTCAAATGCTTTCTCTGCTTCTATTGAGATGATCATATGATTTTTGTCTTTAAGTCTATTGATGTGATGAATTATATTTATTGTTTTCTGTATGTTGAACCAACTTTACATCCCTGGGATAAAATCCACTTGATTGTGGTACACTATCTTTTCAATATGTTTCTGAATGCAATTTGCCAGAATTTTATTAAGATTTTTTGCAAATATGTTCATCAGGGATATTGGTCTGAACTTTTCTTTCCTTTAGGTTTCTTGTCTGGTTTTGGTATCAGGCTGATACTAGCTTCATAGAATGAGTTTGGAAGGGTTCCTTCCTTTTCTATCCCATGGAATAATTTGAGAAGTATTGGTGTTAATTCTTCTTGGAAGGTTTTGTAGAACTTAGCTATGAATTTGTCTGACTCTTGGATTTTCTTGGTTGGTAAGCTTTTGATGATGTATTCTATTTCATTGCTTGAAATTGATCTATTTAAATTGTGATTGTGCTCCTGATTCAATTGGGTTAGGTCGTATGTCTCTAGAAGTTTGTCAATGTCTTCAAGATTTTCTACTTTATTGGAATATAAATTCCTCAAAATATTTTCTGATTATCTCCTGTATTTCAGTATTGTCTGTTGTGGTATTTTTTTTATCATGAATTTTAGTAATTTGAGTTTTCTCTCTTTCTCTACATTAAATTGGCTAAGAGTTTATCAGTTTAATTTATTTTATCAAAAAACCAACTTTTTGCTTTGTCAGTATTTTATAATTTTTTTTTAATCGTTTCTTTGATTTCAGCTCTGATTTTAACTATTTCTGTCTTTACTGTTTAGGTATTGATTAGTTCTTTTTTTTCTAGGGCTCTGAAATGTAACATTAGGTCATTTAACATTGACTTTCTATGCTTTTAATGAATGAGCTCAATGCAATGAACTTTCCTTGGAAAACTGACTACCTAGAGTCCCAGAGATTTTGATATGTTATATCAATATTCTAATTTACCTCTAATATTTTTAATTTCATCCCTGATTTCTTCTGCTATCCATTTTTTAATTCAATAGTGTATTATTTAGTCTCCAGGTGTTAGAGTTGCTTCTACTTTTTATTCTATCTTTGATTTCTAAATTCATTCAATTATGATCTGATAGAATGCAGGGTATTATCTCTATTTTTTTGTATTTTCTAAGAGTGCTTTGTGACATAACATATGGTCTACTTTAGAGAAGGGTCCATGTGCTGCTGAGAAGAAAGTATTTTGCTCATTGAAGGATAAAATATTTATATATTTCTGTTAAGTCTAAGTTATTGATTGTATTATTTAGTTCTAAAGTTTCTTTGTTTCGTTTCTGTTTGGAGGATCAATCCAGTAGTGAGAAAAGTGTGTTAAAGTATTATTGTATTGTGGTCTATTTGATTCCTAAAATTGAGAATGGTTTGTTTGATGTATGTAGAAGTTCCATTGTTTGGGACACAAATATTTATGATTGTTATGTCTTGTTGATGTATAATTACCTTAAGTAGTATGAAAGGTCCTTCTTTGCCCCTTCTAATTAACTTTGGCTTGAAATCCACTTTATCTGGCATGAGGATAGAAACCCCTGTTTCTTTATATGATCCATATAAGTGATATGTTTTTCTCCATCCTTTCACCTTCAGTCTGTGGATGTCTTTACCTATGAGGTGAGTCTTTGGAGACAGTATATGGTTGGGTCTTGTTTTTATAACCCAATCCGCCAGTCTATGTCTTTTGACTTATGAGTTTGGGCCATTAACTTTCAAGGTTATTATTGAGATATGATTTGTATTCCCAGTCATTTTGGTTCATTTCTGGTTTTTAATTTGAATTAGTTTCTCCTTTGATTGACTATTCCTTTAATGTAGTTTCTCCTTTTCCTGGCTTTTACTTTTTTTTCATTTCATCTTCAAAATATTCTATAGTGCAGGCTTTTCAGTTGTGTATTCTTTTATCTTTGTTTATCATGGAAGGTTTTTATTTCAGGTTCAAATCTAAAGCTTAATTTTGCTGGACATAGGTTTCTTGATTGGCATCCATTTTCTTTCAGAACTTGTTATGTTTTTCTAGGACCTCCTAGTTTTGAGAGTTTTGGTTGAGAAATCTTCTGAGGTCTGAGTTGGCTTCCCCCTATATGTAATCTGATATTTTTCTCTCATTGCTTTTAAAATTCTATCCTTATTCTGTATGTGAGGCATTATCATTATAATGTGGGTTGATGTGGGTCTGTTGTACATTTGGGGTACTGTAAGCTTCTTGTATTTGGTTTTCAATTTCTTATTTATATTTGAGAAATTTTCTGATATTATGTTTTATTTTTTAATTAGTCCTAATTCATTATCATGACAGTAGAATACCCTTTGACACACCATACATATATGGAGTATAATTTCTTGCTCTTCTGGTTGTACATGATGTAGAATCACAGTGTTATGTAATCTTGAAAAGATGTGCATTCCTTTGATTTATATCTCTGCACCTTCATCTATCCTGATAAATTTTAAATTTGGTCTTTTCATGTAACCCCATATGTCTTGGAAGTTCTATTCAGAGTTTCTTAACACCTTTTTTTTCTTCATGTTTAACTCTATTTCAAGATTTTACATTTTGTCTTCAATGCCTGAGGTTCTTTCTTCCATGTGGTCTAGTCGGTTGGTGGTGCTGTCTATGCTGTCTATTGAATTTTTAATTTGGTTTATTGTTTTCTTCTTTCTGAGGATTTTTACTTTTTCTTTCAGAATCTCTCTCTCTTTATTGAAGTGATCATTCACTTCCTGTATTTTCTTTCTGGTTTCATTCTTTATACCATCCTTTACTTCACAGATTAGTTTAACTATGTACATTCTAAACTCCTTCTCTGATATTTCTTCCACTGTGGTGGAGATGGATTCTGTTACTGAAGTTTCTTGGTTTACTTAGGGTGATTTGTTTCCTTGCTTTTTCATGTTGTTTGTGTTTTCACCCATCTATCAGTATGTATCTGAGACAGTAGAGTTTCTATCCTGTGGCCTTACAGTTTCCCTGAAGGTTTCCAGTAATTCACTGTCTAGGGGGAGACAACTAATAACAACCAAAACAAATAACATACAACATTAAACAAAATAGTACCTTCTATGACATCTACAATGTTAATTATTAAAATAAACAGAAATGATATGATCAGTTATTGCCTATAAAAAAACCCAGCAAATTTGAAAAAAAAGGTTTATAATTTCAAATGGTGGACAGCGAGAGAGTAGATGTGATATAGAATGTTATGATTATGAGGGAGGAGGAGAGAAGACAGAGGTTAAAGATTAAAGGAAGAATGAAAGAGGAAACCACAGAGTTTGGCTATTAGTGGGAAAAAAGAGAAAATCAAGAGAAACAGGAGAAAAATATATGTATATAAAGAAAAATTCTAAAAATTTAAAAAGAAAAAGGAAACAAAACATCCTAGTTCACAAAAACTAATCCATGAAAAATAACTGGCTTCAAAAATGCTGGGATTTAGAGAAAATATAATATGAAAATGTACAAGTGGCCATATATCATCAAGGTCATAATTAAATAGAGAAAAAGAATAACAAGAGAAAATTTTAAAAATACTAATGAAAAGTTAAAGAATTCTTTCCATTGGCATTCAAAATATTCTCAGCTTCTCTTCTCACCAGTTTTAGGTGGGGTAAGCTGGAGCGTGATGATCTATCCTCTGGTTTGCTGAAATGAGAGTGATATTCCTGGAGGTGGAGTTCCTGGAGGCAGGGTTTAGGCTTAGGCAGGCTCCAGGCTCTTCATTGAATGCCAATTGATCTGGAGATTTTAAATCAGTGACTCTCTAATGCCCAGTACTTGCTGGTCCATGCAGGAAGACTTTACCCTTGGGATCTCCCCTGGGTTCCACTCATGTGGTGGTGAGGGCGCGATTCTTGATCCCCTACATCTATCATCTGCAGACACAACATTTCCTGGTCTCCGGTTGAGTCTGCAGTCTCTCCCACTCCTTCCTTTTTGAGTTCCTGGCCAGATACATCTCTACTAGCAGGTCCTGCAAGCATTCAATTTGGAGGGAGAGGGGTAAAGTTGGTGGTTTCCACAACCAGTTGTCCCCTGTGTAAACCTCACTCCATGTTTGACTTTCTCCTAATCACTTAAGCACACGCTGTATGGTGCAGAGTGTGTTTAATGGGCCAATATTTTGGGCCAAACTCTGGTTTGTCATGAATTAGCTTCCTTAGCTGCTGGCCTCTGCACCATGGCTGCACACTGCTCAGAGAGATGATGGCTTCTTTCCCCACACACATGGATATAATATAGTGTGCCTTTCAGGTTTATTGGACAATGTTCTTGTTCTCTAAATACTCTGTACCATGACATGCCTCAGGCTTCCCCAGAATGCAGGTTTCTTTAATTCTCGTATCCCTCTACTTCTGTTCATAGAGGGGATGCTCTAGCTGGTGCCTCTGGCCTGGCTATAGCAGAGGCTGTGCTGCTTAGGGAGTTTGTCCTTATTTTATTATGCCCAACCTCCTGTGTCCCTGGTCTTCTTTGAATGTCCAGTTTTAAATTCCAGAAAAGTACCTGCCACACACTTTGTTTTTTTGTTCACCCACCTTGCAGAGAAGCTTCCTGTCTACTTTCTTGGTTTCACACCACAGAGAAGCCAGAAGCACAACCTTCTCTACTGTGTTATCTTGGGTCCCCTGTAGATACACTTTTGCATGATTATAAAAGTGAAAAACTATAAGCTGAACCACCATAAGCCTGAAACTCTCTGAGTCTATGATGAATTAGGAATGAAGAGCATTGCCTAGAATGCATGAGGCACTGGGTTCGATCCTCAGCACCACATAAAAATCAACAAATAAAATAAAGACATTCTATCCATCTACAACTACAAAAAATTTTTTTTAAAGGATTAACATTAACCATAAAGGAGAATGACTTTGTGATGTTTGCCAGTAAATTCATGGAACTGGAGACTATCATGCTAAGTGAAATAAGCCAGTCCCCAAAAGTCAAAGGTAGAATATTTTCTTTGATATATGGAAATTAATTCAAAATAAAGGCGATATTTAAAAAAAGAATAGAAGAAACATCAGTGAAGTAGACAAAGGGAAATAAAGGGAAGGGAGGGGGAATGGGACAGGGAAAGGCAGTGGAATGAATCTGACCTAACTTTGCTACGTACATATATGAATATACCACAGTGATTCTTATCATTCTGTAAATCCTCAAGACATTACTTAAAAAAAAAAGTAAACAGCATAAAGATCAATAGAGGGAAGAGAAGAGGGGGAAGAAAGAGGGAAGGGAAAGGGGACATACTAGAGCAGAATTAGAACAAATTATATTCCATTCTTTTAAAATTATGTCAAAATAAATCCTATTGTCATGTGTAACTCTAAAGAACCAATAAAAATAACAAAAAAGTAGAAATAAGTGAAAGTAGAAAAGAAAAGAACATCAAAGGGAGGCAGAGTAAGATGGCAGCTAGAACCATCAGGTGAGAGAATTCTCACAGACACACCAAGTTAAACAGCTATTCACACACCAGATTTCCTTTACAAAAGCTAAGGAAATGAGGTAAGAGACAATAGTGCCTGTTTATAGTATAACCATATGAAAAAAATGTATTAAAGAAAGGAGAAGGAAATAATTTTCTTTGTCATTTCTTTCCTGATTCTAAGCAGCCCAGTGCAAAAAGATTTGCCTTCTACTTGGTAGAGGGAGACAGTATAAAGTCTGGGCCTTAGACTTGTAGCACACTCCCAGGCCCACTATAGTAAAACCCAGTGCTGAACAGATCCTCTTTACTCTTACAACCAGCCAATACCTGCTGACTGAGCTGGCAGAGCTGCATTTTATTAGACAGCTGAAGGCCCCTACCACACCTCTCAATATCAGCAGCAGGGTGGTGGAGAGCGGGACTTCACCTACTAGGGATTAGGTCACAAAAACTAGCATGGGACTTTGTCTTGGAGTCCAGTGCCAGGGCTGCTATGGTGAAAACCAGCCCCCAGTAGAAACTGAAGTCTCCTTATGTAAACCAGAACTTGCAAGTGGAGCCTGAAGACTGGTCCCAGCATCAGATAGAGATCTATGTGTCTGTGGGATAGACATGAGTTTTGGCCTACATCATTTCTAGTCCTGGAATGGACAAGTCGTACTTCCCTTCGTCCTGAGACTGGGCAGATCCATGTGGCTATGGGACTCAGTGAGTACCCCAGGTTATTATCAGCCTTGGTGGCCAAGAGACTGTCTTTACCACCCATTTGCCAACCTTTGGAAACACAGCTGCTGCGAGACCAGTGTTTGCAGGTGGAGCTTTCGACCTGCCCCAGAACCAGGGAGACCTGTGTAGCAGTGGGAAAAATTTGCATTGGCCTGTATCACCACCAGCTGCTATGTCAATCTCAGTATACCTCTGAGAAGGAGCAGATCCTTGTAGCTATGGGCTTAGATGTGACCTAGCTTGGTGTCAGCTTAGGTGGCCAAGGGAATACTTTACTAACACTACCCCAAGGTATTGTTAGGTGCAGAGCATGATGCAAGGCCCCATTTTCTGGTAGAACAAGGTAGAAAGCATAACATTTCCTTGGAACTTAATGCTGAGCTGGCAAACTCCAACACTGGGTCTATCCTAATGCCTGCTATCCCCAGATCTGCCTGTGGATAGAGCCTCTGGAATAGCTCTTCTGCCAGGGAAAGACACATGACTCCAGACAATAGATCTTCTGTTCCACCTAGCATCACTGTAGCTATTTTCAGTGGTATTGGGCCATGGCTGCACCTTGATCTACCTCAGCAACAGGCAGTATATAGCAGTGTGGGATTTTTTTCCTCCCCATTGTTGTGTTAGGCTGTTGATTCTTGTGTGACAAACCTTGGTTGCATTGGTTGTCAGTGGCATGAAATAGGAGTATAGGGATTATCCATGTATAATGATACTGCCCAGAAATGAACAGATCCTTCATTGCCTGACCACAAATTGGTAACTGTGGATGAAGCATCTAGACTTGTCGAGAGAGGAACTTCTACCGATGGGCTATTTTCTTTAGGCATTCTCCTGGTTCATTCTGAATGACACACAGAAGAATATTTGGAAAAAACCCTGGGCTTGGATTACCTACCAGTAAAGACAGTGACAGTACACCAGTTATAGAACACTAGTAAATCCAAATCTAGGCACATCCAGTATTGAAATAATGCAAGTGATATAGGCCAGAGAAAATATGCAGCCTTCTTTGAATTTACAAAAAGATACATGAACAAAGCCAGATTAGGTAGACTGGGATAAATACCTAATCCTTAAATGGCAAAAAAAATGATGCAAGCCTAAATGCTTCAAGGGCTTTCAGGAAACTCTCACCTCACCTAATAATGAAAATAGATGTCAGAAGATGACCAGATAGTAATCAGTATGGGAGAACTTTCAGAGATTTTAAAAGAGTTGTTTTAAAGAAACACAGTGAGGTTGAAAGAAACACAAACAAACATTTCAATACTCTAATAGAGAAACTTAACAAAGAAAAACAACTAAACAGAAATTCTTGGGCTAAAAATCACACTCAGCAAAATAAAAAATAAATGCAACAGAAGTTATCAGTAACAGGATAGATGAAACAGAAGAAGAATTAATGAGCTCAAAGGCAGGCTATTTGAATAAAGTCAGTGGAGAGAAAAAGAATAAAGAAGAATGAGGAAAGCTTACAGGAACTTTGGAAGAGTATAAGTGGACAATTAAAGGGGTACAAAACTTAATGTAATAAGAACACTTTGAGTAAAACACTATGGGCCTATTCATCTTTGATATACATGGATGCAATGAAACTTAATAAAATGTTAGCAAATAAAATTTAACAACACATTAAAAAGATTATACACTATGGTTAATTTGGTTTCACTGTGGGGGTAAGGATGGCTCAATATATGCAAATCAATAAGTGAGACCACAAGAGAGAATCAAAGACAGGAATCACATCTAGATAGATTCAGAAAAATCCTTCAATAAAATTCAAAATTTAATCATGATAAAAGTTTTGAGGAAACTAGGGGTAGTAGGACTGTTGCCCAATATCATAAAGGCCATGTATGACAAAAACCAAAACAAACATCATACTGAGTGAAGAAAAATTGTAAACAATGTAATAATAAGAGGAAACTTTCAAAACTTCTAGTGGGCTATGAATATTCAGCTGCAATAAGGTTAAAGGTTACCAATAAAATTTAAATTAACCACATTTACCCCAAAACATCTTATAGTCAAGCTCTCCAAAGTGAAAGATAAATTCTCAAGAGTTCAACAGAAAAGGAACAAAGTATTTAAAAATATGTTCCAATTCACCTAACAGACTTCTCAACCAAAACCTTACAGACCAAGAAAGAGTGGCATGGGATTCTCACATTACTGAAGGAAAACCAACCACAATTACAACCACAACAAAAAGAAACAACAACAAATAATCCCTGCCAACCAAAAATAATGTACTCAGCAAAACTATTCTTTAGAAATGTAGACATTCCCAGAAGCCCCAAAGCTGAGAGAATATATCTCCATTAGACCTATCCTGAAGCAAATGTTAAAGCAATGTTTTCAAACTGAAAGAAAAAGATGTCAGTAAGAAGAAAATACAGGAAGATATAAAATACATGATCACCTCAGTATATGGAGAAAAGCATTTGATAATATTTAACAACCCTTCATGATAAAAGCACTGAACCAGTTAAGCACAGACAAATGCAATCTCATTATAAAAAATGATATTTAAATTTTTAATTGTTCATTGAATTATTATAATATTGTATTTTATTGTGGCATTCATACATGACATAACATACTTTCTTGAGTTTCATTCCCTAGTACTTCCCTTCGTCCTCCCCACTTCCTCTTCCAATCCCTTTCCTCTATTCTAATAGTATCACTTCTGTCCCCCCCTTTTTTTTAAATCTTCTCTAGCTGCCATATATGAGAGAGATCATATGGCACTTATCAAAACTGACTTATTTCGCTTAACATAATGCTTTCCAGAACTATTAATTTTTCTGCAAATGACATACTTTCATTCCTTTTTATGGTTGAATAAAACTCCATTATGTATATATACCACGTTTTCTTTAACTCTTCATGTATTGGTGGACAACTAGTCTGGTTCTATAATTTGTCTAGGGTCAATTGTGTTCATATGAAGAAAGATACAAATACATGTATCTCTAAAGAATGTTGTCATTAAATTTTTTTGATGGATACCAAACAACGGTTAGTTGGATCATATGGTTGTTACACTTTTATTTTTTTTTTATAGCCTCTATACTGATTTCCATAGTGGCTGTACTAATTTATATAATTGAGGGTCATTTTTTCTGCATCCCTGCTAGAATTTTTTATTTATATTGTTGATGATTATTTTTCTGACCTAAGTGAGATGAAATCTCAGTTTAGTTTCGATGGCTAAAGATATTGACATTTTTTTCATATACTTGTTGGCCATTTGTACTTCTTATTTTGAAAAGTGTCTGGTTAATTCATTTGCCCATTTGTTGTATACACGTAAAGTAAATGTTTGCTTGTTTATTTTGGAGTTGAGTTTTTAAAATATATATTGTAGATATTAATCCTCAGTCAGAAGAGCAGATAACAAAGTGTCTCCCATTCTATAGGTCCTCTCTTCATTCTACTGTTTCATTTGGTGTGTGGAAGCTTCTTAATTTGATAACATCCTATTTATTCATTCTTGATATTTTTTTCCTGAGCAATGGGAATCTTATTGAGAAGTTGCTGCTTCTGTTTATGTGTTGAAGTGTTTCCCTTGTGTTTTGTTTTAGCAGTTGCAAAGTGTCTGTTCCTATTCCCATGTTTTTGATCCATTCCAACTTGATTTTTGTGCAGTGATACATAGGGATCTCATTTCAAACTTACATCCAGATAATCAGTTTGCCCAGCACCACTTATTAAAAAGGCTGTCTTTTGTCAGACATAAGTTTTTATCAACTATGTCAAGAATTAGATGACTATATATGTGTGGATTTTTCTCTGTGTCTTCCATCCTATCCCATTGATCCATATGTCTATTGTTTTTTCTGCCAGTACCAAACTGTTTTTGTTACTGTGACTCTTTAGTATAATTTGAAGTCAAGTATTGTATTGTCTCCAGCTCTAAGTCCTAAGAATAAGCAGTGGAGAAAGGACAGTCTTATCAGTCAATGGTGTTGGAAAAATGGATATCTACAAGCAGAAGAATGAAACCTTATCCATTCCTTACATCATATGAAAAAAATTAATTCAAAATGTATTAAGTACTTAAAAGTAAGCCCTTTGCTCAGAATTGCTTTCACTAGTCTGGGCCTTTTTTTTCCATATGTACTTTAGGACTTTTTTCCTGCTAATTTTGTGAAGAATGTCATTGGTGTTTTGATGGGAGTTGCGTTCAATCTGTAGATTGCTTTTGGTAGTGTGACTATCTTACCAAGGTGAATTTTGACTATTTGTGAACATTGGAGGCCATTCCATTTTTCGGTGTCTTTCTTGATTTCTTTTTTCAGTGTCCTGTAACTTTCCTTGAAAGAGGTCTTTAACCAGTTTGGTTAGATTTATTGCTAAATATATTTTATAGCTATTGTGGATGGAGTTTTTTCCCCATTTTTTTTTCAGATTCATTATTGGTACATATAAAAGCTATTTATTTTTGTATGTTAATTTTGTATCCTCCTACTTCATTGAATTTGTTCAACAAAGAATTAGAAGTCTTTTATGGAGCTTTTAGGATTGTCTATGTATAATATCATATCATTTGCAAAGAAGGTCAATTTGACTTCTTCTCCTTCTCTCTATCCCTTTTATTTCCTTCTCTTGTCTAAATGCTTTGACTAAAATTCCGAGTACTATATTTAATAGGAGTGGTGACGGCGTAAAACCTCATCTTCTTTGTGTCTTGAGGAAGTGCTTAAGCCACTGCAAAATTTAGTGATATAAGCTGATACTCTCACCCTGCACAAAACTCAATTCAAAATGGATCAAGGACCTACATACTAAGCCAGAGACCCTGCACCTATGAGAAGAAAATGTATGTCCCATCATGTTGACTTAGGATCTGACTTCCTCAACAAGACTCTAAAATCCAAGAAGTAAAATCAAAAAATCAATAAATGAAATGGTATTAAACTAAAAATTTTCTTCATAGAAAATGAAACAATCAAGAACATAAAGAGAGAGCCTACAGAATGAGAAAACATTTTTACCACATGCAACTCAAATAAAGCATTAATCTCCAGGATATATAAAGAACTCAAAAACTTAATATCAAAAAATAAAAATAACCCAATTAATAAATGAGCTAAGGAACTGAACAGGTACTTCACAGAAGAAGAAATACAATCAATCAACAAATATATGAAAAATATTCAACATATCTAGCAATTAGAGAAATGCAAATTAAAACTACACTGATATTCCACATTACTCTAGTCAGAATGGAAATTATCAAGAATACAAGCAACAATAAATGTTGATGAGGTTGTGGGGGAAAAGATTCACTCATACATTGCTGGTCAACTACAAATTGGTGCAAACACTCTGGAAAGCAGTATGGAGATTCCTCAGAAAACCTGGAATAGAACCACCATTTGACCCAGTTATCCTACTCCTCTGAATATAACCAAAGGACTTAAAATTAGCATACTACAGTAACACAGCCACATCAATGTTTATAGCAGATCAATTGCAATTTGTATTTAAATTCCAAGTCTGCATCATTCTTCATAACACAGGAAAAATTCTAAAATTCCTATGGAACCACACACACACCACACACACACACACAAAATCCCTAAATACCTAAAGGTATTTTGAGCAAATAGTCAAGCAGAAGGCATTACACTACATGACTTACAAGCATACTGCAAGGCTATAGTAATCAAAGAAGTAAAAGGTATGACATTGGCATTAGACCAATGGCATTCCATAGACCAATGGAACACAACAGAAAACCTAGAAGTCAACCCCTCACATCCATCGATAGCCAACCAATTTTCAAGAAATTTCCTAAGAATAAGCAGTGGAGAAAGGACAGTCTTATCAGTCAATAGTGCTGGAAAAATGGATATCTACATGCAGAAGAATGAAACCTGATCCATTCCTTTCACCATACAAAAAAAAATTAATTCAAAATGTATTAAGTACTTATCTATCTTCAAAACTACTAGGGAATAGGGGAAATGCTTCAAGACATTGGAATGGGCAAGGATGTTTTTGGACAAGACCTCAAAGCACAGGAAACAAAGGCAAACATACATACATGGATTTCATGAAACTAAAAAGCTTGTGTGTATCAAAAGAAAAAAATCATTTGGTTGAAAAACCAATCAAATGGAAGAAAATATTGGCAATGTATACATCTAACAAAGGGCTGATATGTGTGGTATTTAAGGGACTCCAAAAACTCAATAGCAAAAAAACAAATAACCCAATTAAATAGAGTCAATAGACCTAAATAGGCATTTCTCAAAAGAAGACATACAAATGAACAAAAGATATGTGAAAAAATGGTTAACATCACTAACAATTAAAGAAATACAAATTGGAACCACAATGGTATACTACCTTGCTTTCATAAGAATGGGTATTATAAAAAAGACAAAAAGATTCTAAGTGCTAGCCAGGATGCTGAGAAAAGGCAACTCTATCACATTGATGGATTGAATGTAAATTAAAACTCCTGTTATGGAAAATAATATGGATATTTCTCAAAAAATTAAAGGTAGAACTACCATTCGATCTAATAATCCCACTGTTGGGATTAGTCAGAGGAAATGAAGTCAGTAGTTGAAGAGATGGCCACACTCTTATGTTCATAGCTGCACTCTTCACAATAGCTGAGAAATGAAAGTGTCCATTTACTGATGAATGTATAAAGAAAATGTACATATTCACAAGGAAATGCTATTCAGCCATAGAAAAGAATAAAATCCTATCATTTGGACAACACAGATGGAACTGCAGATAATTATTTTGAGTGAAATAAGCTAAGCAGAGAAAGACAAGTACCATACAGTATTGCTCATCTATGGAAAGCAAGAAATTTGATCTCACAGAGGAGCAGCATGTTGTTTACCAGAGACTGGAGAGAGTAGGGGGTAAGGCAGAGAGGAAGATTGACTAGTGGTTACTAAATGACGCTTATAGAGGAGGAAGAAGTTCTGGTGTGCTATTGCACAATAAAGTGACAACAGATAAAAATAATGAACTATACATTTCAAAATACTAGAAAAAGAGATTTTGAAACTTTTCACCATAAAAATATTTGAAGGGATAAGATATGCTTAACCTGTCTTAAACTTTATGCAAATGTATAAATGTATCAAAACTTTATGTGGTACCCCATTAATATACAGAATTTTTATATCTTTATGTATTAAATTTAAATAAAGTTAAAAATAAATTAGCATTAAAATATTCAGAGCAACCACAAGAAATAATGCATGGATTGACCGAGCCTAAAGTAAACTGGTAAATTAACATGAAATATTAAAATAATATTAACTAAAATCAAATTATCTCAAAAAAATTCAGAGGAATAGAAAAGTCAGAAACAAATGGAAATAAACAAAACAATAGAACTAAGCACACATATATTAAAAATTGTTTAAAACAGATGTGCCAAACATTTATATTATAAGAAAGAGATTATTAGACCACAATGATAACCTAGACCCTACCTAATCTTGTGTAAAAATCACATTCTTTAATATAAGCTAAAGATAGACTGGAAATAAAAAGATAGAAAAACATGCCACATGCACATTAAGTAAAAGAAAACTGATAGGTCTGTTAATAACTCCAAAGTAGGCTAAAATAAGGTGTTTTTCCAAACCTAAAAGGGGATCATTTTTATTAGGCTAATGACAATCACACATATCTATTCATTTGACAAGGGATTCAAAATGAGTTAAGGAAGACTCAAATTGATGAGAAATTACACAAATAACAAATATTTGGAGATTTTATCAACTCTATCCAGTGGGTTTCCCATCAACAGACACTGAGATGGAGATAAAAAATCTAAAAGTTCTATTGAGGGAATATCCTCTGTAAAATGAATGTGGAAGAAGTTACATCTGGAAAGAGGAAACAGCTCACTATGATGCAAATCTGAAAAGTTTTTGCCAGACAAAATACAAACTCCAGAACAAGGTGGCTAGGGTGGGTCCTTGTCTCACACTCTTGTTCTTGGCTACGGCTGCTTTGAAATGACTATGATCTTCAAAATGCTGAGGCAGACTTAAATAGTTAACATCTGGAGGCTTTCAAAGAATCACCTTCCTTTTAGTTGGGCAATGGTCCTTTCTTGATGAGAGACCTGAGATATATATCTTAAGATTTTTGTGTAATAGTTCAATCTTAGGATATGAAGAACAATTATACCAAACAAATCAGAAAGTATAATGGCACCCACACTAAAATAATACCACCTGCTAGGGAACTTTTAATAATTGAAGGGTGTGTTCAACAACATCAGTAGAATTATAGTAGATATCAGTTACAAAAGAGATCTGGAAAAATCCAAATTACTTGAAAATTAAACAGCACACTTCTAAACAACCCATGACTCAAAGAAAAAAATAAAATAAAAAAGAAACATTTTGAACAAAATTTTAATGAAAACACATCTCATCCCAATTTAGGTTCTGAGCTCAAACAGTGCCGACAGGGAAATCTATGACTTCACTGTTGTTGTTGGAAAATAGAAATGTTCTAAAATCAAAGACTGAAGCTTTTACCTTAAGAAACTACAAAGACTAGCAAATCAAACAAGTAAAAGTAGAATAAAGGAAATGATAAAATGACAGCCAAAAAGATTACCATGTCTAATAGGAAAGTAAAAACTTAAATAAGTTAGAAATTATTTCTTTTAAAAAGATTAATAATATCGATTAAACTCTTACAATATCATTACCATTATCAGGAACAAAATAAAAGATATCCATACAGATATTATAAACTTTAAAGTTTAAATGAGTAAATATTATAAACTAATATTTGTACAAACATTTAGCAATTTGAAATAATAATTATTATGAAATATTAAAACTGACAAAGAATAACAAACTAAATAAACCTATTAAAGAGACTGAATGCATCCAAACCTTCTGTTAAACAAAATTCCACTTATATATATACTTATTGGTGAATTTTTCCTATTATTTAGGGAATTAATAATTTCAACCATACACAAACTCTTTCAGAAAACAGAAGAAGAGGATATACTTCCCAACTTTATATGCCAGCATAGCCCTGGATTTTAAAGCCTTAGAGTTCATAATCAGATAAAATCAGTCCAACATATCTCATGAACATAGGCATAAAAATCTCCAATAAAAAATTAACACATTGAATCCAGTAAAAGATGAAGAGTAGAGCAGGTGAAGTTTATCTTAAGTATGTAATGCCTTTTAATGACCCCAAACCAGGCAGCATACTTTGTTTAAATAATAAAGTGAAGGGAAAACTGTGACTATCATCATCAATACAGTAAGTTAAAGCATTTGGAAAAATCCAATAGCTACTTCTCACGAAAAAATCTTTGGCAAAATAGGAATGTAAAGAATCTTTCTTCACATTATAAAAGGCATCTGTAAAAATCCACAGTCTGGGCTTTTCCCTCTGAAATTGGAAAAGGAAGAAGATGGTCATGTTCACTACTATTCATTATACTAAAAATTGTCTTGAGAGCAAGAAGGTAAGAAAAGGAAATAAAAGATTTAGAATGGAATGAAAGTCATAATACTGAATTTATTCACAGATAACCAGGCATGACTGTGTAAAATAAAACTCCTAAAGAATCTGTAAGAAAAGTATTATATATAACAAATGAGTTTTCCATGCTCATCAGACACTTGTTCATTAAACAAAACATATTGTATTTCCATGTACTAGATGTGATGTATTAAATAGTGTTCCCCCAAATTCTTGCAACCTGGGACTTTAGACTGACATTAATTAAGAAGTGGTCATACTGTATTAAGGTGGGTCCTAAACTCAATGTCTATTAAGGGAAAAGAAGACTCAGAGAGACACACAGAATAGGAAGCCATGTGAAGATGGAGGCAGATATTGGAGTGATGCTGCCACAAGCTAAGAAACCCTGGAAACTTCCAGGAGCTGGAAGAGACAAGGATTTTTCTGTAGAGCCTTTGGAAGTAGCTTTGCCATTAACACCTCAAATTCAGCTTCTAGGCATCAAAACTGTGATAGAATATCTTTCTATTGTTTTATACCACTCAGGTTCTAGTACTTACATATGCAGCTACAGGAAAAAAAATCCAGAACATCATAAAACATCTAAATACACCAGGAATATAATTTGGAAAGAAAAAAAAAGGAACATTCTGATGTACACTAGTAGCAGAAAAGATAAATACCTAGAAACATTTTTTTTTTAAGTATGTGAAATCTTTGCATTAAGGAAAAAAAAACAGAAATCACAGCTAGGAGAAGTAAAAGTAAATTATAAATGTGTCATGTCTGTGGATTGTTTGGATGTCTATCTATAAACTGATCTACAGAGTCAACACAATCTCAATAAAAATTTAGTTTTTTGAAAGTAGAAATTTATAAATAACTTCTAAAATTTATGCAGAAATAAAAAGGACCTGGATATAGGAAAATGATGTTAAAGTTGGAGGTTTACACCATAAAAGCAAGCATATCCAGAGAGTGTGTTGTTGGTATAAGGTTGATAAGGTGATCCATTGGAACAGGGTAGAGGGCCCAGAGACAGAAACACATATTGCAGATTTTATTTCTAGCAAGGTACCACACTAAGTGAAAGAGGAATGGATAGTTATTTTAATAGGCAGGGATGGAAAAATTGGTAACTATAAGGAATAAATTAATCTGACTCCTTTATCATATCAAAATGACAATATAATTCCAGATGTCTCCTGAAAGCACAAAGTTAAAACTAAACATTCTGGAAGAAGTATTGTGTGTGTGTGTGTCTGTGTGTGTGTGTGTGTGTGTGAGAGAGTGAGAGAGAGAGAGAGAGAGAGAGAGACAGACAGACTTTGGGAGGTCAATAATTTCTTAGAATTTAAAAGGCAATGAGTTTAAAAGAATGAAATATACTATACTTAGACCCTTTCTAATCAAAAGACATTGTTCATAATAGGAAAATGCAAGTAATATATATTTTAATACCTATATATGACAATATACTGTTTCTAAAGATACACATATATATGTATAGATATGGTGTTTATACATACATATATACACATGGATATATTTATACATATAATACACACATACATATAATTTTAATAGATCATATAAATGAAAACAGCCCGATTTAAAAAGTAAAGGATTATGGCTGAAATCCTGTTAAAAGGCCCTTAACATGTATCTTCATAGACATACAAAGTTAATTAAAACATCATTTTATACCAAGCAAAATAGTTAAAAAGCAAAATTTGGTCACACTGAATGTTAGCAAAGATAAAAAACAATAATAACCCTTTCAATCTTTGATGGTTGGAATATAAATTAGTGCAACTACTCTCTTAAACTCTTTGCCTTTTTTTTATCATATTAAATATATACCTCCTATGAATGACTCCTGTGATACATTATAAGGTATGTCCAAAAAGAAAGACTTGTGTAAGATATTTCATAGAAACATTAAAAAATAATTTCAAAGTGGAAAAATATTAATTCCAATCAGTTGAAGAATAAATAAAATAGTGACATGAAGTATTATAAACCAAACATTAAGAATTCACCTCAGAAGGCTAGTATTGAATAAAAGTGGGCAATTAAAGAGTGCATACTCTATCATCATAAAATATGATAATATTTTAGATCATTCCATACTAATCTATGAAAATAAAAATAAAAACTGCAATTGCCTATGTGGAGAGGGAGATTGCCTTTAAGGGGATTTAAGAATAACTACTAGGTAATGGAAATGGGTATACATCTTAATTGAGGTGGCAATTATATGGTTGTATACATGTATCTGCAAGATTCCACACAAAAGTGCACATGTATATACACATATATTTCAGTTTTTAGATGGAATTCTGATAGCAAATCCTGATGTCCTACTTCTGATTCCTCTGTCAGCAGCATTTCTTTTCATGAAAGTTAAAATAAATTGAAATGCAAATATATTTCCAAGTGTTGCATTTAAGTGGGTTTCTTATCTTTCTTCTGGCTTAATTGAAGCTTCACACAGTTCACAACCTTTTGGAGTGACTGATCCCTGATTATGCCCAAACTTCATTCATTTCAACTGAATGGAATTGCTTATTTCTTAATCTTTTAGGTTCAATGTGCAGAGCTCTCCACAAGGTTCCCTATTATGTTCCGTTTACCACATACCTACTTAGCTATGGGGCATGTTGAACCCCACCTGCGTTTGGTTGTAGCTTCCTCTACTTTTTCCTCTCCTGCAATTTTGGTTGATTAGTAATTCCAGCTAGTTCACAGCCATTTCCTTTCTCTAGATCATTTATAGAGATTAAAATCAGCAGAGGTCCAAGGACTAATTTCAGCAGGATGCCAGCTAAGTATGTTCTCAATACGTAAGCATTTGTTAACAAGGAAATGAGGTAAATATCTACTTGAGAAACTGTTTGTAGAAAGGGAGGATTATGTTGAAGAGTTAACTAAATAGAAAATGTCCAGAATCCATAGCAACAAAGAAACTCTCCTATTGGAAACATAGGTTAAAAAAAAAAAAATATTGGGGGAAGATAATTATTATCCTGTAAACATTCAGGCACCTACAATAGAAGAGGCATCGTCATTGCCCTGTGGGCAAGCTTCTATTAAAGATGTCAGACTACCAGAGAGAAAAAAAAATGTTAATGGGATTATTAGGTAGATCTGAAGATGCCCTATTGAGGATAGGCAGTGCTAAGCAGGAGCAATGGATAGCAAGACCAGCCTGGTACTGGATCTGTTTCTTTGGTAAGAGGCATAGAGATATTTTAATATCTTAATACTTCAAGAGAATGGATAAAGGCTGTATTTTTGAATAAGCTTTCACATGGCTCTCAGCCTGAGTTATACAGCCACTTGCACATCAGGACATGATATGATTTATTGCACTGAGTGGCTATTTGTGAAATATATCCTATCATCCAGGATAGTGGATAAAGGGTGCCTTCTATGTTTTATACTTATTTTCTTTCAACTGATCAAACATTTGGTTCTTCCCTTAAATTCTTCTCAGGTCATCATCTCTTTTCTATCCCAAATACCACTGCATTTATTGAGAGCCTATCCTTGACTCATGATTACAATAAATTCAGAAATTATTTTTTCAGTCAATATAATTTATATATTTCCTAGTATTTCAAACAACGATGAAAACAATAATGCAAATATTACTACTTCTAATACTACCACTGACTACAACAACTTATTAAACACTAACAATAGGCAAAGGGCTTTACTTATATCATTTCAATTCCTTAAAAGATAAGTGAGATAATATTTCTGTATTACAGCTGGGAAAATAGAAAGTTGAGTGACTTACCAAAGGTGACAAATAAGGATATGAGATAATTAGATTAGTCTGATATTGCTGATATAACAAGTTACCACAAACTTGGTGATTTAAAACAATTATGAATATATTATCTTATAGTTCTGAAGGTCGCACTGAAGGTCATAATGCACTAAAATCAAGATGTTATTTGGGCTTTTCTGGAGATTCTAGGGAAGAATTCATTATCTTGCCTCTTCAAGCCTCTGGAGTTCTTCCCTCATCTCTTGGCTTATGGCCCTCATCTATTTTCAAACCCAGCTATGATTGGCCACATCTTTCTCATGTTTCATCTCTCTGACTCCCCTCTGCTTCCCCTTTCCTCATTTAACAGACTCCTGTGATTGTACATTGTCCATCTGCATAATCTGTATTTTGAGGTCAGTTGATTAGCAACCTTACTTATCCTAGCCATGTAGCCTTATTTACCTTTCTCAGGAATTAGAATATATATGTCTTTGTGGGACAGTTATTCTTGTTACTACAGATATAAAATGAAGTCTCTCGGATTCTCATCACTACCAAAATGATTAGCAAAACTATTCTAACATAGAAATTGATTGTGTTGCATGACTGCATCAAAAGCTTCAATGTCTATATTTTCCTCATGATAAAGTGTTAATTCAGGATGTGAGGTTCTTCATAATTTGGACTCAACATATTTTCTCCACACCCCACCACGTTTTGTGCACACCCTACCATATAGGTGTGGATGGCCATACATAAACACTCAATTTTCACTGACAGTACTGGATTCTTTTTTACCTGCTTGTGTACTCTAATATACACACCTGCCAAATTGCCTAAATCTTGATTCACTCTTTAAAGATGAAACTCAAGTACCAATCCTTTTAGGAAACCATCTTTAGTGTTGGGGAGGGAGAGTACATTTCCTCCCTCTGTACTTCTTTACAATTGTGTTCTTCCTCTTAAACAGTGTAATTTTCACTCTATTTTTTTTAAATTATTACATGTATAGCTCCTCCACTGAAGTTTGGGGTACATGTCATAAGTTCAGAGCAAGGTCTTTCTAGTCTTTATAGTTCGGGAAAAAACAGAGTTCTAAGAAATGGTGTAAAAATCAGTAGATACATACATTTTAAAACTAAGCAAAATTAGCAAAGCCAGGAAAATAATAACAGATGATTTTCCTAAAGCTTCAAAAAGTTTGAAATGTTTTTAGTACTTGTAACTTCTGTAATAAAAGTTTTATAAGAGAGATAAAAGCGAAATAAAACTTTCAAAATAAATCTATGAACAAATATAGTTTTTTAAGTTGATCATTACTTTTTCCAAGACAAATTTTATTTCAATTCATTTTTAAATGATACATGATCATTTAGTACAAGGAAATGTGTACATAGGAAAAAATATGGTATAAGAAAATAGACTAATGTCTAGAAATAAATTAACATGGACAAAAACATTTCTCGTCACCACTTTTTTTTTTTTTTTTTTTTTTTTTGCATAATAGCACAACATACTGGTAAGGACATTCCAGCATACAATGCTTGTATGGACAGACAGTATTTATTTAAAAACTATGAAATTGTAACAGACAACATAATTGACATTTCCCTCAAAAAACCTTTCAAATATTTAATTCTTTTTTTAATATGTATTTTCAGATTCAGATTTACAAATTCAGAAACAATATTTTATCCAGTTCAAATGGACAATGGTATTATGTAAATAAATGACCCACTCAATGAGGACAAATTGAGGCCATTTTTTCAGAATTTGCTATGGCAAGGTGTCAGAACCGCCCTCCGACAGAGGTTGAGGAGAATCAGTAGACCAGACCAGCTAGTGAGTGTCTCTGGGCTGAGCAAGAGGGTGAGTGTCCAGACCCGGCCCGCCACCCAGCCTGGCAAAAATCACACCCAGTCAGGAGTTGAGTCAGCCGAGATGGTGCAGCAACTCAGTTTATTGTGGAGGGAGAGGACTTATATAGAGAGAGGAGAAGGGAGGTGGGGGCAAAGGCAGGGGCCAATCAGAGATCAGAGAGTCCCCCAGATTGGGGTAGCCTAGGCACCCCAGCTACAGAAACAGAGCCCCGTTACCCTAGTTGCAGAAATAGAGCCCTGTTACCCCAGTTACAGAAACAATACCCCATTAGATATGTGTGCCCCGTTGCTGGGGAGTTATTCTTTGTGTTTGCGGAAGCCATATCTTGGGGCCGTTCAGGCACGTATATGGAAGCCATTTCTCAAGCTCTAACTGTCATGTACATGGAGAATCACAAAACCAGAATCACAAGACTGGGGATTTCCCAACAGTGGTTTTTCTTCCTCTTTCCCCAGCGATTGCACTTCCGTGGTCAGCAGAGGTCCCAACAGCAAGGAGATCAGCCACCTTCACTTGTGTCTGGCAGAGCCTCAAAGGTAAACAGGCCAGTGGGAAAACTTTAAGGAAAAAAAAAAGAAGGGATGATTTTAGGTGTGCTCTGAAGTTTGTTGGTAAGATAATGCTGGAGTTGTCCTCCTAGAAGCAGGGCTTCTCATATGATTGGTTTGAGGAGCATAATCAGCTTTTCTAATTGGTCCTGAAGTGAACAAAGTAGTACTGAAGCAAGACCAAAAGATAGGGAAGCTGGAAGTTATTGACCAAGCACTGACTATTCTCAGCTGATGGATGCAAAGATATGGTTTGATTCCTGGACTGGTTCTTTAAGAAACTGTAGGTCAGGCTTCTATCTTCACATATGATCTGGACATTTTCCATTCATATCAGTATTCTTTCACCCAGGCTTCTTTTGAGCCATTGCTTGCTTAAACAAGGTTAACCAACTCAGTAGAAAGTAATGATAGAGATCTTCAATGCTCAGGTATTGCCTAGTTAATTTTTCTGCAGGATTTTCTGTTAATTCTACTGCAGGATTTTCTTGGCTGCTTTGTTGTTGCATCACCATGGCAATCACCTGGGGAGAAAGCAATTGGGTAGAGGTATTTAAGATTCTGCATAGGATTCAATGGATCAGTATCATCACCACTGTGGAAAAAAAAAACGTAATAATTAATAGGCCTTGAAAGATACTTCAGAATTCAGTTGCCCACTCCAGGCAAAAAGAACAAATTCTATAGACAAGGAGGATAGACCAAAGACTTGGCTCTCTAGAGAGAAATTTAAGGTGATAGTAGCCCATTCTACCTTCCTGTTTGGTTGATTCAATTATAGCAAGAAATATTTCTTCGACACAGCTGACTCTCTCCCCAAAACAAAAACAGAACAACTTAGAGAGATGTGATTGTCTATCACTTCTTATGCCAATGAATTGAGACTGATAGTTTTTCCAGATAGGACAGAGGTGATAACATTAGGAATGACACTTCAGAGTTAGTGGTATGTTTCTCACAGGCTTTCCTATTTGTATGCACCACATGAATGGAAACACAGCTTTGATTCTCAAAACCAGGTGTTGTTACCTTAAGTGTACTACCTGAATAATTAAGGGTGACCATATTTTGGGACTTGCATCTGAGTCGGAACTTTCTGAATTAGTGATTTACAAAATTAAGATACTTGTGTAGATGTGTAGAAACCAGTCTTGGAACATGCATGAGAAATTTGTATGAAGCAAACAGGATACAAGTGTCTTGACCTCTGAGGAAATAGCATCTAGTGGGCGCATACACAGATCCAGAATAAAAGGAGTTATTCACAGCACAAGACTAGAAACCAAGACCTAACATTAGCTAGCTTGTGTATTTGGTCCTCTATTAGTTTCTTTTAAGTAAAATATATTTGTCCATTGCCTTATGAAGTATGTGTTGAATCCAAATTTAGAATTGTCTTTGTTGTAATCAATACACTATAATAATTGATTTTTAAAATTATACTATAATAATTGTTTATTTTTTTCCTGAAAAACAAACACTAACAAAGCAATAGATTTATTTGTGCAAAGTCATTTTTCCATATAGTTATAGGTGGAGATGCCAATGACTTCAGAATTGCTTATTTTTTTAATCAAGGGAATATGGTGATGGATGTCATATTCAACAGTCATTAAGACTGAGGGTAGTAAGCACCATTTGAGATAACCTAGAAGTATTAGAATAGGAATATTTTAAATTAAAAATTACGGTGAAGTGGAAGTGAAAAGGCAAAGAGTCTCATTAGTGGTTATCCACAGGGATCTGTAGAGAATAATGAGAATGATGATAAGCAATTAGATCAAGAAAAAATAGAAATAAGTGGAGGTGTTAGTTCAACATCTGGGGCAGAAGCTGTCTACCTTCCAGGCCATCTGTTTGTTCTGGAAGTCTTATGTCAGTGGTCTTTTTTCAAAGACTAGTTGCTTCAAGAGGAACTCTAAGTTTTTATTTGTCATCCTTTCTTGGAATAGTTTTCCAGTTGTACCAAATTCTAAATTGCTTCTTTAGCTGTAAAATGCAAATTCAAGGATTGACTCCCTGGAGTTTCAGTGTTATGTTAGAAATGTATGTACAGTATCTAATGAGGTCCAAACTGAGGAGAGTCAACAACACTTTTTCCTCTGATCCCTCTTCCAACATACAAATATCTTGGTTGAAAATCATGAACAGCCTATTTAAGCAGATGTGGGCAAGCATAGGAGTATACATGGGCCCCTTGTAATATTTTCCCATGACTGTATAGAATAGGGTATTTTAGTCCGGAACGTAAATTCTCTGATATCTCTTTTCAGTTAACATTTATAGATGGAAAACCTGTAAGTCTCTTGAGATGGTGTATGATATGGTGATATGGACATAATCGCTACTAGTGTGATAGTAGGAGCAAATGTGACTCCATTTTGTTTTATGACTTCATCCTGTAAAACAACCATGCCAAGTAGAAGAGTCATGACTGGGACAAGATGTTCTTTTCCTTTTGCTATAGAAACTTTTAAGAACACAAAACTACCTAACGGGGTATTGTTTCTGTAACTAGGGTAACAGGGCTCTGTTTCTTTAACTGGGGTGACTGGGCTAACTGTGATTGGTTAGGCTTCCCTCCGCTTGACTGCACTGTCCTGCTTCTGTAACCTGGCTTGCTTGCATTGGCTAGACCCCCAGAACGTCCCTTTTGCGGTTTTCAGGCTTATAAGGAGCGCCCTTGCAATTGTTCGGGGGCTGATCAGGGGAACAGCTTTCTGTTCTGGTCAGCCACCACCGGTGTGCTTCAATAAAGGCTTGATTCGATTATATGTGAGTGGTCTGGAAGTCAGTTTATGAAACCCTGGGACAAAGCTTTAACTATAACACTAGGAGTACCTTTGGCCCTGGATATTTATGCATTTTTGAATGTTATGCTAATTTAGTTTAAGTAGGGAATTGATCCTTACAAACTTTCCAGAAAGTTGTTGGTGGTAAAAAAAAAAAAAGTTTAAAGAGTATCTTTTTGCATATATATGTGTGGATATGATCTAGGATATTTGAATAGTCTTTAGCTCATAGGAAAAGAGTATCCTCCACCCTGTAGATAAGTCATTACCAACATAATAGACTGTGTTTGGACACAATTACAATTTAGTTTTTGAAACTTGATGTTCCTTTTTGGTAAGGCTGAGAACAAATAAGTGGAATTCTTTATGAAGGCTTACTTATTCTCTGAACAAAGTAGGAAAACATATGCATATTGCATCAGAACAGATTCACAAGGGGAAATTCAGATGTGTTATGTCTTGGTTGAGAACCTGGGGATATTAAATTAAAGGAGGCTTCAGTGATCACCTGGAGCATTATTATTCAAGTTATTGTTGTCCTGCTCAGGTAAGATATTGCTAGTGCTGGACAAAAGACACACCAAAACTGGAGTAGACTAAGGAGATCAAGAGAGTGGAATGAATTTGACAAATTTATATATGCTGTGTGCATATATAAATATATCACAGTGAATCCACCTTTATATATA
>NW_025999977.1:14335900-14346050 GCF_001458135.2 Marmota marmota marmota
ATATGTGTATAAGAGACAGTATATATATATATATATATATATATATATAAAATCTCCAATCAAAAATCAATAAATAAATGAGTGAAAGGAAGACCAGTAGAGAAAAGGAAGGAGAATAGGGGGAGGGAATTGGGGAGGTAAACTAGGGGGCACTGAGGACTGAATTGGAGTAAATCAAATTCCATGCATAGGGGGAGGGAATTGGGGAGGTAAACTAGGGGGCACTGAGGACTGAATTGAAGTAAATTAAATTCCATGCATGCATGATTTTGTTAACATGAATCTCTTATGTATAATTATAATGCACTAATAAGAAAAATTTTAAAATATAAAATATTTTTAAAAGATGCAAAAGAAAAAGACATACTGAAAAAGGAATATCAGAAATCGATCACAATGAAACAATTAGCTTCAGGCAGAATTAGTAACAGTATGCTATTTGTATTAGGTGCTATCAGGAAGCAAACAGTGACTATTTCATTGATGGCTTAGAGGTCCTTGCCCTTTTATTTTCATTGCTGGTACCAGAGAAGATTACAAGCCTTAGAGCAATTATGAGAAAACTTCTGGGCATAAGCCCTTTAACTATAGTTTGAAGCTCTTCCTTTGATACTGATTTCAAGGGATATTTGGAGAGTTTAGGTAAAATTTGGTAGAATTTATCTAGACCTTAATAGGCTCTGATCAAATTATTTTTACAACATTAGTGAAATATTTAAGTCATAGAGTATCAACTATATTGCCAAAATCTCTGTGATACATATGAAATTTAATGGAGAAGGTAAAGATATATATCCAGAGCAGACAAAAGTTGGTAAAAATAAAAAAGACCTCTGAAACAGTAAGAAATCATCCCTCTATTACACATTTGATATTATAATTCCATTTGCAAATTTGGCGTATGAGGGATATTGCAGGAAAGGAAGGATTGTTTTTGTATGAATTTGTTTTGGACTCCACAAATAAGTGAGGACATTCAGAACTCGTCTTTTTATGCTTGGCTTATTTCATTTAGCTTAATGCCCTCTAAGCTCATCCATGTTGTCATAAATGACAAGCTTTCCTTCTTTTTAAAGCCTGAATAGTATTCTGTGGGGTGTGGTGTGTGTGTGTGTGTGTGTGTGTGTGTGTGTGTGTGTGATTGTATGCACTTGTTCATACCAATGACATTTTTTACCTCCATTCATCTGTTGATGGATATTTAGGTTGATTCCATATCTTGGCTATTGTGAATAATGCTGAAATGAACATAAAAGTTCAGGTGTACCTTCAACATACTGGGATTGCTGAATCATAAAGAAACTATATTAGTTTTTGAGATCCCTCCCTACAGTTTTCTATAATGATTGTACTAACTTACATTCCCACCAACCTTGTACAAGGGCTAACTTTACTCCATATCCCTGCCAATATTTATTATCTTTTGTCTTTTAGTTCATAGTCACTCTAATAGATGTTAGCTGATGTCTCAATGAAGTTTTTATTTCAGGGTAACTATATTAATATCTGAAAATAATAGGATTCTGCACAAGGATAATCACTGAATGTAAAGGAGATTTTATAATAACAAAGGAACATTTCTGCTGGAAGACCTAGTAATCACATTTGTGTATGTATTTAATAACATTGCTCAAAATACATGAAACAAGAATGATGGAACTCAAAGGAAAAATAAACACTTTTTTATTATAATTGGTATTTTAATAATCCTCACTGAAGAATTTTTAATACTCCTCACTCAAGAATTTATGGAATAATAAGCAGTTAATGGAAGTCTTGGTAGGATTTTGTGAGAAGAAATGTCTGTGTAATGGAACCTAATATAGTCAATTAAAAGGGCCACATGTAAAATAAGTTATATGGCCAACAGAAGAGATTAATTGGAGGGTAGGAGAATCATGGAGAGGAAAAATGAACAAGAAAGCAGAGTGGCACTTAAAACAGGATACAAGTGGTAGAATACATCTTTTCTCTGCTTGCTTTTCTATATCTTTTTTTTCCTTTAAAGAACAGAATGGGAAAGGGCACAATCACGAATGACAGAAAACATAGAAAAATCAAAGTTAGCTAATCAATTCTCATTTAAACTTTATTTATAGGCAAAAAAAAAAAAAGAATATAAGGACTACTCCACCCAACAATGGTACATTAAGTATCAGGAGTTTGGAGGGTTTGCCTGGGTGGAGAAAGGGTATTTGAGAATACAGTCGGTAAAAAATAGAGGAGAGGAGGTATGCTACAGGCATACATTCTCTTCAATCTCAGATTTGTAATGAGTGTCTACACCACAAAATTGTGAATATAAGTCCTGTGGTTTGTTGTTGTTGTTGTTTCTTTCACTCATTTATAAGTCCTATATGTAGACTTTGTAGACTAAAATAAATTTTATAGAGACTATGTTCTGATTTTCATTAACATCATTTCTCACTGTATGAGCATTTATCTTCTTTGGACCATTTTTGACAGGAGAACATTAAGGTATAACATGTAGACCTTGTTATGGTGTCTTCAAGAGGATTTCAAAGGTATGAATGGGCTCATGCCTTTGGTTACATATGAAAAGGAGAAGCAGGAAAAATGTTGATTTTGCAAACCTGGATGAAATTATCATCATCCATACTGCTATTCTGATTTCCAAATAATAAGACATGCTAATTCCAGAATGAATATTGTCTTCATTGTCTTTTGACTGACTACTTAATAATACAGGATGAATCAGTGTCGCCAGCTGAATGCCAGGCAGGTAGAATTTCTAAATCTAATTACTTCTTGAATTACGCTTCCCCTCTAAATATCTGTTGTCTCTGAGACAGGAAGCATCTTACTATTTTTTGTCTTTGCTCTGTACTTTGTCTATGCCATCCTTCCCTGTAGCTGCATCCAGCCAGTTCACTTTTGTTTGGAACATCACAAAATCAGTGGAAGAGGGTTTCCATGGAAAATTTTATGCCATGAACCCTTTTCCTGTCATCTATTACTTGACCTTTAAAGCATGATGCAAAACCCAAAAGTTCAGATTGTTCTTTCATTTTTGGACACAAAAACATCTAGTTCCTATGACTCTGGAGGCTTATTTCATAGAAGTCATCATTTTCATTGTTATTATCATTGTTGTTAATATCTGTGAACACATTTGGAGCTTCTTGATTAAAGAAAAATAACTATTGAAAAGACTGCAAGCAATTATTGAATATTATCCAAGGACAGAATTTTAAAACCATATATTACATAAAATCTTCAGTTCCAATAATAATACATTTATAGAATATACTTTTTTTGGCTATTTAGTATCTTTTTTATTCAATTAAAAGTGATAATGCAATGTTAAAACTATTTAAAAAGATGCCTTTTGTGCGTTAGATTTACAGTTGTAGAAATTACTTTATAGTCTAAATGCCACTTCACTAATTTCTGATGAACTACATATTTTATTATTTCTGAGAAAGAAAAATTAAAACATGGGGACAGGCAATTCATAGACTTGTGGAAAATTGATGTATATTTATATAATAAAAAGGTGTACATTATATAAAAATATAATAGAAGGAATCATAGAATATTATAGATAATTCATTTCGAGTTATTAAAGGCATTCACATTTAATTTAATTTTCTATTTTTTTCAGTTAAGGAAAATGCTGATATATGAATTACTTATAAATTAGCATACCTTAAAAGCAAATATCTAAGGTTTTGTGATTTTTCAAAGCATAATAATCACAATCATAATTAAAATATTATCTCAAATTTACTATATATTATATACTATATATATAATATATATTATATATTATATATATAGTACAAATACATGTGAATGTATAAAATTAACTAATAATATGCATAGATGATAATTTATAAGGTTGTAGTGAAAGTGAAAATTTTTATATTTCTTTTAAGAGTATAATCTGGAACACATTTTGTGAATAGCAATTTATTAGTATGTGTTGAAAGCATAAATGAGTTCATAACTTTGTATTCAACAATTACATTTCCAAGATTTATAATATATCATGTGCCAGGTTTAATAGAAAATTTTCTTCATTAAGTATGGATACTTAAAAATGCAAGCAGTGTAGAAGAGTTTAGAGAGAATATAATTCTATATAATCCATTTGCCTTATGTTTCCCTGTTCTAAATGCTGGAGACAAACACTATTTATATTTTCTGAAGTTATTGCCTAGAATTGTTTTATGTATGCATGTATACACACACATGCAAATATTATAGCTTAAATATAAAGAGTCATTCTATACATACTATTGTTAGTAAACATTTATCTAACTTATTCAGAAGTGTTTATATAGTTTTCTACATATAAAAAATATTCTAGTTTATGAAACTAAATTCATCATTGATTGACTTTTAAGTCATTATAGCTTTTTGCATTTATAAATATACTGGAATACAGTAAAATGAATAGGACATATTTTACTATATACATATATGAATATATGATCAATGTAATTCCATATCATGTACGATCACAAAAATGGGAATTCACATACCATGTATGTATGCTATATCAAAATGCATTCCACTGTCATGTATAACTAAAAATAATAAATATTTTTTAAAAAAATAAATAGTGTAATATCTATCTATCTATCTATCTATCTATCTATCTATCTGTCTATGTATATCATGTTGAGTTTTAAAAGTGTGGAGGATCAATGTCTTCTCCAGATAGAATTGCTGAAACAAAGGCGATATGCATTCAAGTTGTCCATAGTTTATCATTACATTTCCTTTAAAAACTTGGACCACTTTTCAGTCCCATCAGCAGTTTATAGAATTTTCCAAGCACTTGCCAATTTTTACTATTGCCAAAATTTGAAATAAATGTCAAATTAACAAAAAAGAGCCAACCAAGTTAAAATACAAGCTTTGAAATTGTACATTCAAAGAAAAAGCTGAAGGGAATATTTCCCATGTGGTTCAAGTATCATAAATTATGAGAGACTGATTAGTAGATGAAGTCAGAAAAGTTTGGCAAGGTACAAATTGCATATAGGTCCTATTAACAGGTAGTAAGATATGAAGTCATTGGAAATACATTTTAAAAATCATCACTGAGCTTAATGCAGAAAAATAGCATTTAATGGAAGTTCTAGAAATATCCTCCAGCTGATATATAGGGAGTATACTGTAGCAATGGAGAGTGGAAACAGTTATGGAGTTGTACATATGATGATTGGGTTAGGTATAGATATAAGCAGATACAAAAATCTTCTACCATATTTGGATGCTTTTTATTTTACTAACAACATTAATAAAAAGAAGAAAATTTGGTAAATTCAAATTTAAATTGAAATTTCTCAAATTCCTTTGGTATATGAGATTATTCCTTGGTATATGAGATTATCTTAAAATTTTTTTAATACTAATTTACATTGACTAGCTTATTCAGTAGTGAAGCAGCTGCATATTCTTGAGTCCATTTTCTTAAAATTTAATTATCTATTTAAAAATTACAATTGAGCAATTATTTGTGTTTGCTTTTTGCTGTCTTAAAGAAATTTTAACAGTCTGTGCCCTTTAAAAAATTTTTTTTTGCTAGTTGTACTTTTAAATGGTATATTTGAATTGCCCGTTCCTGACCTTCAAGTTTTAAAGTTAAATGGTTTCATTTCAGAACTTGATTTGTAAGAGGATTTGTTTCAGTTACTATACTTATTTGCTCCAACTTTTCTTGCCATAAACTTAATTCCAATTTCTATTTACAAGTACTGGCAGTTTGTACCAAACAATTATAACTGTAATATTTTTCCATATTATAAATTTTAGTTCTTTATTCATAATATTTACATTTTTGTTTATTACTAAATCTGTAATTTTCTCTTAAAATCACAAACTATTACCCATAAAGGCAAAATCTTGACAAAACATGAATCCATTAAATTTTAAAAGGTACCACTATTATAAAGTTTATATTGTCCATCAAATTTTAAAAACTATATAACTTCTATAGTTTACCTGTATTTTAAAACAATATGTGCTTCTCATAGAATTAGGAAAGAATGCTTCTCAGCATGAAATATATATGTTTGTATTGATATATGTTGATCTAGTAGGGCCTTTAAACTTCTTCATTATATTCAAAGCATTATAGATTACATTTCATTTATTTTTGTTCCTATTGATGGACCCTTTTAAGTTTGATTATTTAATTTGGTTTCTACATGGATATGCATGCTGTATCTTTTTTAAAAAAAATTTATACTGCCACAACACTATTGAAAATGTCTGTTCACATGTCATCAACAAACATGAGATTTTCTAACTTAATCAATAATTGTTTTAAAGCATTAAAAAAGTGTTCCAATTTCATGGATGAAAATAAGATATCATAACTGTGACTTTGTAGTTGAGGCTTATGATTTCAAATTATATAAAATATATTGTAATTAGTAGGCAGTCAATTTGCTTTCCTCAGTGAGGTTTCATTTCATATAATTTTCCACTTTCTTCCTTGATCATACTATATGCTATAGTACACTTAAATATACTATGCATTATATGTATACTAGGGTAACAATAATGTAATGTATATTTCAATATACATGTCATATACATGTAATATATACACATATACAATATGCACATCACATATATATATGCATGTGTTCAATATACTTATTAATATACATATTTTACATAAAATTTAATGTGTATTTCAGTATATATATATATATATATATATACCCTCCAATAGCAGACCAGAACTTCTTACTCCTAATTAACTATAATTTAGTACCCAGTGATCAAATTCTCCCCATCCATCCTTCCTCCCATTCACCTTAGCCTCTGCTAAACCCTGTTCTACATTTTAATCTCATGCATGTTGATGAGATGTAAACAGAGATTTTTCAATAGTGTTTTGGCAGTATAACGACCTATTTTAATATTTTTTAAAAATATTTTTTTAGTTCTTAATGGACTTTTATTTTATTCATTTATTTATATGTGGTCCTGAGAATCAAAACAAACCACTCTACCACTGAGCCACATCCCCAACTCCCTATTTTAATCTTCATAACTATCATTGAAGGTATTTTTTGCATTTCATCAAGCACCAGAAACTGAATGTTTTTTAAGGCCACCTAGCACACAGCACCTGCTTCCAAAATACATGCCTCAAGTTTTAAATTATTTTCTATACCGACCTCCCTTAGAGATTCTTAATAAGCATTTGGATAAAGTAAGAAATATCTACTCTTTAAACAAATTTAGACAAATTTCTAATGTGGTTAAAAAATTATATATTGACAATTTTCATATTGCCTAATATAGGTGTAGAGGAAAATCCTGCTATCTTTTGCATGGAATATCTTTTCTCATGTCTTCTTTAACTCTAAAATGATTTTCTTACAGAAACTATAGTTGGGCTTTGTTTTTTAATCCATTTATCTTAATAGCCTGAAAATAAATACTTCGTATTTAATTAAGGCAGTTTTGATTTGAAGTTTAAATGGTTTCAACAGGAGGAGAGTGAAATTCTATTGTTGATTTTTGTATTCACATCTCACAATGAATAAATTGTAATAAATTGTAACATTTAACAATAAATCTCACAATGTGAGATTTTCTTTGGACACATTTTTGAGGTTCTTTGGGTTTGTAAGACATTCAGAAAGGTGGGGAACAGGGTAAAACTGGCAATAGCAAATATGACTATAAAATCCCCCTTGAAACCAAGAGCTATTCTTAAAATGTCTTACTAACATTTATTAAAAAAAAAAGTTACAGCTTCATTTTCCCTTCCTACTTCCCTCGTAATACTTCTAGAAGTTGCTTAGTTAAGATCTACATATGTTGTGCATATTCATGCTCTTGAATTTACATTAGTTTGTAGGACACTCCTCATATGTCTTGATAAAAACAGGCTAGACTATCAATTGTGTAACAATTTAGAAGCTCAGGGCTTCAGGATGCTATTCATTTTAATAAAATGATATATCCAACACAAACTGAAACTTCTAAGATAGAGGCATGTAGGAGAGAAAAGTTAAGATTCCATAAATCAGTTTGGATAAGCAAAACTTAATTTTCAGAATTAAGATTTAAAAGATTATGCCAATTGCATTGTTATGAGCTTTTTTCCTCCTTTTTTTTTTTGTTTCTTTGAATTTTGAAATTGGTTTTACAAATAAACCTCTTGGAAAGGAGGAACTATCACCTTCTTATTGATTACTTTTGTGTAGGCTATGTGGTAAGCATCAGGGTTTAAGAATATCAAATAATTACCATATTTATAAAGTTATCTTTAATATTTTTCAAAGTAGCCAACCCTCCCCCCATATGTATATATGTATATAATATTTTTCCATATTATAAATTTTAGTTCTTTATTCATAATATTTACATTTTTCTTTATTATTAAATCTGTAATTTTCTCTTAAAAATCACAAAATATATATACAGAGATTGTGGCAAAGACAGCTAATAACTTATCAAATACCTATTCTCCATACTAGACTCCAAATTTTGTCTTGGACCATTGCAGGTAGAAATAAAGACTACATTTCTAATCTCTCTGGCGGATTGGTCAAGTAAACATAAATGTTGAGAGGGAATTCTGGAAAGCTTCTTTACAAGGGTATGATTTAACTGGGAAAAGCACCATAACACCCTTCTGTCCTTTCATTTTTATATTAAAGTGTTAAGTCAGATGCGATGATCAGAGCATTAACAGTCATGTTGACCTTGAGAATGGAAGCCACATGGAATGGTGATTGTGTATACTGTTAGATAAAAGGCCAAAGCCATGAAAATATAAAGCTAATGAAACTGACTATAGAGGGCTACATTCATTTTTTTTAACATGAGATATGAACTCTTTGATATTTTGATATCTGTTACTTTCAGTCAAATATAATTTATAATCATCACAGAGTTTAAGTTAAAACAAGAAGGAACAAAAATGTTGTTAAATGCAACATTTGTTTCTGTGTGTTTGTATAAGATTAAAAAAAAAAGAAATTGTGACAGTTCTGGTACTTTTATTTAGTACCTACTATGTACCTGGTTGTTGGATAAAATACAACAAAAATTTAACAAACTCCCCATGAACGTATTTTGGTATAGACATGTTGTGATACATGTGCTGTCACTTTACAGCGTTGACTTTGGACTTTTCCAAATGATCTACTTTAGTTTCTAGAATACTATCATCACCAGCAACAATTTCTAATTTTTTAAAACTTTTTCCTCAGTATTGTACTTGCAATTCTGTTCCCCTACATACTTTCAAATGTCATTGGCTCTGGAGAGTTTCATTCTTGACCTTTTCTCTGTTCAGGTGGTTAAGTCTTTCTGTGTGATCTCTTCAGCTGACAAAATATCACTTACTTAATTTATGGTTATGTGGATTAAGATCTAGGAGTGCATATCTAACTCTCTAATGAGCATCTCCACCCTTATACCTTTTAGGAATTTCAAAACCACCGGATGTACAAAAAACTCATTTTGTTTCTACATTGATTCTCTGGCCCAGCCTCCTAAATTTGTCCTTCCTACAGTGTCCCCAGCTTGATTATCTGTGCTATGGTCCTTCTCTAAACTAGAATTTTCATCTCCAGGATTTTCTCTCCCATCCATTATTATTCAGTCCCTAATTTCTACCTCAGAAATGGAGACTGGATTCATTACTTCTTCCCCAACAGCCTTTGAATTAGATTATTCATCACTGGAGCAGGCTCATTACAATTTCCTGCCTCCTAATTCTCCTTTGAATGGCTCATTCTCTACACGTGTAGCTTATCACGCCTCTGCCAATTATCTTTGTAAAAAATAAACCAAAATAAATTTGAAGTGTTATTATGTTTATTGGTTTCCAAAATGTCAAAGTTCTGACTCTTTGTCTTGCCATGAGAGGTCCATCACTATGTACCTTCAGTTACAGATTTTGTGTCCCAGCTGATATGAACTTCTTTTGACCACACTGTGACTTTTCATGCCCCTTTGCATCATGTTCTTGTATCTGTCTAAAACATTCTCTGTTTGCTGTTTTGTTTTTTTATCTATTGTGCTCTCATCAGTAATTTCAGATTCATCTGAAAATTTATTTTCTTTGCAAAGTCTTAATTAGTTCTCCCAAAGAGTTGGTGAATTTTTCATCTGTTTATAGTAGTAGTACATTATAGTATAT
>NW_025999977.1:14346075-14353190 GCF_001458135.2 Marmota marmota marmota
TATATATATATATATATATATATATATATATATGATTTTATCTTCCATACTAGAAATGAGACTTTTGAGGAGATGGGCATTTTAAAAGGTATTATTCCTCATATTTCCCTAAGATTTAAAAGATAAGATGCACTCCATGTTAAAAAGACCTAACTTTCTTCCATTTTTTTTCCTTTACAGGAAGTAAATTATAAATGAGAATTTAGTCAGTTTTTATATTTACGAGACAGATACTCAGCAATGATGTTCAAGGGTCGTGGATTGTCTTTTAAAACCAATGTTAGCAGGTTTTTACTGGTCAACTATGACATATGAAGGACATATATTCATAGAGATGTAATGCAAACTTTGAATGGATCTAGAAACTATAATTTTCATTAAGGCAAAACTCATTCATTTCTCTTGCATTAATGACTGTGAGACTAGGCTCACTGCTCTTAAAAAAAGTATATCAAAGAAAATTGTCCCATGGGTCAAATTTCCATGATTACTATGACATTTTACTGTCCACAGAATTTTAAATGGATCTTTTCATCTTAGTTTCAAAGTTTGAAGAGGCTGCTCTGTAAGTTTTTCTTTTGTCTGCACTGATTGTATTATTCCTAAAAAAGACTACATTTTTTTTCTTTGAAGTCTAGGATCATGATTTAGCCAAAGGAGAGGATAAGAGAAACAGCTTCAGTGGGGTTTTCATTTACAGAACAACCTGACCTGATTTTGAAGCTGAGTGAGTGGGAAGAAGATAATTCTCAATCCCTGTTAATACCATTTGGAAGACTGGGCTACTATCCCCTTAGAAATGGAATGGGCAGAAAAGTTCACAAAAGGCTAATAGCAATCACCCACAGTTATCTTTTCAATCAAACCAAGCATCTGATTCTTAAAAAATAAATAAATAAATAAAAAACTCCAGGCCATTAGCAAATCTTGATCCTCCCTCTTCAAATCAATCAGTTCTTCTATAAAATACAATGATTTTTTTTTCTCAGTAACCCCCACCATTTCTTCTCTGAGGAAAGTTTGCAACATCAAAATGAAATGGAGTCAGAAATCAAAATGGGCTATCAGCAAGCATCATAATAATGTGACTTCTTTCAAGGAGACATTTCATTTTCCTAATAGATATATTTGTTCTCTAAAAGTATTAATTCTTGTGAAATTTCTGGTTTTCTCTTTGTACAAAACTTACTACTATATATAAACTCCCCTATTATACTAGCTGAAGGGCAAAAAAATGATGTATTTAACAGTTCTTTATAATATCTAACATTACAGATTTCTGCCCCATAAAGTCAACTATAAGTTATAGAAGAAAAAAAAATAAGCAGTATTCAAATATTTGAAAAACTTTAAGTACTTTCATTTTCTAGCCCTAATTACAATAGTTATGAAGATATTAATAAAATTTTTTTAATCATGTAATAATGTGTATTGTTATGAATATTTTGATTTACATGCCTTAAGAATCAACAATTTGGAAACATATATCATTTTAGCTTAGGAATTATGATTATCTGCACATAATGTAAAATACATATGTGATAGCCTTCAGCAAGTGCCAAATGAGTATTGTTATAACCCAATTTTACATTTAGAGTATATGTTTTGCCACTTTATTTTGTCCACTAAATTATATTTTGTTATATGACTGCTGTGACTCTGTTGATAGACCAGACAAACGGACAACGACAGACCATATATAAAAACAGAAACCTGACCCACAACCCGAATCAACCAGTCCATGAAGCCAAACCACTTCCTGCAGCCACTAGAACAGGAAGCCAAAAAATAACCCCCTGGTGCAATTGTCCATGAATGGCCAACATTTGAACAATAACCAACAGCTTCCTTAATTATTTTCCTTTTTATTTTCCAACTTAGGAACAAATGGAGAAAGCTAAATATATTCTACAAGCTGTCACATTTTGATTGGCTTTTCTGTAGCTTTCTCCTTGCATCATCTTCCAATTAGGATACAACTATAACCTACCCTTCCTTCCTTCCTTCCTTCCTTCCTTCCTTCCTTCCTTCCTTCCTTCCTTCCTTCCTTCCTTCTCTCCCTCCCTCCCTTCCTTCCTTCCTTTTCTTAACTTTAAAGATTTTCCCCTTCACTGCCTGCTTTTGCTTTTCTCAGCCAAATGTAATCAATGCTGTTTGAGTCCTCTTGCTCTAGTATAGCAAGGTCATTTGGGTCTTCTTCGTGTATTTCTGCAAAATCACCATATTTCCTACTAAGCTCCACCACCATTAAATAACCACTCCAATAAATTCACCGGTTGTCATTTTTAAAAATGGTTTTACATTATATGGATATATCTGTGAATAGTAGTATTTCTTGACAGGTTTTAAAAATTCACATTTATTGTCATACAATTTTCATTCTTATCCTTTTTCATTCTTATGTTTTGAAAACTCTCTGTATTTGTAAATACAAGTTGATTTTTCCTACACGATAATATTCAACTTTATGTAAAATTACTCTGAAAGTAATGGGAACTTCTTACTCTTAAGTCAACTATATGTTACTTATATCCTCAGACTTTTTAAATTTTAGAAATCTGATTATTATTAAGTTGGAAGCCACTATCCTGTTACTTTTTATCTCCCTCATCATATTTTCATATGCTTACTGGCAATTTATACCTTCTATGGTAGAAGTTATTTGATCATTTTCAATTGCACTATTTGTCATTTTCTTATTGATTGTCAAATAAAAATGCACCAATAAGTTAATAGGCAAGCAAGACTTTATTTAAGACTATTGCAATAGTGGAGAGAAATGGAATTTAAGTCTGCTGAAAGAAAATGAGGGGAGAGTTTTTAATTATGGGTGAGTTAGTGGGAACATACTGGAGGGTAATAGGGAGGTCGGTCAATGTGCTTAGGCCTTCAGCTACTTAGTACTTTTAAAAATTTGAGCCCTACCTTCCACAGAGGCCAAGAGCTACATTTTAAAAAATGCTCCCATTCCTTAAGAGAGGCATTCCTGGACTGTGAAACTGCTAAGAGGTAGGGAGAAGATTTAGATCTCATAGAGGCATAGAAAGTTAATGCTTTAAGAAAAAAAAAAAAAAAAAGATTAAGGCTCTATCGACTAGAAGAAACCTGTTAAAATCAATCTAAGGGAAAAGTTAAGGTCATCTTAGTCACTATTTAGAATTTTAAATTCTATATAAAATACTTTTCTTGTTTTTCTTTATATTTTATGGTATCTTTTTTTTTTCTTCTAGAAGATTCAACTTTAAATTTATTAGCTCTATCAGCATTTTCCTCAATGTTTTTTGCTTCTTGTTAATTCAACAGTAGAAATATTTTTAGGTTTGCCTCACCTGGAAAGGATTGGAGGTTTACATAGCACTTGTAGTCATGGGTAGTAAATTAAAGCTGAAAGAATATATAGAATTATTTTTCTTGCTATTTTATTGATGGCATATTTTTATGTTTCCAGGTGGCATGGTAAATCAGTTCAAATACACAGAATGTTTTATACATCAAGTTTACTTTACCTTTCTACACAGTGGTTCTGTATATATGGCAGGGAACTCCAGCACTGCGAAATAAGTAGATTTATCTTTTGAAGTGATCATTTTATAAGGCATAGCAATGGTGACATCCTCCCTAGATGCCTGCTCTGCTTCTCTCTACCACAAAAAGCAAAAGGACTTGTCTTGTGCAAAAAGTGGGTACAGTTCGGAGGTCAATATCAAAGCCAGTGTGCCCCAGCAATAGGAAGCAATTCTGTGTCCTGCTACTTCTCCGGCAATTTTATGTCTATAAAAAAGCCTACTAAACTGCCCCAAGGAGACACAGCTCCAAAACTACTACCGAACAAATTGCCTAGTAAGGAACACACTTTCCTAAAGGATTTTATCTTGGATCAAAGTCTATAGCACCTACTAACTTTGAATGGTGTCCCATTTCCTTCTATTGTAGCTCTCATAATAGCTACAATTTTCTGAGCTCCTATGATCTACCATTACTATTTAAAAAAAAAAATCCAGGTACCAGGGATTAAACCCAGTGTGGTTTGCAACTAAGCCACATGCCCAGCCTTTTAAAAAATATTTTATTTAGAGACAAGGTCTTGCTGAGTTGCTTAGGGCCTCACTAAGTTGCTGAAGTTGAATTTAAACTTATGATCCTTTTGTCTCAGCCTCCCAAATCAATGACATTACAGGCATGCACCATAATTTTTTGGAAGGCAAATGAGGGTGTTTAGCATAAAGTAAAAATTAAATAGATATCCACCCAACTAACTTATTCTCAATTCTAGAGTTCAGTTTTTATCATTAGTAGATGTTAACTTTTTATTCTTGGTAGATGACTTTCAGTTTTCCTAGTATTCTTACAGTTTTTAACAAAAATGGGTTTATAATTATAACAAATGCTTTTTCTGTATCACTTGAAATGCTCATGTGGCTTTTCTCCCTTATTCTGTAACTGTGGTATTTTAAATTGATTTGGTTTTCTGAAGTCAAACTGACCTTCCATTGCTGAGATAAATTCCACTTTATTAGATTCAATTTGCTATTTTGTTTCTGTTAAGTACTTTTGAATCTATATTTATGAGGAAGTTGATTCATGTTTTTCATTTTTTAAAATGTTTTTGCCTGATTTTGGTATTAGGATCATTTTGGCCTAACAAAATAAGTTGGGGACTGTTCTTTCCTCTATTTTCTGAAAAGACCTTTTGGTAGAATTGGTGTTCTTTCTTAAATTTTTTGGGGGTGATGGGGGTACCAGGGGCACTGACCACTGAGCCACATCCCCAGCCCTATTTTGTATTTTATTTAGAAGCAGGGTCTCACTGAGTTGTTTAGAGCCTTGCTTTTGCTGAAGCTGGCTTTGAACTCACTGGGATTACAGGCGTGTGCCACTGCACCCGTCCTTAAATTTTTAATGGATTCCCAGTTAAGTTATGTTTTATGTCAATGTTTTAATTGTGATTTCAATATACTTAATATATTTATAGGCTATTTGTTTTTCAGGTGTTCTTAAATATGCTTTAGTAATGATGTTTTGAAAATATTATATCAATTCTTCTAGTTTGTCAAGACTTGATTAATTAGACAATATTTATTTAATGAAATTATTAATATGTTGTATTCCATATTGTTATAATTGTTGTATTCCATATGTTATAATTATAATCCCATGGAATATCAGGATGATTCCTGGTATTATTTTCCTTTAGTACAAATGCTCTTCATTACTTATATTTTCTCTTGATAATTTCTTTTATTTTTTGGTATCACATTTTGCCATAAAATTGTTTTTAATATTCTCTTTGCTAAATAAATATTAACTGTATCTTTGCTAAATAAATATTAACTGTTATTTTATAAGTTTATTGAGTTTTATTTAATGAATGAGTGTAGGAATATCCTAGTAAATGTTTTATGGTTCCATGAAAAGGGTGTATGTATGTTCTGCTATAGTTGAATGTGGTTGTCCAAAAATATTAAATAGATCAATCTATTTGATAATGGCAATCAAGTCTTATATTTGCCTACTAAATTTGCATCTACTTATTTTCACTATTATTGAGATAACAGTAATGTAATATCAATAATAATTTCAGATGTTTTTATTTTTCCCTCAGACTTGTTAGCTTTGTCTGTGTATCTTGACATACTATTTTAAAGTGCATATGTATTTAGAATTTCTCTTAATAGAGTTACAATGTTACAAAATTATATTCATTTTTTTGAGTTTTACTTAGGGTAATATTCACAAAGCCTTTCAATTTCCTCATGATGTGTCTTTGAATGATATAGTGTTTTGTCCTTTTTATTTAAAGTGTGTTTCCTATAATCATATATAGATAGTATAGATTTTTAAAAATCCAGTCTGACAAACTGTTTTGAGTTTTCACTTACTATTGATTATCAACATGTAGCTGTCAAAGTTGACTATTTGTTTCCTATGTATGCCATCTGTCTCCATTCCTTATGTTTCTTTTACTCTCTTATGTATTTTTTTTTATTTAGTATTCAATTGTATGTTCGATATTGGGCTGTTAGGCTCATTAGTTTTCACATTGTAGCACTTTCTCTAATGCTAAAAATAAGATATCTTTAAATTATCAGAGTATGCTCTGATTATTATACCACTTAATGTAAAATGTATAAAATTTTAGCAAATGTCCTTTAGTACCCTCTTGCATCATTCACACTATTATTATTATACCTTCTTTCTCCACATGTTATAAAACACACATGCTACACTGCTGCCAGTTTTTACTTAAACAGTTAATTTTCAAGAAAACCAAATGAAGAGAAAGTTATCTTCCCTTTTCTATACAGTTACCATTTCTGAAATTCTTTATTTCTTTTTTTTTTAAAGAGAGAGGATTTTTTAATATTTATTTGTCAGTTTTCGGTGGACACACATCTTTATTTTATTTTTGTGTGATGCTGAGGATCGAACATAGCGCCCTGTGCATGCCAGGCGAGCCTGTTACTGCTTGAGCCACATCCCCAGCCCAATTCTTTATTTCTTTACATAGAACCATGTTTCTATCTATCATCATTTGATTTTACTTGGAAAAAAATATATTTTTATATTTTTTAAAGGTTGGGTCTGTTGGAGATGAATTTTCTTCATTCTACCTTCAAAAGAGTTTTAATAGATCAATGGATCATTTAGAGAAAGGTTGTTAAATTTGTGCTGGCACATTTTGTCACTTTTAAAGTATTTTTTTTTTTATCATCTTCTGGATTGTTTCATTTCCAAGAAGTCTGCAGTTATTCTGTTTCTACCTGTTTCCAATGTGCCATTTTTTTTCCTATTTTTTCTGTCTTTTAAATGTTCTTTTTATTCTGGGAGTTTAATATATTGACTTTTTAATTATTTTTATTTTTATTTTTTTTATTGTTGGTTGTTCAAAACATTACATAGTTCTTGATATATCATCTTTCACACTTTGCTTCAAGTGGGTTATGAACTCCCATTATTTAGCCCATATACAGATTGCAGAATCACATCAATTACACATCCATTGATTTACATATTGCCATACTAGTGACTGTCGTGTTCTGCTACCTTTCCTATCCTCTACTGTCCCCCCTCCCCTCCCCTCCCCTCCCCTCTTCTCTCTCTACCCCCTCTACTGT
>NW_025999977.1:14353207-14442876 GCF_001458135.2 Marmota marmota marmota
CTTGGAAAGCTGGGAATGGAGCCACCATTTGACCCAGCTATTCCCCTTCTTGGTCTATTCCCTAAAGACCTAAAAAGAGCATGCTACAGGGACACTGCTACATCCATGTTCATAGCAGCTCAATTCACAATAGCAAGACTGTGGAACCAACCCAGATGCCCTTCAATAGACGAATGGATTAAAAAAATGTGGCATTTATACACAATGGATTATTACTCTGCATTAAAAAATGACAAAATCATAGAATTTGCAGGGAAATGGATGGCACTAGAGCAGAATATATTGACTTTTTATTTCTCTCATTTTTATTAAAATGATACACTGTTGTTATTATTATTATCACATAATAAAATTATTCCTCTATTTAACAAAAAAGTTTCAAATTATTAGAGCAATACCTTAAAGTCCTTGAAAAAAAATAGATCTCCTTTTACTTTTTCTTAAGAAAAATATCTTCTGCAATGATCATTTTAACCAGGAGGGCGGGAATAAAGGCAGAAAATAGCTTTTCAGTGTTTGGAAATATATTCTTCTAAATACTCTGACTAAAAGCAATCACGAGGGAGGGAGAGGGTGTTTGTTATGCCAGTCTTACTCTTTCATCTTGTCTCCTACTTCTCTTCTAGAGTCAAATCTTCCCTTGTGCCCTTTTTAGGAAGACCTTTAGTGTTCACCCAGATAATCCATGATAAGCTTCCTATCTTTACTTTTTGAAGTTTTGGATTTCAACATGAGAACTAGGAGGAGGGCAACATTTAACCATAACAAGCTGCAAAGTAGAAAACCATCGACTTAAACCTGCCCTTGTCATTATTGGTGAGAGTTCAGACAGGTGTGGGGTTCTGGCCCAAAACCCACAGTCCAGGATAGAGTCTTAGCTGAGATAACAACCCAGTATTTCTGATTTCTATATCAGAACTCTTTCCACATTATTGGAATTGATTCTGTCTTGAATAATTAGAGATACAAATCTGACATTTCTTAGATAATTTCAGCTGGGCGTGTACTCTAGTAATGCATGTTACATACAAGTAGCACAGCCTGCGTTTAACATTTTCTGACAAGAATTTCAGCCCAAGAGACACTTGTGAGATTGCTTCATAAAAGAAATCTTGGCAGTTCATCCCATTTTGATTGTAATTCTAAAGAAATTGCCCATCAATTTTATATATGCCTTCCTTTCTGCCAAACAACTTGATCATGTCAGAAACGGCAACAATGATTAATTTACTTACAGGACAATAAGACATCAGGGGAGGATCTTACCATTTTCTCCATCTTTGGTATTTCTAGAAAGTGCCTACCCCACTAAAACATTTTCAGGCTTAATGAAATTTCTACGATAGCAACAATTTAGCAGCTTAAAAGCCCAATCCTGAGAGCTATCTTCAGAACTCATCAGAAACCAGGCTCAGAATTCAGGCAGATAATAGAGCTTTAAAATAACACGTGACTAGATCATTTTGAAAGTGTGAAATAAGTAGCATCCACATTATTTAGATTTCTTCCATTTTTCACCTTTCTTCAATGACAAAACCAAGAGTTTTAATTTATCTGTCTTAAAGTCTGTTTTTGTTTATGATTTATGATGCTCAATATGAAACTAGTTAATAGTATATAGAACAACTGAGAATGTGTTGCCTGGAGCTACCAAGTATTTTCCATGAATCCAACACAGGCCCAAGTGATGTTCGGAAATCCTAGTTGTTAGTGAGACCAAAATAATACATCCAGACCCACAGAGAAGCTCCCTTCCCACTCAATATTCAATAGTAATGAAACTGGGACCAGGAAGAGTAAAGGGAGCCTTGCTTATGGGGAGACTGAAATGGTATGGGATTGGGATAATTTATTTATTTTTTTCCTTTAGGGTAACCAAATTTTTCTTTCCAAAATAAGAATATTTGATTCCTTATCATACGTTGGATATTGGAGAAGAAACCAGGCATAATTGCAGAACTCTCCATCATTATAGTTTTAAATTGAAGACATTTTAGGCTAACACTAATACCCCAAATACACTTAAAATAGAGCAGAAACTCTGCACTTAATAGATTTACTTTCAGTTTTCTAAAGATGATAAAATTATAACATAGATAACATATACATTAAACATGTAGAGAAATATTTCAAATAAGAAAAATAAGGGTATTTTTCTTTTTGAAAGCTAAGAACAAATTTTTCATGAATATCTTGAACCTTCAAATATAAGAAAATATTAAATGTTTAAACTCAAATTTTGATGAGTTGTAGTTGTATTTAATGTAGAAAATTGGCATTTTATAAGTAATATTTACTGCTTATGATTGATAATTTGATAAACTTAAATATTGTAATCAAAGGAGATGGGATATTTTCACCAAATTTATATATCAATTGTATATCATGAAGAGAAATAGCATTTACTTTAATGTCTTATATTTTGAGAACAAGAGATTAAATTATTATCATTCAGAAAGCCAAACCTTTTTATACCTAACTTGCTTCTTTTCCAAAAGTGGAACTTTTTCTTTTATCCTTAAAAATTGTTTTCATAGAAAACTCCATAGGTTTGAATTTCAAGTTGATAACTATGCTGACCAATAATTAGCATTTGAGGAGGTAAAGTATTCATTTACCTCTGAATGTCCTAGGACTGTCTTGCATTCTTCTTCCAAAACTTTTTTTCTATTATCTACCCAAAATGGAAAAGTCAAAATATCTGTCAAAATATTTCCCAAGGGATTTTCTTTATCTATAACAAGGTAGCAGAAGTGTGTGCTATAAAAGAAATAAAATGTACTTGGATAGTGTTGCCTAGATATTTTCTGAGAGATTTAAAACTGAAAAGGGACATGAAGATTCTAGGTACATATGTGAGCTAAATTTATTTCCCAAACTCACAAATTCAAATTTCCTCCTGATGAGTTTTAGGAAATGCAAATATACTAGCACGACAGAATGGGTTTATAAAGTAGGAAAATGTAAGGGACTTACTAAAAACAAGTTCTGAGTATATCCTTGACTGTTATTAGAGTCACATGAAAGGAGTCAATTCCCTTAAGAACAATGTGTTTGGATTCTCTCTACCAACTTCGGATGAAATAGAATTCTGTTTTTTTAGCCTAGAGATTTTAACTACCTCATTAATGTCTCATTAGACATTAAAGGGTCAGGATAAATGATCTATAAGGCCTTTATGTTCACCTCTCTGATCTGACCCTTGCTCCCAATCTGGAGGTGGTAGACCCTGTGTCAGTGTAAGCCATCACTGCCATAAGCATTTCAAGGTAGCCAACATTTCAATCTTTCAAAAATATTCCATTTTCTATCAGTAAAAGTTAATTCTTTCCTTAAAAATAGTAACAAGTCACATTTTTAGTTTTACCTTTGAATGTAATCTCAGGAAGCTTTATATTTTAGGAAATTGTTATGTTTGCTTCTTAGTAAATCTTAATATATTAGCTTTCAACAAAGAAACATATTAACCTTATTCTCATTCACATGAAAGACAGATGTTCATGTAAATGTTGTTATTTTTATTTACTTAATAGAGTGGAAAAGGAAATGATAAGGAATATAAAAGAAAACCAGATTAAAGAAGAAAATTGTTTTCTTCAACACTGAATGCCCCTGAGAATATATATCAAATGAGTAGACAAGTTCTTAAAACGTGGATTTATGATTTCACCCTACATTGGAGGAATTGCAATGTGAACATGGATGTCAACTTATACCTAAGAATATTCTAAGTATGTTAATTGATGTTCTCATGAGTGCAAGTATTAAACCCAAAGTGAAATTTAAATTCAATAGGGACTTTAAAAAAAAAAAAGATAAAGGGTGTTCCACTGAAACCAAATATAGAGATATGCCTGGACTTTATTTTAGTTATTTTTATTTACTTAAGACTATTCCTGGAAATAATTTCATATCAGATAATACAGATATTTTAAAACTATTTATACAGCTACTATAAATTTCTGTTTTGTCATCTCTATCACACTGCTCATGCCCAGACTTCTTGGAATGGGTATCAATTTTTTTCTAATATTTTCTTTTACATATAATGCTATGACAGTTAATCTTGTGCTTGTGTTATTTTCACATAGTATGTATATGTGTTTAGTATGAGTTTTTAGTAAGAGAGGTTAATTTTGTGTTAATTGTCAGATTATTTCTATTGCTGTGGTGCAATGTTTCATTCCCACAAGAATAAATGAGACTGCTGCTTTCTTCACAGACTTGCCATGAAGCATTTACCCTATTCTTTCTTCTAGAAGCTTTAAGGTTTGATGTCTTATGTTTAAATCTTTCATAATTTTCAATTAATTTTTGCATGTGGGGTAAGAAAAGAATTCATTTGCAGCAGAATACAACAGACACTAGTATGGCGGTATGTATAAATGTAGCTGTATAACCAATGTGATTCTGCAATCTGTACACGTGGGAAAAATAAGAATTCATACCCCATTTGAATCAAATGTATGGTATATGATATGTCAAGATCATTGTAATGTTTTGAGCAGCTAATAAAAAAAGAAAATAACTCATTTTTAATCATGTGTAGATATCCAGTCTCCCAGTACCATTTTTTGAAGAGATTATTCTTTCCCCATGTATATTCCTAGTACCCTTGTCAAAAATCAACTGACTACATGGACAAGTTTATTTCAGGTATCTTTCTTCTATTCCATTCATTAGTGTATGTGTCTGCTTTTATGCCCTTACTATACTGTTTTAAACACTATAAATATTTATTTTGAAATCACCTGTGAGGTCTCCACCTTTGTTCTCTCAAATTTTTTTTTTCTTTTGGCTGTTTGGGTTCTTTTGTGTTTCCATATGAATTTTAGGAATTTAAAAAATTCATTTGAAAACCCCATTGTAATTTTCATAAACAATGCATTGAGTCTATAGATAGCATTGAGCAGTAGATGGATATTTTAACAATATTAAGTCTTACAGGGGCTGGTTCATTGGTAGAGTGCTTGCCTAGCACATGTGATTCAATCCTCAGCACCACATAAAAATAAATAAAATAAATGTATTGTGTCCATCTACAATTTAATTTTTTTTAATTGTCTTACAGTTTATGAACATATTTTGTTTTTATTTGCTTGTCTTCTTTAATATTTTTATGAATGTTTTATAATTTTAAATGTACAAGTCTTTTGCCACTTTGCTTAAATTTATTCCTATTTTGTTCTTTTTTGGTATTATTGTAAGTGGAATTATCTTCTTAATTTCCTTCCCCGATTGTTTGTTCTTCTTATATGGGAATGCAACTGATTTTTTTCTATTTCTTTTTCTTTTAAATTTTTGATTAACATGTATTAACTGTGCTTTTTAATGAAGATAGATTTTACCAGTGCATCTGCTTTTTGTTTGTTGATATTGTATCTGACAAATTTAATGAGCCCATTTGTCAGTTCTAACAGTTTTTTTGTGGCATCCATAGAGTTTTCTATATATAAGATCATCTCAGGAAACAGATCTTTTTACTTGTTCCTTTACAATTTGAATGACTTTTGTTGATTTTTGTTACAGAAATGCTTTGACTAGGACTTCCTGCAATATGCCAAACAGAAATAGCAAGGATATGTTTTTTTATACTTGTGCATGTAAGTCCTAGTTAAAGGGTTTACTGGTTTCTTTGGGGGAGGAACCTGTTATCTCTTATTCTAGACAGTGGTGGCATGTTCCACTTCTCTCCTCCTTCTTTACCAGTGGAGAACCCTCAAATTCTGAGCCATCTACAAATCAGTGAACTGTGCAATATATAGCAGCTCTTGCTGCTTTCCCCATGTATTTACCCACCCCCATGCACATGACCTAGGTTAATTCTATAAGCCTCTGTGAAGCAAAACACAGACAAACCCTTCAGGCAGCACACTGGAAGACTGGGTGCTAGAGGCACATTCTACTCTCTTCCCAAACCAAGGCAGTCTTTCTTGGTACTGAGGGAGGAAAGTAATTTCTGGTCATTCTTGAAAATTACTATAAATATGTGTCAAGTGAAAATAAAAATGTAATTCATTTTTTCCCAATACTAATATATTTTGTTTCTGATTTTATACCCCTCAGGACAAAGTCAAATAGTAGTAGATAGTGTTTGTTCCCTGTTTTTTGATATTAAAGGTAATCACTTTAATATATCCATATTAATTAGATTTCTCTTTGTAGTGTTACAATGTATGTATTACAATATGTTAAGAAGTATCCATACTATTCATGAAGTCCAATTTTATTGTTCATTTTAAAAAATAAGAATAAATAGTACATTTCATCAATGGTCTTTTCAATATTAATAGGTATAACTGCTATCACTTTTCACAGATTTCTTTATATAGATCATTATATTAATGGATGTTCTGATACTGAGCAATCTTTTCATTCCTTGAATAACTCCCTCTTGGTTATTTTTTTGTTTGATTAATGATTGATTTTGACTTTGTTAATATTTGTTAGTATTTTACTAAGATTTTATATCCATATTCATATTAAATATATTTATTATTTCATTTTCTCTACTATCTTTATCAAGTTTGGATATTTAAACTTACATTTACATAATAAAGCTATCAGAAGTTTTACTATGGTAAATTGTATTTTAGTTTTTAGGGTTTATGGGCTAGCATTGGTTCAAAATGTTCATAGTGGATGAATGCTTTAGAACAATATGTTGTAAGATTTACATTAGCTTGTCTTTAAAGGCTTGGTGAGATCTTTGAACTTGGTGCTCTGATATTATATAGTTCTGTCCAAAATGTTTGAAACTATGTATGAACTTAGTAGGTCTCAAATTTCTATAGTTACAGCAATTTAATTTCTTGTTTAATAAAATCCATGTTATTTTCATTACATAGGTTTCTATTAATATATTTTGTTGTTGAATCTGATCTAGTTTATTAATTGCATTTAGTTTTTGTCTCCTTAGTCTCCTATAATTGTTACAGTTTTTCAATCTCATGTGTCCATGAAGTTGAAAATTGTACAGATACTGGCAAGATGTTTTGCAGAACCATAAATCTGTATTTACCTTTTATCTTTTCTCATGACTAGATGGGGTCTATAGAGGTTTAGAAGAAGCAGTGCAGAGGTGCAGTGCTATAGTGGCTCCTCTCATGGCTTCTTTTCACAGGGTAATGGTATCTATGTGACGTCACTAATGATGCTAACTCTGATCCTTGTGCTAAGGTAGTATTTGTTAGGTTTATTTTCTGTAAAGTTAGTATTTTTTTCCTTTACCTATAATATTAATTGGTAGTGAGTCACTAAGTTCAGCCAGTTCTCAACCGGAGGGGGAGATATTTTTGAGCTCTGTGTCTCTTTTCCCTCATATATTTATTTATTCATCATTTTTATATTAGTTGAATTCATTAATATTTATTTTATGCTTTGAGTTATAATCCAATGTTGCATTATTTATTCTGTTGTTTAAATAATTCCTTCTTTGGCCACTGGGAACTCTTTCAGATTGGCTCATATGTTCTTTTCAGATGTCACCATTCTTTTTATTTGGAGGGCTTCTCCAGTTTCTTGAACTACAGGTATTCCAAGCTCATCTTACATATTTCAAGCCTCAGCCCTAAAATCTTCCATTTCTCCGCAAAGCCCTATCTTCATTTGTCCAAGAATAGCATCTGAAACCAAGAGTTCCCCATAATTCTGTACTCATTTATCTATTGATTGGCAGCTTGGTTGATACTCTATGGTAACTATTGTGAATAGTACTGCAAAACTTTAAGACATTAATATAGGCAAAGTATTTTTAAAAAACTCTGACACAATAGGCAACAAATGTAAAAATAGACAAATCAGATTATATTGAACCAACAAGCTACAGCAAATAATACAGTGAAAAGATAACCTGTAATATGGGAGGGAGAAAATATCTGCAAGCTTTTCATCTAACAAGTTATTAATATCTAGAATATATAAGGAACTCAACTGAACTCCCAGGAAAGTAATTAATTTTAAAAAGGGAAAATGACATGGATAGACATATCTTAAAAGAAGATATACAAATGACCAACAAGTATATGAAAAATGCACATTTTTAATCATAGGGGAAATGGAAATGAAAACTATAATGATATATCATCTCCCCCAGTCTGAGTGGCTCTTATCAAAATGACAAAATTACAAGTGCTGGTGGGAATACAAAGAAAGAGGAACTTTTATTCATTTGTAGGAAGAATGTAACTAAGCATAACCATATGAAAAGCTGTATGGGAGTTCTTCAAAAAGCTAAAATGGAATTACCGTATGATTAAGCAGGCCACTTCTGTGTGTATATATCCAAAGGAAATAAAATCATGTTCTCAAAAAGACACTTAGATGCTTCCCTCCCTTGTTTCCTTTCCTCCTTTTCCCTTCCTACCTTTCTTTCTCCCTCCATCTCTCTCCCTTCCTCCTTTCTTTCCTTTCTTTTTTTTTTACTTAGATTTCTGTTATAGGTTTCTCACTTTTAAGTTATCTATTTAATTTTAGCTAGTCATTATCTATGCACAGTTGTATGCTAGTAAAGGCTTATTACTCAATATCTGCATAGGTTGACGGGAAAATTTCTGGTTTGTTGACTTTCATGATAGAAATATTTCTATTATAGTCATGCAAAGCTGTTGATTTGATGTGTCTTAATGTATCGAAAGAGATGCATCAAATCATAATACAGTTCTTTTTTTTAATTTTTTTTTCCTTTTTTTTTTCTTTATTTTGTTTTTGTGGTATTAGGGATTGCACCCAGGAGTGTTGGACCTCTGAGATAGATCCCCAACCCTCCCCCTTTAAAACAAATTATTTTGAGCCATGGTATCACTAAATTACGGAGGCTGAACTTGTGATTCTCCTCTCTCAGCCTACCAAGTTCCTGGAATTATACACATGTGCCACCCTAGCAGTGCCTCACTTCTTGCAAACCTGTCTGAGCCCATACCAGTAGGTCATTGCCTCTGCAGTGTTTGTGAGTTCATCCTACTTTTCATTTCTCTTTCTTTTAAACCCCCAAATTTTGGTTATATTATTTCTACTTTTCATAAACTAACATTTACATGTGTTTGTTTTACACGTGTACTTTACTTTGATTCAGACACACACAAACACACACGAGATAACATTTACATGTATTTGTTTTGTACTCGTAGTTTACTCTGATTCATATATATATATATGAATCAGAGTAAATATATATAATATATATATTATACACCCACATATAATATTCCTTTTTTTTCTTTTTTTGGGGAGGAGTCATTATTCTTTGAGTTCTCCTTTAATGGGAGAAATCTCACCCTCTGGTGAAATTCTTGGGAAGGCATATTGACCAGTGTCCACATGGCTTGGAAGGGCAGAAATCCATGGTATAGTGTTTCTGAGCCCTTTCTACCCTTAAGCTATCTTTTTACAGACTTGATAAGGAACAGATTGATCACATATGAAAATTTTTGGTCAAACTGTTTTTCTTGAGTTACTTGACATTATTTCATTTTCTGTCAGTGAATTAGTTATATATACCATAAAGACAAGATCAGTTTTCATTTTCTTTATATTCTGTTGCTTTCATTATTATATGATTCAGAGTTAGCATTTCAGTTAAATTTTCCAAACAACAATTAGAACAGTGAGAGTTTTCAAATTCCATTTCAAATTTTCTCTTATTTCTAGAATTTTGAATTATAATTTAAAAATATTAGTTATTCTTCACCACTTGGTTAATTTTTATTTAGTGTCTTCATGTAAACATATAGTGGATTTGTGTTGGGTACCTGCTATGTCTATCCCTTTTTTTCTATGTTCCTTTTAAATTTAATATTTTCTTTTGACTACCCATTTCTATGCTAAGCTATTTTAATTATTTTTCTATTAAATCTATATATCCTTAGGAATCTTGTTATTAACATCAGATCAATATTGGCATCGGATTTGCCATTTTAGGACAGGAGTCATTCTATCTAAAGGTTCCAAAGTTTCTATTCTGAGCCAATGCTGCTTAACTTCCTGTAAGAACATGTGCCTACTAAAACGATCAACCCCACACCAGCTTAAATAGTTTACAATGAACCCAGGTTAAACTCCTAAGCAGTTCATGAGATTCTTCTTGTGGGCTATAAAGCTGCTCTGTGAGTGCCAACAGGCTGCTGCTCTCCTCAAGGGACAGCCTTGTTGATATGCCACCTGTTACTGACAATAAATCTCTTGCATGGTGTTCAGTGTGTGGCCTGGTCTTTGGACTTAGTGGATTCTGCAAGTGTCCTTTCACTTGTTACTTAGTCATTTCTGAGAAAATTTTGTCTTTTTAAAATATCTTTCCTCTCTGTTCACTATTTCCCAGAGTTTTAACATAGGTCTTCTAAATGTGTTTCCTTTTATATTGTTAAGTTTATGTTTGAAAACATGTAAATTGATTTGGGTTGTCCTGTTAAAGTTTTCTTCCTGCTTCATAGTTGGGAGATGGAGAAAGAATTCTGTCTCTTTTCTTCCACTGCTACTTTTAAATCAATATTGCCTGATGTTTTCTGTACATTTTTAAATATTTTATGTTTTCCTGCACTAGCAATGAAAGCAATAGGGAAAAAAAAATGGGTTTTGTTAGAGTCTGTAAACAAGTCTGGATGGTGCCTGGCATTTTGCCAGAGGGAGTGGTTTGTGAACTAATGCCAGCCAGCCATTAAGTGTGGAGATTTCTTATTGGTTGACTGCTGTATCTAGTTTATGTTAATTAAGATAAGCTGTGTGGAATGTATAAATACCTCTGTTGTCCTACAATAAACGGCTCCCACTCCTGCTGTATCAACGTACACAAGTTGTTCGTCACCCCCTGGTTATTTTGCTGCAGCTGGACTGCGGCAGGGTTTACTCGTTTTCTAATTTTCAAAAGTGTATTTTTCTGTTGATAAAGTGAAATGCAAATTCTGTACCAAAGAGAACCCTTTTAGAATTGGGGCAGAATTATAGTGTCGGTTCCCTAATGTGGTTGCAGTAGATTATCTAATTACCACTGTTTGCTTTTTTATTCTGTGCACTTTTAAGAACCCAAGGATGGTATTCTCCTGATATGTTGCCATCTCTCCTCTGAAAGACTTTCCAGTTGCCGGGAAACATTCACATCTCAGACTTATTCTCAGCATTTCTAAGTTAGAAGAGATGGCCCTCTGTCTTCTGGGTGAGGAGGATTTCTCCTGTTTACTGACAGATACTCTCTTCTACCATCTCTTTGCCAGTATTAAATTACCATATCTTTTAATGAAGACTCAAGAGCTAGCTCTTTTGGATTTTGACATTTATCTTTTTACTTACATAATTATTAAAGTTGATTTTGTTATTGGCTTATTTCCCACTTATGAACAGTAAATCATGTGTAGTTTTATTTGTTCTTCTGTTGCACATCTATGTGTGAATATCTATGAATGGAATTATGTGTGAAGCATATGTGAACAGATTTAACCGAACTTCTTTATGAAAGAGAAAACTGGAGGGATATTTTCACCTCAAACCCCCTAATAGTGACTTTTAAAAACAAAACAAATTGAACTGTGAACTTATATGATGGATTTTAATCATAAATAAGCAGTTTTCTATAAGATTTTTATAGAACCATAAGATTTTCATAGAAATTAACATCTCCATAAAAACAAGGAAAAGCATAGATGAATGCTAAAAACTAAAGGGAGAAATGTAAATTCTAGTTCTTTCAAGAAATTTCTAATAGACAAACCTTAGAATTAAAGGATCCTAGTGGGCACACTTACCATTTTTTGTCAGTGAATTAATAATTTACATTTAAATGGGAGAATTAACTAGATGATAAAAGATGTTTATTAATGCATACAGGTTAGCTCACAACTCACCAAATATTAGAATTAGCAAAAACAAAGCAATAAATATGCAAGCATATGCTTAATTAACATAGATGTAGTCTTAAAAAATGAAGTGAGGTACAGATCAATCTAAAGAAGTGAAACTCAAATTCTCTGTAGTAAATTTATAGATACAATAAAAAGCAAATAAAATATTTATTGTCAACTAAGTCCAGATGGTGTTGCATTTATGATTTGAACAATCATTCATAAACAAACAAATCAGGACAAGAAAAATAAAAGCATTAAAGATAAAATTGCTAAATTAACATAAACACCAACAATATAGGTACTGGAAATATGATTATAACTTCTTGTCCCCTAAGTGCCAAGAATCATGCTCTTTCTCTAGTATGGGCTAGTGGCCACATCCCAACTCTTAAGTCATGCACTCTTCTCAGGTCTCTGAAGAAGTCTTCACAGTTGAGTTCTAAGTTCTTTCCACTGGGATCCATAACCCTGCATGAATGTTCACAGAGGAAGTGTCTCTGCTCCTACTGCAGACCACTTCACCCTTGTGCAGGAGCTCTCAACTCATCACTATAACAGGGGTCCACTTTATGTTTTGAATATTGTAAGGTCAGGCAACTGCAGCAACCAAAAGAAGGCAGATTTTAAAAGGCCACTGAACAAGGCTTTATTGAGGCTCCACTCTCGAGAGTCTTAGGAGAAATCCTGTGGGGATGAGACAGGACTGGAATTTTATGGGGCTTACAGCAGGAAGGGAAGGACTTGGGACAGGAAAAGGGATTTTTAGAGTCCCTTGTCCCAGTGGAGTTGGTCGGGGGAACAGGCTGAGATCCAGGATTGGCCAGGAGACCCTGCTGATTGACAGGCGTTGCATAGGTGCCTGATTGATGTTTCTTTTCTTTTCTTTTTTTTATTTGTTGCTCAAGACAATACAATGATCTTGATATATCATATATTTGATTCAAATAGGGTATGAATTCTCATTTTTCCAGGTGTACAGGTTGCAGGATCACATTGGTTATACAGCCATGTATATACATACAGCAATACTAGTGTCAGTTATATTCTGCTGCCCTCCCTATTCCCCCCTCCCCTCCCCTCCCTCTTTAGCGCATGCCCCGGTTGGTTGCTTGGTGCTTTGTTCCTAAGTCAACACCACCAACCTCACAAATATAACACTTGCTGCCCTGCCACTGCAACTTATTTTTAAATGGACTTGATCCTTTCTCTTCCTCTCTCCCTGTTTCTCTCTAATGTTTCCCCCACCCCCTAATCTCTGGGGAAACAGGATTACCTTTCTTCCCTATTTTTGGCAGATTTATCTCTCCCTGAGTACACACCCACCATAGGAAAGAAGTAATCCAGACCTGGAGAAGGTACCAGAAGATCTCAGAAATGACTGTCTCTCAAATAAACAAGTGAATTACAACTCCAGACATGTGGAATGTAGACTTTGAATCACCTCTTAAAAAGCCCCCTGTTCCTGCTGATGGGAAGAGTCAGAACCTTTGGGACAGGAGTCCCCTGTGTTTCTCCTTTGCTAGCAAATCTGAAAACCTTCATTTTCCTTTTTCTCAAAACCATGTTCTCATTATTGGATTGGCATCAGGAACAAGGACCAAGCTTTTGGCAACATCTCCTTTGCATACATTTTTCCAATTTCCCTTTGCTCCTGCTGTAGTTAGCTTCCCTATATTTCACTATAGGGAAATATACTTATAGGTTATAATTTCTGAGTTTTGCTTTGTTCTTATTAATAATGTCATTAGAAATATTTTGGTTTCTTCTTGAGTTAAGGATATATATATATATATATATATATATATATATATATATATATATATATTTTATTAAAATATATATATTTTAGGGGGGGAATATTGTAACTATGTACAATCATGGGCTTGGTGGTCACAGTTTCATATATGTATACTATAGAACAATCTACTTTGGTCATTGGTTGCCCCTTTTTATATGTTCTACAATGAAACATTTAAAATGGACTTCCCATTAAAATGTAAATATTTGAAAAGAGTATGGAGAATTCTTTCCAACACACACACACACACACACACACACACAGTGCTTGATGATGTTTCCTTTATTTTCTTTTATTTTTTCCTCTATGATTTTGGGTATATTCAGTTTTCACTATGTTAATGATATTCATCTTTATTGTTGCATGTAGCAAATATTTTAGTATGACTAGGCAGCAATCCATTGTATGAATGAGCTAATTTATATTTATCCAATCAACTTTTGGTGGGCATTTGAATAAGTTCTTTTTCTTTCTTTCTTTCTTCTTTTTTTTGGGGGGGGGGATTACTGGGGACTGAGCTCCCCAGCCCTATTTTTTTTTTTTTGTATTTTACTCAGAGATAAACAAAATGAGTTGTTTAGAGCCTTGCTTTTGGTGAGGCTGGCTTTGAACTTGAAAATCTTCTGCCTCAGCCTCTAGCCCAAGCCGCTGGGATTATAGGTATGTGCTGCTGTACCTGTCAAGTTCTGAGTTTTGACTACTATGGTTAATACTTCCATGGATATTCTTGAGTAGGTGTTTTGTTAGCCATCCTCTTATGTATTTGAATACATACCCATTTATATTTTTCTTTATATAGATATATTCTTTTTTTCTGAACATGAGTATTGTGTTACATATATATGCCTATGGTATGTCTTTCACCAATTTTATTAAATATCTTGATTAACAGAACTTTTTGATTTTAAGGAAATCTGATTTATCAATTTTTCATGATTAAAACTTTTCAGAACTTGTTTAAGAAAACTTTGCTCAGGGTTGAAGAAAATATTTTTTTATTCTAAATAATTGGATATTTTTTCTTTCATACTTAAAAACATGTTCCATCCAAGTTAATTTTAGAGAATGTTGTGGAATAGGGATCATTTTATATTTTATCATCAATATCCAATTTTTCAGCATTCTTTAAAAGATTATCCTTTCATTACTAACTTGAATGTATTTTTATTATATATTAGGATAATATATAAGTGAAGTCTTTATTCCATTGATTTGTTTGGCTGTGCTTGTGTAAATAGCATACTGTCTTTAATTATATTACTTTTATTTTGTTTCAATTTGTGGTAGTATAAGTTATCCAACTCCTTATTATTATTATTATTATTATTATTATTATTATTATTTTGACTACTTTAGGTACATTGAATTCCAAAAAATACTTTAAACTGACAGCTTTTTAAATTCTGGAAAATGGGTATAATCATTGTTTCATTTAGTCACAGATATTATTTTAATTGCTTGTTTAATTGATTGTTTAATTGATCTACTAAATGTTACCAGCAGAAAGGATCCTCTTTCATACATAAAGAGGGTTTTCACTTTTTCCCAATTTAAAGCAGATATGTACAATATCTTACATTTCCTGAGGATCTGTGTCTTCTACTTTTTCTTTTTTAAATCTGCTGCCAGTATATATATTTTTTTTCAGTAGTCAATTTTATTCAGCTAAAATTAAAGAGTTTGTGTCTAGATATAATACTCAGATTTACTGGGGAGAATTCAATGCTCATAACTTGACAGAGCAAATTTTGGTTTGGGAAACAGCAGGAACCTGAGCATCTCTGAGCACTAGAAAACAATAACTACTACTATAGTCTTATTGCAGGACCAGTCTGGTCAGGCAAGTGCTACAAGTAGAGCTGAACTTTCAAAATGACAATTCCTGGAAGGAAATGTCAGATTGGTCAAATTTGTTGGCGTGCCCACACTTCTCTTCCTCAAATATGCAAGTAATAAGGTAAAGTTGAATGGAATCTGTCCCTCTCAGCTTTTATAGTGAGTATTTTATAGTAGTTATATTTGGTATCCAGACAGAATTTTATAGAGAGAGGCCAGGGAGCAATTCCTCAAAGTAAAATCAGAATACCATGGGGAAGAGGAACCATATACTTGATGACTGAAACATGACAGATGTCCACTACAGAAATGAAATGACCTTCAGCAATTGAAAAGAATAAGGCATTGCTGTCTGTATTAATAAAAATGTGTCTTTGAGACATAAAGAATGAAAAGGCAAGCCCAGAACAACTTTTAAAGCAATAATATTGCTTTATAAAAATAACACCTATTTTAATCTGTAGTGGTCGTGGACATATTTATAAACTTAAAACTGTAGAAATTGTTTTGGAAGCCTAACTACCACTTCTAAGCTTTGTGTAGAGAGGAAGATAATGAGATTAGGGGGTGAAATGTTAAATAAAGGTTGTAAACTACCTATATTTAATTTTTTTCCAAGGATAAAATATTTGTGTATAGTTGTGTAATTTTAATTTGAAATAGAATTTCAGAACAATAGTTTTATGCACTCCTCTTTCTTGGCCTTTTTATCATTCAAGTCCAAGATAGCCTCTTGCTTTTTTTGACATCTGTACAGTCCTAATTTGTCTACTTGCTTCCTCCTCCTATATCCAATTTATTCTTATCTTTTCTTCCAGAAGTATCCATTAAAAGCAAAACTATAATTATTTCACATTTCTAAAGAAATGACTCCTTAAAATGATTTCAAAACCCAAAACTGTAAAGTCTGATTGCTTTCTGTCTCTCCAGCCTAAATTTTCCTCTTTGAAATAAGGCCTGTCCTTATAAAGCACATCTTATAATGCATAAAATTTTATGCAGTATTATTTTTATCTATTATGAAAATATTGCTATTGACTCCTCATTTTAGTAGTGAAATAGCTAAGAGGGGTGAAACAGACATCTTAATTCATTAGTTAAAAGCAACTCTATGCTATTTACAAAGAAAATTTAAATTCTCAAATAATCACCATCTCTATAAAAGCCTTGGAATGTCTCCAGGAGGAAAAAAATGATCCATATTTATATGAATATCTACCTGAATATCTAGCTCTCTAATAATCGATTTTCTATCTATAAGGACAAGTTAGACAAGCAAAAGAATATCTTAATTCCAAGATGGGGTTAAAGTTGTATTTGTTTCCCAAGTGTTTCTATTAAATCATAATTCTGTGAACCTGAGATAGTCTGTGGGAACCATGATAGACATTTTTAAGTGTAATTTGTCTGAAATATAAACCTCAGAAATCTGATTGACTTCTTGACTTTTCAATCAACGTACCCAAATTATGGCCTCAAAGGAGCCAGACAGTTTATTCTTTAGGCCTGACACAAATGTGGTTGGCAGGCTGCTCATCTTCCCATCTACCCTTCTACTTCAGTTACTAATCCATCAATCCATTTTAGTTGCATGGAAATAAGGAAAAGAAATAGTACCTCAAAAGAGAGGTAATTGCTCACTAATTCAAATTAAATCCTTTGGTAATCAAACTTGAAGATTATCTGAGTAATGATTAATATCTCTCTTTCTCTCTCTGTCTCTCCCATACACACACACACACACACACACACACACACACAATGGAATTTTCTCCAGCCTCTAAAAGGAAGATCCTGTCGTTTTTGACTATATATTGGCCTGTGGGGCATTATGCTAAGTAGAATAAGCTGGCCAAAGAAAAAAACTGCATGAGCTTACTTACATGGGGAACCTAAAAATGTTGACTACATAGAAACAGAATAGAACATTGGTTACTAGAGAAGTGATGGGGGGTGGGTATAAAGTCTAAAGTTACCAAGTTTTACTTGAATAGAATGAGTAAGTTTGGAAAGCTAATACATAACATCATTGCTATAGTCAATAATATTGTATTACATGATAAATATTTGACAAGAGAATAGATTATAAGTGTTCTTTTTTTGAATATTTTTTTTAGTTGTCAGTGGACCTTTATTTATTTATTTATTATATGTGACGCTGAGGATCAAACACAGTGCCTCACACACTCCAGACAAGCATGCTGCCAATGAGCCACAGCCTTAGCCCCAATTACAAGTGTTCTTACCAAACACACACACACACACACACACACAAAAGTAACTATGTGATGCGATGGATATTTTAATTTGCTTTACTCTAGCAATCATTTCACTTTGTATATGAATGTCAAAACATCATGTTGTATACCTAAAACATGCAATTATAAAAAGCAATCATTAGAGCCGGAGGGGAATGGAGTAGACAGCAGTCTTATGTTGTCTCCCCTACAAGGTTCTATATTTACTCTAGCCTAGCTTTAAAAATGATAGCAAGTTTTCTGATTGTGGATTTATTTGGGGTTTACATAACAAAATATTGTATATATGCACTCATTGAAAATTACTAGATAGAATAGATTAAAGTGGTTACTACTGGTCATGAGGGGCACTGAGTAACCTAATTGTCCCTAAGGATTTTTGTCTTGCTTTTATGGCCAGTGCTTACTTCTTTTCCTACTATTAAAAACAAGCCTTTTCTCCTTCTTCTGTATTGTAATCTAAGATAAAGCTTAAAATCTAAGGATATTTCCTTGAAATTTAGCTGAATCTCTAAAACTTCATGTTATCTTTAGTTCTATAGTTTAAATCTTCCCTCACTTAAGGGTTATTAATTATTATTGTGCTAAATTCTTATCTGGAGGCAACATTCATAGAATATTATCTGCCAGAAGCTTAGTATAACTAAATGGATTGAGAATCATGAATTTTTAAAATATCATATTGCCTAACTAATTTTGAAAAGATAAAAAATACATTTCAGTATACATAATAAAAATCATAACTCAGTGATTTGGGAGAAGTGATTCCTTTTCTCCTTTTAAATAGGTGCAATAGTCTCTTTAGTTAGATTTACCAATGACAGAGGTATGGAGGAGGCCAGTAGCAGTAATGATCAATAAAAGCAGATATTTCACATTTTTAAGTAATATTTTAGAGGTTTATAAACATTTCTGATAATGAACATCTATTGACCCTTAATATTCCAAGGCAATTCTATGATGCTTCTGCAATTGACTTACTATCCCAAACAGAATTTAAAATGTTTATCCATTCTTCTCAAGTTATCATCTTCCTTCCATAATTCCCAGAAACCCACAGGAATAATTTCAACCCTTCCTGACTCAATAGGGTTGAAGTTTGTACTGAGTGCCCAGTATTTCTCTTTACCTCTCCTTTCTAGTACTGCTATGATCTTGGAGACATCTAAATTTGGATGGGCAGAAATTTAAAGGGAAGATAACAAATGGTAGAACTATCCCCCAAATGTCATATTTCTTAAAATAAATTTCAAAAATGATTTACTGTTAGAATCGAGTACCAGATGAATTTTTGTGGTTATTTTGTAAATTAAAAGAACAATGAAATTAAAAGAATGACTCAAGTAGAAAAATGTATGGGATGATTAAATTTTTATCCAAATGGAGAGGTAAAAATTCCCCTAGGGAATAAATTGTCAAAATCATCAGGATACAAAAGTCAAGTTGCATTTTGATTTTGTTATGAGTTGACACTACTCAAAATAATTGTTAAAAGTAATGTACCATTTCTCTTCTTTTTATTCTCTCCTTCTCTTCACATCCTTTCCTTTCCTTTCTAAATAATGTGGTGGTTAAGATGTTAGGTGGAGTAGAACAAGATAGGGGTCTGTGTTAGGGAAGGAGGGAACTTGGTGACCATGGGCAGGGTATCAGGGTCAGATTTGGGAGTAAGAGGCTGAACAGATTAAGAAAGGCTTCCATGTGACCAGAGGGCCTAGCACAGAGTATTGAAGTCCAAGAGGGCAGAGGCATCCATTCATTGGGGACAAGGTGATCGGCCAGCTACAGGGTATCTGACCCCAGGGAGAGCGAGGGGAGTTGTGGACCTACGGGCTTCATTATCAGGTGATTGGATATCCCCTGTGATTCATAAGGATTTCTTGAAGTCAATCCCTTTGACGCCGATCTCAGGCTATTCAGTTTATCCAGAGAGTTCCTGGGAACTAAGTTATCCAGAGAATTGGAGGAGCTGAATGATAATGATCAGAGCGCAATCCTCTATACCTATATTTGACTCCAAATCTTTACCTCTGTTTTCTACCAGCCACCAAATCGAAACCAACCTCTATGTAATTTATCCCAGAGAATAAGTTTTAGTTTCTTCCAAGGTGAGGCTCAGCTGTTGCCTGTTGCATAGAGATAAAGAATGTATCTTTAAAGGAATATTAAAATGTTTTCCCATTGTCACCCCTACCACTCAGGAACCCTGTCTTTTTTGAAGCTGCTATCTCTAAGTTTCTATTGTTTTCAGGGTTCTATAATGCATATATTCTCTCTTCTGACTTCTTCCTCTGAAGGTCCTTAAGTTTCACTTTCTGCTGCATAGGTACAACTTATCCACCCACTTTCCTTTTACCAAAATTTTGTTGATCCTTGTCTGCTATTGTTTTCTATCATGCTCTTTGTATGCAGAACTATGTCCTTTTAAATCAGGTATGGAAATGTTTACTTTGGCTTAAATGGTTTGGGAAAGGGGGGAGGTAGTGTGAGCACTCCATATTTCACGAGTACCTGCTTTTTATTCATTCTTCAAGTCCCAACAGACTCCTTACTTCTCTGACTTTAATTTTTCCTTATACAGCATTGCAACTTGTCACATTTTTATTTTGCGATGAATTGTTTCAAATTGTTGTTCTTTGAGAATAGGATCAGGGTCTGGAAAACTTTGTTATAGTCCCTTTTCAAATTTGTTTTTAACATATTCTCTATTCCAGGGGTCATCAGATATTTTGACAAAGAACCAGATAGCAAATATCTTAAGTTTTTTGAGTATTATATATTCTGTCACAACAACCCAACTCTATTGGCACAGTGTGAAAGAGGCTTTCAGTGATGCATAAAGTAATAGTTTTATTTATGGACAGTGAAATTTAAATACTATGTAATTTTCTTAATTGTCTCATGCCACAGATTATTGTAATATTAATAATATGGTACATTATTCCTCCTGCAACTTTTCAACAATTCTTTTTTTTTTTTTTAGAGACAGAAAGAGAGAGAGAGAGAATTTTTTTTAATATTTATTTTTTAGTTTTCGGTGGACACAACATCTTAGTTTGTATGTGGTGCTGAGGATCGAACCTGGGCTGCACGCATGCCAGGCAAGCGCACTACCGCTTGAGCCACATCCCCAGCCCTCAACAATTCTTAACTTGTGGATTGTATAAAGCAGCAGGCTAGATTAAATTGATGGGACATATTTGATGACCTCTACCAAATTACTTGTGATTTTGTAAGGGTCCGGCGAAGCGTCAGAGAAGGAGACCACCAAGTGACCACTCATGCAGTTGGCAGAAGGGGATTTATTGAGGATCCGATTCAGCGTGCTGAGGCTCCAGGCTCACCCAGGAGGGGAAAGCAGCCCAGAACCCTGAGCAGGGGCTGAGCACTGCTTAAGTACACTTTTTGGGGAGGGCGGAGGGCTTTGTATACATCAGAACAAATCATCATGAGGCGTGGGAAAATTGAACAACAACTCCTAAACATGATTAGTTCATTCATTGGCGGGAACAGGTCGGGCGGGGGTGATAGGTCAGTTCTAAACGGGGTACACATTCAAAGTGATTGGTTTTAGGGCCTAAATGACTACGTGACAAGTTACACAGAGTCCCAAGTTATTGGACAACCAGGGAGTCAGTGGGAATATTTACTGGGCAGTTCCAGTATTGTCCTAACAGCTACAGGGATTTCAGGTTTTGCAGGTAGCATAGAAACATAACAATACCTAATCCTTTACATTTTAACTCAGGCCTTGCAGCTTAGAAACTTTACAATGCCCGGTCTTTTACCCTTTAACTTTTACGCTTTAACTTCAATTTATTTTACCCTTACAATTTAACACTGGTTAAAATAGTGTCTTTGTTTGGAAATCTGTGGATTAAATTTTCCTAGGTAAGCATTTTAACAAATCTTTTCAATCTTCTGTATTTTATGTTCCAAATCTGGATAATATTGCCTAAAAGTAGATTTACTTGGGGCCTTAATTGAATTAATTCATGTAAAGTAATTAAATGACATATGCTAACCAATCAAGTAATTCTTAGTCATGATCACTCTTGTTAGTATCTGAACTCAATAATTCAGTATAGGAGATAAAGATCTTCTAAATAAAAGTTAATATTCACTATCAGTTTCAAAACATTGAAATTCATAAGTCAAAGTGGGAATGATTGAAAACAAATGGTGTGTTTGTTTTGGCTATTGATATTGACTTTGGAGTAGATTAACTTTTCGTTAAATCTCGGGTTAAATACTTTTGACCATGGTCAAAAATAAAAATATAGTTACATTCAAATCTCCTTTGTGACAGGAGTAATTAGTTATATAATATAGTGTTCATTGCACTGTACATTGTACTTCATGTACAAGGAAAATTGTTAAGCATTATACTTCTGGAGTAAAACAACAGAAATCTAACCAACAGGGTTATTCTGAAAAGACATAAGGCAGAAAGAAAATCATCATTCACAAATAAATAATTCATTTTTATCTGTTTATTTTCTCCCCACACCTAACATTCCCTCCACTTCTCCCACCACTTCTATGGAGAGGATAAATTGCCAAAGGGCTAATTTTTGAGCTAAACTATATGGTTTAAAATTATTGCTGAAATTGCATCTTGTTTGGCTTCACATTTGCATTTTTATTAAATATTTATTGTTCTTCCTCCATCTAAAAAAGCATTATTTAGGGCACATAATTTGTATATATTCCCACTTTCTTCTAGATTACACATATAAAAAATTTTCTCCTTAGAAATAAATGCACTCAATCATTTAAGAATCTTAATCCTCAAAGCTCCTGAAGCACATTTTCTAAGATTTCATATTCTTAAATACATTTAGGTCATTTCCATATTTCAGATGACAAAACACTATTGATATATGCACGAGTACACAGTATGGACAAATAGTTTCCACATTTTCTGAAATTTTCCTTTAATTTGGAGAAAGGATATACATATAGAAAAGCCTCTTCAGGTGTCAGTGCTAAATGACCCAAAATATATTATGCTTTTATTTCTATACCAGGGAGATTTAGGAAGAAATGCCATTTTTAGAAAATGGTACTATAAGCAGATTGTTTCAAACAACATTTTATGGCAGTTCTTTGAAGTTCTGACTTGCTCTGACCAGCTTACCAAACCAACCCTGATGAAAGTGGTCAACTGTCATGGTACTAACTTCCTTTAGTTGATAAGCTCTTGGCTGTATAGAAAATTTTCTGACTAAGTAGTTTATTTAGCAATATACCAAGTTAGATCATTCAAATAATGTTTTCATTTTTGCTAAGCCTCATACTAATTTTCATGGCTTTTTATTTTTTATTTATTTTTTATTCTTTTTTTATTATTAGTTGTTCAAAACATTACAAAGCTCTTGACATATCATATTTCATACATTCGATTCAAGCAGATTATGAACTCCCATTTTTACCCTGTATACATATTGTAGATTCACATCGGTTCCACATCCACTTTTTTTACATACTGCCATACTAGTGTCTGCCGCAGTCTGGCTGGGCACAAAATCACGAGCCACTCACAGCCTTGTAGATTCAAACAGCAATTCTTTATTCCCGAACTCACACCCACACTCTACAAACACATTCTGGGCAAAATCCACACCCTCCACTGGGCTCTGAATCCTGTGAGAACTCAAAGGAACTCAAGGAGCGGGCGTGCCTGAGGCAGCAGGATACGCCCTAAACCCTGATCTACCCTAAACCCAGATCCGCCCTGGTCCTTGAGCAAGGTCACCTTTCATGCAAAGTCACTGCAAAACCTGGGTCCACCATGGAGAGTCCTTCCTCTAAGCAACATGGAGTAGGCTGACAAAGAAATTGCGATGCGTCATTCCTACTTGGCAATGGCTCTCAGCAAGTGTCTGTTGTATTCTGCTGCCCTTCCTATTCATGGCTTTTTTAAAAATAAAATTTTAAGGACCTGGGGAACACACCTAGAAAACTAGAATCATATGTTTCCCACTTTTGCATTATGGACTAGTTATTTTTTTCCTCAAGAATGGCTTGGTTGGCTGAACATAGTTTCAAGCCATGAAGAATTCTTTTCACTAAATGGAATATGATGGTAGTGTTTGGATCTGAAGTGTCCCTCAAAGACTCATGTGATGAAGGCTTGGTCCCCAGACCAACAGTATTCAGAAGTTGGGCTTTGGGGGTAGTGATTGGATCATGAGGGTTCTGACCTCATCAGTGGATTAGTATGTTGATAGCTGAATGGACTACTGTGAGGTGGTGGAAACAGAAGTAGGTCACATGGGGTTTGCCCTACCCGAGTGTTACTTGTCCCCAGTCCCTTCCCCACCCACTGTGTTTCCTGGCAGCCATCAACTGAGCAGGTTTTCTCCATGCTCTTCTGCCATACCTCAGGCTCAAAGCAATGGAACCAACCAACTATGGACTGAAACCTCTGACACTGTGAGCCCAAATAAATTGTTCCTCCTCTAAGCCATTTTTCTAAAGTGTTTATCATAGCAACAAAGAGCTAATGAATACATGCTATCTCAGTCTATATTGTTTTTGGAAACTTTTGTTGTCTTAGTATCTTATCATAATGGGAAACTATGAGGAATAGTCCTAGATTAAACTATATAAATTTTGTTGTAAAAGGCCAGCAAGCTTTTAGTACCCAGAAAGAAATTGCTTAATATTTTCCTCAGAGATGAACCACAAATTAGTACCGTTTTGATTTACTTTTAAATTGTTTCCTGTACCATTTTGAACAGCAGAGGTTCTTGAGAATTAAATTTCTTGCTTTGTTAAACTATTTTCCTTCAGACACATTGCTTACAGTTAGAAAATGAATGCCATAGCACTCTCTAGTATAAGAAGGGCTGAGGAGACAAAGTTTTTGTCTAGTTGGCCTATGTACACATGCATACACAGGCATAAACAGTAGTAATATATTTGTACTTTAAAATAAATGAAATTATAGATAAACAAATAAAAACTAGAAATAGAATCTGCATGTTTCTCCTACATAGAAATTAACATAGTTAACAATTTTAGTGACTAACCAGATTCCTACTGATTCCTAGAGTCAACTGTGTACATCATTTTTGAATTAAGTGTTTGGTGACATAGTACTGTGAGTGTGTGTAGAATACCACATGGCTGATTGCCATAGAGGAAAGGTATGCCAGCATACTATTATAAATATTCCTCTACAGCTTTCTCTGCATGTGTGTGTGTTATATATAACACACACACATACCTACACTTTTTAACAAAATGAGATCTTACTATATATTCTCTCCTGTGTTTTTTGTCGATGATTTCTACCATGTATTTTTTTAAAATTCATCAACCACATTTATTTTTTTAATATAAAATATCTTTCTGTATCACATTTTACTGAATAATCATAACCTTGTTTTCTCAGTCCAAAAATTGGTCTATAACCTTTCACTACATAATTATTGTATAGTATAATTCCATTCATCACGCCACTTAAAAGGTAAACAGAGGAGCCATGTATTCACTAATGGTGTATGGATGTGCATTTGTTTTATAGCACACTGCAAGCCACAAACCTAGAATACTCAGCATGAACATTGCCACTATCTTTATGAAAACCAGCATTCATGGTTTATACTAAGGGTAAATATAATTTTACATAAGTGGCACAGAGGATGGTGTGTCAGAGTATAAAAACAATGATAGTGGCACAGAATCTTTGGACACAGACCAAAGTCCATACTTTGCAAAAATATAGTAAATTTTCAAGTGTAATATTTCAGCTATAATGAACATCAATAATAACTAATGTGCTAACTTTTTTCAGACCAGAAAAATGTTCACTAAACTCTCACAAAGAAATGATGCTCTTATTTGAATTATTCAATTTTAATGAATATTCACAACTTTTCTGAGCATCCTAAATGTGCACAAAAGATAGTTTAGTAAGAAATTATTTTTAAATAATACCAGCACATTTTTTTAAAAAAACTTTATACATTGTTTGCACCCCATTGTCACACACAAAAATTTTTTTGACAAAACTCTGCAATGATTTTGCAGCAAAATTTGGTACTTTTTTGACCTTACAACCATATAAAATGTGAGAATTTTTTAAATCTTGCAAAAGGTGTTGCTTATAATTTTAAAATGTTAAATTCTGGAGCATTTTCTATTTTACCCACTTCAGATTTGCCCTTGTTGGTCTTTTCCAGGCTTTCTGGACTTTTATAGTTTAAATTACTTTCTTTTTGTATCAGAGGCAATGTAGGGTAGTGATTAATGTCTAACAACCCTGAATCTAGATTGCAGCCCTGTCAATTGCTAACCCTAGAACTTGAGAAATTTGTATAACAAATTTGTATAACAAAAAACAAATGGTAATGACAAAGCCTGTTAATTGATTGTAAAATGCAGTTTTATTTTCTAATGTCCTTGCTGAATCTCAGGATCCATAACTTAGTACTTTAGCTTTGCCTTATTTCTTAGTGGCAACATAGGATGGTTTATCTTAGTCTTGTAATTAATAGTATAATGGTTTCTGAGATCAAATAATACATGGGAGTGTTTTCTACTTCATAGTCTGATATACTAACTTATACATATAGATATATTCGTGAGTATCTGTGTTTGAGAGAGCCTAGAACATAGAAAATAATTAGAATTAACTATTTTTATTATTGATAATATTTACGTGGGGAAAATGAATTTAGTTGAAATCTTCTATTCTACCTTAAATCATATGGTCTGTTAAAACTCAATATTTTAGCAGATCAATTCCACCAAACTTAAATAAATTTATGGAGAGATATTAACTTTTATTTTCTTTTATTTTATGAAATGACCAGATTTAATGAAATAAAATGTTTTCTGTGGAACTTCTAAAAATAAGAGAGAGGGTCAGAAAATACAAAATATTTAGATAAGGAATACTCCTATGGTTTGGATGTGAGCTGTCCCCAAAAAGCTCACATATGAGACAATGTGGGAAGGTTCAGAGGAGAAATAATTGGGTTGTTAGAGTCAACCCAATCAGTGAATTAATCCCCTGATTGGTATTAACTGAGTGGTAATGGAAGAGGTAGGGTGTGGCAAGAGGAGGTGGGTCTTTGGGGGCGTGGCTTTGGGGTATTTATTTGTATCTCTCTCTATCCTTGCTCATCAGCATGATGTGAGCTGCTTCCCTCCACCACCCTCACCTCAAGCTTCGAGGAATGGAGCCAGCCTTCTGTGGACTAAGATCTGAAACCGTGAACCCTGAAATAAACTTTTCCTCATCTACAACTGTGATGGCCAGGTGTTTTAGTCACAGCAGTGAAAAAGCTGACTAAAACAAGTGGGTAGTATAAATGAAGATGATTATCAAATGTGGCTGTGTGATGCCTAAACTAAGCCTTTAATATGACACATGACTTTTAAATTTCAATACTTAGTAATAGAAGCTTACTTGGCCATAAATTTAAGTAGTTTCTTAGCCTCAACACCACAATTAATGATAGTTATTTTATCCTGTATTTTCAAATTTTATATACTATGCTGAGATTTTCAAATTTGGTGAACTGTTACTAAAATATTCAACCAATTTCAAGAAACCCATGAGAGGGCATACAGGAAGTGAAGCTAGACCATTTTATGGATATTAAAATCAATGTGAATTTACTTTATAACCTATACAAAGTTCATCTTGATATAGTTTGTTCATTTTATGACAACCCACGTGACATTTACTCAGTTTCTCTGAACTAGGGCAGTGAGTCAGATTAGAAATATTAAAAGCATGAGAAATTGAAGAAAGAAAGACAAAACATGGAAATAAATGAAAATCAGGGGCATGGTGGGATGATCCAGTTCTGATGGAGACTGGCTCTAACAACAAAACAGAGCCCACATACTTTATTTAAGTGGGTAGGAACAGTAATGGGATTCAGTGTGAAAACTTCCTGAGGAAAATTGGATGAAGATGACAAAATCAATTTGCCTGGGGCTCAGCAGGTTAAGTTCATCTCCTCTACTTCTGAGTTGCTGCATTTGAACATAGGGCTGTCTGAACCATGGGCAGGGTGTCATTGAGCAGCCTCAAATTGGTGGGATTTCATTGAGTTCTCAGAAGAGCAATGCCTCTACCTTGAGGCTCAAACAAACCCATAATTCATTCACGGACCCTGACACATGTAGACTTTTATGTTTATATTTGAAACCTAAACAACTGGTGCTCTTTCCATTGGTCTTGTAAACGTGTTACACTTTGTAATTAGGTACTATAAACCTTTTATGCAATTTTCCTTATTTTTCCCAATATTGTATTAGATCTTAAACAGATTTTTAAGACCAAAAGTGTTTTTGAGACAGGTCCTGACCATGCTCATGTCATAAAGTGAGTAGGTAAATATGGCAAGAATATTATAGTGCAGTCCTTTGGCAGCCAATTCTTTGTTAAATTTTCTCTGCTGCTTGAGTCCTAGGTAACCTAATCAAAATGCCATTTCTTTACTAAGAAAAAAGTGCAATCCTATTAGTATCTCAGGAACATGTTGTGCAAAATAGAAAAAAAAGATAAGATCCACTTTAGGCATCTCTGGTCCTTTCTTCCCCTACTGGTACTATTATCCTTAATATGAAATATAATTTTACCAAATGATTTAAAAGTTAACATAGCTTTAATTTCAATAAATATAATTAGGTTGTTAGATTTTTAAGCTGTCTAAATCAATCTGTTGATCCAGAATCCGTTGATGACGAGTTGGTGGAGCAAATTAAAAGGAAGGGTTAAAAAAAAAAGTTGTCAAATGAGTAGCAATGATCTTTAGGAATTCCTGAACTCATGAACTCTCCTGAGCAGTTCTTGAGATTTCCTAGACAATGTGCTTTAATGTATACTCCAGGAAAATGTCAGCAAAAATGGAAAAGCACATTCAGTTTTACATATCATCATGCTGATTTATAAATTCAGTGACTTTTTCTTTACAGAAAAAAAGAAACATATCAGAGGTGAAACATATGAAAGACAAATTTTTCAAAGAGACTCTTATAATTACTTTCCTAGATTTATATCTGAATGGATACAATAAAAAATAGCCATAAGAATAACTTGCTTTCCTATGATTAGCCTTGGATGTTAAGTTCAATGAAGAATCACTACACTACAGTTTTTTCTCTTATTTCTGTCACTATAAGCTGTTATTTTCCATTCATTTATCTATTACTAATTTGAATAAGACCTCAGGATGCTTTAAGAACACACAGTTGGAAGGAAATTCAAGTGCAATATTTTTATTTTACATCCAAAGTAATAAAGGAACATGAACTGAAATTATCTTCACATGGCCACAATGATGCTTAGCTCTAAAGATAAAACAGGTACATGAATTTTCTAAATTTAACTTCATTCATGTTTCAGCAATGTAATTTTTGCCACTCATGGATACAAATTATATTCTTTAGCCTGATAATATTGTCATTCAGTTATCCAACTTCAAAAATCTTGGAGAGAGGTGATACAGAAAAGTATTTTATAAACCTCGGCCAGAAAAAAAATTGTTCTGGCCAATTTGAGACTGGTCCTTTATCATAATTTAGCCATACCAAGTTCAAGATTCCTCATCCAACTAAAATAAATTATTTCTAAGTTTCTACTAAAGTGTAAAGATTTAATATTCATATCACCTTCTGGTGTGTGCTCAAAGAGGTCATGGATGTATGTGGATGTGATCTTATAGTTCATTTTCTATCTATATGCTTTTGGCAAACTGGATTTAGTCATTCCTTGTAGTACTCTCAAAGAATCCTGCAATGTTATGTACACCAATATTATTGCATAATTTTTCTTCACTGAATAAACTTTAAGTTTAAAAGAGAAAATTTCAGATTTATATGATTACATTAATATAAGTATCACATTAGGGGAATCTATAACTAGAGTTATAAGTAAGTAATCACATTTAGTTTGATAATGAATCAGCATTCATAGACCTATTGAGATGGTTTTACCTAAAAAATTTAAAAATATTAATAAATCTGTACCATTGAAAAAGTAGACTATGTAAATTTAATATTTGATTGCTTCCATGAAATTCTAAAATATCCATAGTATCAATCATTAAATTTACATATTTTATTCTTCTTCAAGATATTTAATCGTACTAAAAACTTTGTTTATATTTATAAAATCAAAAGAGGCCTCAATCATTCTCTAGGACTATGGAATTGGAATTTAAAGGCTTATTGAAAATGTCAACTTATATCTGAATCATAAACTCCAGTTCTGTGGGATAACCATGTTGTGAGACGTTCAGAAAGCTAGAGTGAAGTGTGTTGGGGAAGAATTCATAAAAATAAAGTCTCTTGCTAATGTAGCAAACAACTTCACAAAAGTAACTGAGAGAAAAAAAAATAAGGCTTTTATTATTCACTGAGAATTAAACCAGATTATGATGTCCATTATAGTTGACCCACTAAAAAATATCTAAAAGTGGAAGAAAATTTTAATGTTTCCTAAGATAAAAATAACTAGAACCAGGTATGAGCGTTTGACAGCATCATTTTGTAGGAGTAGAGTTATAGATAGTTCATCCTAAATTCACCTGGTAAATAGGGTAGTTAATTTATTTATGTGAAGGAAGAATAAATTTCTTCTGTGAAAGGAGATAGGTTTCAACTTGGAGCCAGGTGTCAGTTGAAGTTAGAATTTTTCCTGCTCATAGTGCCCATGTTTCCCAATTTCTATCTTCCTTAATGATTATATTTTTTAAAATGGTATAAGTCCTTAAGAAAAATAAGCCTGGATTGTAAAGCTGACAAGAGGCTTATTTAGCTTTTAAAAAATATTTAAAGATACCTCAAAGGGATACAGAGAGAACACATCTACATTTTTCTAAGGCAAGTGCACATAGTAATGTGATAAAGGTGAGTCTCAATTTTTCACCTGGTAGAATTAAAGTGTATTTTTCTTATTTTTAATTTGTTTTTGTCCTTACAAAAGACATAGGTGCAAGTCTTTTACATAGTCCATGATATTTTCATGAATTATTCATTCCTGACCCTAGTTTGAAAGATTACTTGACTTAAATTTACAAATACAACATATTTAATATAAACTCAGTCGTTGCATTTTGAGATTTCTGCTTTCAGCTCTTCAGTTGTTACATATCTTTAGCTTTATTAATTACATATCCATTTTATGACAGGGTTTGATATCTCTTTGTATGTAAAAAAGTCTTATAATCTATATTTGTTTCTGTATAATACAACAGGGATACTATTATTGTTTATCTGGTGGAAGTCTTCTTTTAGGATAGATTTGATTGATGGACATTATAAAACAACCAGTCACTTCCAAGTGCTGGTAAATAATATGAAGCTCTAATATCACAATAAGATTTGGTATTAAAATCAGCATATTGCCATTACATTATGAGACTGATTTTCTTTTGTGGGTTTGAACATGATCCAAAGACAGTGTTGGAGAGTTTTATTTATTATTAAAAGCACTTTCCATAGTAATATTAAAACTGGAGAAAAAGTGAAACATTCTAATTGAAATAAAACATATATATACAATTGTGTAAATTTTGCCAGTGCCTTCAATATTTTCTATTTTATTGGAGTACAAGTTTTCAAAATAATTTCTAATTATCTTCTGTATTTCTTTAGTGTCTGTCGTGATATTTCCTTTTTCATCACAAATGTTAGTAATTTGAGTTTTCTCTCTCCTTCTATTTGTTAGCATGGCTAAGGGTTTGTCAATTTTATTTATTTTTTCAAAGAACCAACTTTTCAATTGTTTCTTTGTTTCAATTTCATTGATTATTAGCTCTGATTTTAATTATTTCCTGTCTTCTACTGCTTTTGGTGTTGATTTGTTCTTTTTCTAGGGCTTTGAGATGTAATGTTAGGTCATTTATTTGTTGATTTTTTTCTTCTTTTAAGGAATGAACTCCATGCAATGAACTTTCCTCTTAGTATTGCATTCATAGTGTCCTAGAGATTTTGATATGTTATATTAGTGTTCTAATTTACCTCTAAGAATTTTTTAATCTCCTCCATGATGTCTTTTGCAACCCATTGTTCATTCAGTAACATATTATTTAGTGTCCAGGTGTTGAAGTAGTTTTTTTTTTTATCATTGATTTCTAATTTCATTCCATTATGATCTGATAAAATTCAAAGTAGTATCTCTACTTTTTGTTTTTGCCAAGAGTTGCTTTGTGACATAACGTATGGTTTACTTCAGAGAAGGATCCATGTGCTGCTGAGAAGAAAGTGTATTCGCTCCTTGAAGGATGAAATATTGTATATATGTCAGTTAAGTCCAGGTTATTGATTATATTGTTGAGTTATATAGGTTTTTTATTTAGCTTTTGTTTGAAAGATCTATGCAGTGTTGAAGTCACCCAGAATTATTGTGTTGTGGTCTATTTGACTCTTAAACTTGAGAAGAGTTTGTTTGAAGAACATAGATGCTCCATTGTTTGGGGCATATATATTTATAAATGTTATGTCTTGTTGGTGTATGGGTCCCTTGAGCAGTATGAAATGTCATTTATCCCTTTTGATTAACTTTAGCTTGAAGTCTACTTTATTTGATATGAGTTTGGAAACCCCTGTTTGCCTCTGCAGTCCATGTGAATGGTATGATTTTTCCCAACGTTTCATCTTTAGTCTGTGTATGTCTTTTCTTATAAGAGGAGTCTACTGGAGGCAGCATATTGTTGGGTCTTTTTTTTTTTTTAATCCAATCTGCTAACCTAGGTCTTTTGATTGGTGAGTTTAGGCCATTAACATTCAGGGTTATTATTGAGACATTATTTGTATATTCCCAGCCATTTTTGTTTATTTTTCTTATTTAACTTGTCTTGGTTTCTCCTTTGATTAGTTTTTCCTTTAGTGCAAGACCTCCCTTTGCTGATCTTCATTGTTGTTTGCATTTCCTCTTCTTGGAATATTTTGCCAAGCATGTTCTGTGCTGTAGGTTTTCTAAATGTAAATTTTTTTTAACTTTTGTTTATCATGGAAGTTGGCATTCATTTTCTTTTAGAGCTTGATATATGTTGTTCCAGGAACTTCTAGCTTTCAGGGTCTGGTTTAAAAAATCTGCACATAACCTAATTGATTTCCCCTATATGTAATCTGATTCCTTCATCTCATGGCTTTTAATATTCTCTCCTTTATTCTATATGTTAGGCATTTTCATTATAATTTGCCTTGGTGTGGATATGTTGTGATTTCGTACATTTGGCATCCTGTAAGCCCCTTGAATTTGGTTTTCCAATTCATTCTTCATGTTTTGAAAATTTTTTATATTATTTCATTGAATAGATTGTTCGTTCCTTTGGTTTGGAACTCTATGCCTTCCTCTATCTGAACAACTCTTTTTTTTTTTTTTTCTATCCCATATTTCGCAAATGTTCTGCTCATGTATTTATTTTATTTTATTTTATTACCATTTTCACTATGTGGTCTACATGCTTTTCAAGATCATTTTCTCTTCATTGTCTGAGGTCCTATTTTCCAAGTGTCTAATCTGTTGGTGATGGTTTCAATTGAACTTTTAATTTGGTTTATTTTTTCTTTCACTTCAAGGATGTCTGTTTGTTTGTTTGTTTGTTTAGAACCTCTGTCTCCCTATTGAAGTAATCTTTGGCTTCCTGTATTTGTTTATGTAACTTTTTGTCAAAATGATCTTCTGCCACCTATATTTGCTTTCTTATATCATGTTTTAATTCACAGAACATTGTAATTATATTTATCCTGAACTCCTTCTCTGCTGCGCTGGCCATGAATTCTAATAATGTGGAATCTTGATTTTGGGGGGACACTTTCCTCCCTTGTCTTTTCATGTTGCTTGTGTGTCTTCCTTTCTAGCACTGTGGATCTGTGGCGTTACTGTTTTTACCCTATAGGCTTATAGTGCCCCTGTAGGGTTCCAATACCTCTCCTTTGAGGGGAAGGACGTTAACAGATCCCAATATAAAGCATGTACAACCTAAAAACAAATTGTTGCTATTAAGACATTTACATTTTGTACATAATGTACAGAAATGATGAATTCAATTATTATCTACAGTATAATCAGTAGATTTGTAAAAGGGTTTATAGTTTCTTATGGTGGACAAAGAATCAGGGGTGAGGTGTGGGATTATATGCTTAGGAGGTAGGATGTGAGGATATAGAGTTATTGTGTCTTAGAAGTATAAAAGAGAAATGTAAAGAAGAAGATTAGTAGCAGGAAAATAGAGAGGAAATAATTTTGGGTAGACAAGTAAGTGGGAAGACAGGTGAGTATATAAAACAAACACACATATATATTAAGAAAAATTTAAAAATGTTAAAATAGTAAAAATCGGAGGAAAAAAAGAAGAGTAACAGAATATACAATACAATTGTAATATACTATTCAGATGTTCTGGTCCTCAAAATCCTAATTATGGTTTCACATATGTTGGGGATGTAAGGGCCTGAGAATAGAGAGGGAGAAGAAAAAAATCCAGAAGGAAGAAACAAGGATTGTTTTGGCTGAACATCAGTATCTTTCCTTCTCATCCAGTAAGTGAGGTCGTCTTTTGTTAGGTGGTATTTCCACCCTCAGGATGGTGAAGGTAACCAGGATGTCATTGTGCTAGGTTAGCAGCTTCTGGAGAAAGAGAGGAGTTAAAAACTGGGTACCTGGCCAGCCAGAGTTCCAAACTGGGAGTTGCCCCCACTAAAGATGGTGATGAAGGTGACCCAAGAGGGAGGAGGCTGCTTTCAGTAATGGGGTGTCAGGTCAGGTGGGGGGAGCCGGGCCATACATTGGATGCAGACTATGTGTTCAGAGACTGCTCTGTGGTGTGCAGTGTGTGGCTGTCAACTGTCTTCAGAGCCTGTGTGAAGTTCCCAGGTGCAGGCAGGCTACTGTTTGTAGGGGTCTATCTCTGTTGCCATAGAGTCTCAAGATGGAGGTGATGAGGGGAGCCCCATGTTGGTAGATGGGGGTCTACATGGGAATGGCAGTCCTGCATGGGAACTGTGTCTGGGATTTCTGCTGAGGTAGGGGGCCGAAAGTTCTGCATGGGTGCTGATGCTGATGTTCCTGCTCAGGCACCTGGTAGACCCGTGTGGGCAAGTAGTTGGGAGACTTATTCTGACACTGAGGCCTGGGCCCAATGGCTGTGATTCCTGTGCGGGAGCAGGAATATTGCTGGCAGAGAAGCAGTATCCTCACTACTTGAGTCCTAGGTCACGGAGCGACACAGAACGTTGCCTCCCTCTGGCCTGCCATCTTGGATCCTCTGAGGTGTATATTTTTTTATCTGGCAAATGGAAACCTCTCTCTGCTTTCTGATCATCATGTGAACTGCTTCCCTCTGCCACACTCCTCCTCCATGATATCCTGATGTTCAACCTCACTTTGAGCCCAAAGGAATGAAGCCTGTTTTCTATGGATTGAACTATCTGAAACCATGAGCCCCCAAATAAACTTTTCCTTCTCTAAAATTGTTTTGGTATGCTCTTTTAGTACCAGCAGTGAAAAAGCTGACTAAAACATTAGCATATTTTACAATTTTTTTTACTTGATGTTAGTCAAATGTCTGCTTATTTTATATTTTTATTTTTTACTCAAAACAACAATATAAACATTTCATTTATCGCTAACTTCACTGAAAACATTCTTCCATTCCAATGCCTTAACATACAAATTCCAGTCACCTTAGCAATCATGAGTATTGATTTGTCTTTGCATTGGCAAGAAAAAACTAGTATACATTTATCATCTATAAATGGCATGCGATATATATATATATAGAGAGATGTAGATATAGATATAGTATGTGCACATACGCTACATATCTGTAAAATTTGTATTAAATTTATGTATAATAAAAATAAACTCAGGGCATACACATCCTAGAATGCTAATGCACAGCACAAGGATGAATGAGGGATACCAGATCCATGTCAATTACTGCATCAGGAAGGCAGAAGGTCACTGTCTTGGAAAGTCAGGCAGACACCCAGTCTAAAACTAACTCTGAAAGGCAAGGGTACATAAGAAGCTTATATAAATGGAGAGCTATCTTGAAGAATTGTGCAGAATTGACAAATGATATTAACTTCTTTAAGATTTTCAGATATTTTATATCTTACATTGTGACTCCATATGTTAATGTTTACATTAAGATAATTTATCTACTAATATTTTGAAAAATTAATAAATTTTTGATTATCAAGTTAAATCATACATTAAGTTTAACATTTTTATTTTTTTCTATAAATCACACAGATGTTAGGTCCCCAATCTAAGAAATTTAACATTGTTTAAGTTACTACTCATAAGATGTTTTAAGGCAGGGCTGAATTATTTAATAAACCTCTATGTTTTCATAAAATCCAGAGTGGTTTTGTTATCCTATTAAGGCTATGTGATTACTTTGTAAAAACTATTTTATCCTATGTAGGAATCCAAAAATAAATCTGTTCCTTCAGGGAAGCAGAGAACTTAATTTTTTTACCAATTTGGACTATAAGCAAATGAAGCAAAACAGAATTTTAGCCACATATTATGTATGTATACTTACATTGTAGCTAAGATCTGAATTCCATAAGTTGCAGGATTTCAGAAAATAATATATTTTAGTGAAATTCTGTTTAACTTAGGTCTTGGTGGTTCAAATACATTTGGAAATCTAAGAAAAAAATCATTAAACTAGTTTTCTTAAGATCTACACATAGTTCACAGATCAAGTAGAAAAGAAACTAAGGCTGTGTCTCATTAATGAGCACAGTTTTACCTTGTTTGTCTTTTAAAGAAGGAACATAAATCAGCTCTCTCTCTTAAGTATTGAGTTTGAAGTTTCATCCTTAGAGTTTCAATCAACAGTCAGCCCTGAAATGGAAGGAGAGCTACACTTAATGTCTCTTCGTCAAACACTCTGATTGTCGAATGTGTTAGGGTTCATTAGGCAAGGGAAGGGAGCCCTGTGCTTTTATTTCTATTTGCCCATCATTATGAAATTTTATGAACCTAAGAATGTGCAGGATGGTGTTGGATCAAAGCTATATTTCAGAAGATCAGAAAATTCTAGGACTGATTGGAGTTTTATTCATCAAATTCATTGGGGGAATTTAAATAATATATTCTCTCTGTGTGTGAGGTTGGTGAGGAAGAAGTAGAGGAGACAGAAAGAGAGGAAGAGATAGAGGAGTTTTGAGAGAGAACAACTGATATAACATATTTCCCTATTAGATAAGAAGCTTACAGAGAAACTCTTTCTTTCTTTTATATTATAAAATATTTACAAAACGCCTGAGACAAACAGATAATCAATTAATAATATTTGAACACATAGTGAGTAGTCAATGATACTTGAATAGACCCATAGTAAACACTTTATTCTAGAGCTGTGGAATATAATTATAATTCTGTTCATTTCTTAATTTCTACAAGATAATTATATTAAAAATAAAATGATGATATTATGTTCCATTAGTATGTTTCTTTTAACTATAGGAGGATTTGAATAATCCAGACCTAGACCTACTTAGACTCTGCTGATTTTTTCAGTTAGCACAAGAATCAGTCAAAATGACTCTGGTTATTGTTCTCTGCCCCACATACCTTTATCTTTTCTGTGGCTCTGGTAATGTTGAAGGCTTTTGGAATCATCTGTCCTTCAACTTAATTCTATTAATTGTCAACAAATCCATTGACTTATCTTCTAGTTGTCCATTATTTTGATGTATTAATAGTCTTCTATTTATTTAGTATTCTTCAATATTGTCTATCCAGTCACCTTCTAATCAACAGTTGATTCATTTTAAGTTGTTGTCTTTTGTGTGCAATGTTGTCATGACCATCCACATACAGGTTTCTTGAGAGGCACATCCATTTCTTTGTGTACATGGCTAGGAGTGAAATTACTGCCTTGTATGCTATATATAAGTTTAACTATAAGCAGTATTAAAAACTATTCCAAAGTGGCTATACTAATATTAACTTTTGCTTTTCCACCAGCAATATATGAACGTTCTAATTTCTGCATATTCTTGCCTACCTTTGGTATTATCTTTCTTGATACTGACAGTCTTATTAATTTTAGTATTTCTAATAGGTGTTCAGTGGTGTATATATATATATATTTCAAAACTGATTTTCAGTACAGAGAAACATTTACAAAAATTGATGAAGCTGCAGTACTTAAAAAAATGCTTTTATCTTTGCTAATACTCTGTACTGAGATTTAGCTAATTTGCTATTTATATCAGCTTTCTTATATGTACAATTAGTGTGATATATATTTTTCTGTTTTTTATTTTTTTATGTTTAGGTATCTACTTTGTCTTATAATCTCCAGTTTTAAAATATTAGACATATAGAAAATTTGAAAAAAAGAGTTCATAAGTTCCTATATACTTTATTTATTTATTTATTTATTTGAGCTGGGATTAAACCCAGAGGCTCTTAACAACTGAGCCACACCCCTAGCCCTTATTAAAAATATTTTGAGATAGGGTATCACTAAGCTGCTTAGGACCTTGCTATGTTGCTGAGGCTGGCTTTGAATTCACAATCCACCTGTCTTGGTTTCCTGGGCTACTGTAATTATAGGCATGCACCATTGTACCCAGCTTCTATTTACCCTTTACTCACATTTTTGTAAGTTTAATAATTTGCATAGGCATAGTGCAACTAATATAACCAATAAATTAATGTTGTCACACTGCAATTAACTAAACTCTATGCTTTATTCAGATTCGTCCAGCTATTCCAGTGATGCTATTCTCCATTCTGGGATCAAGTATAAGGCCCATATTGCACTTATTTCTCATGCTTCCTTAGTCTCCTCTAATCTGTAACAGTTCGAAAATCTTTGTCTTTCATGCCCTTCATGTTTTGGAATAATACTGCTCAGTTCTTTTGTAGACCATCCTTCAATTTGGATTTGTCTAATGTGTTCTTATGATTAGATTGTGGTTATGCATATTTAGATAGAAAAATCAATGAAGAGGTGCAGTGACCAACATGGCCAAAGTAACAGGTTCTGGTGAGGGGTGATGGGGGATTACAAAATAAAGACTCACATATGCAGATTTTAAAGATAGCAGCTGGGATTGGGTGGAGCTGCTCTCTAATGGAGAAGCAGGTCTAAAGAATTACACCAGCCATCTGGTATATATGTCTCATTAATTAGACTAAAGACTATGCAAGCATTACTCTTTATATTTGTGAAAGTTACAAAGTTAGAAACATTATGCAGTTTGTTCCTCAGTTACATATTACAGTTGCAGTGTGTAATGTTAGAAGCTTTGTATAGCTCTCAAAAAGTCCATTGTTTAAAATTACTGTTCTAAGAGTAGGTTCAGGAGCAGCAGAGCCCATGAAACATTGTGGTTGTCTAGCAAAACAGTTTCTTTATTCCCAGGAGCTGTGTGCCTGAGATCAAGGTCAAGGCTGATAAGACTCTAGCACAGAGCCTCCTAATGAAGGGCATTACCATAGCAACTAGGCATCCTGTATGTTTGCACAGAAACTTTCCCAGGCACCAAGCATGCCACAGCCATGAAGTCATCAGGCATCCCAATTTCAGACACTGCTCTCCCATTCACTGTCACCACTCTCTACAAAGTGGTGTGCCCCCCTCAATGCTTCATATCAGAAGTGATGTGATGCCATTATTGATAAAGCTGACCTTGAACACTCAGTTGAGACAATGTCTTCCAGCTTCCTTAGCTGTAATATTGCTATATTTCCCTTTGTCATCAATAAAATTTGAGGGAGAAATAGCAAACTGTGTAAATATCTTTTCTCCTTTAGTTTTTACTAGGACCATTGGTCTACATGTCTGTTTTGGTGTGAATACCATGCCATTTTTGTTACTGTACCTTTGTAGTATGATTTAAGGTCTGGTATTGTGATGCCTCCGGCTTCATTTTTCTTCCTAAGAATTGCTTTGGCTATTATGGATCTCTTGTTTTTCTAAATTAATTTCATGTTTGCTTTTTCTATCTTTATGAAGAATGTCATTGGGATTTTAATAGGAATTGCATTTAATGTGCATAACACTTTTGGTAGTATGGTCATTTTGACAATGTTAATTCTGCCTATCCAAGAGCATGAAAAATCTTACCATCTTCTGAGGTGTTCTTTAATTACTTTTTTTCTTTAGCGTTCTCTAGTTTTTTTTTTTTTAGAGAGAGAAAGAGAGAGAGAGAGAGATAGAATTTCAATATTTATTTTTCAGATTTTGGCGGACACAACATCTTTGTTTGTATGTGGTGCTGAGGATCGAACCTGGGCTGCACTCACGCCAGGTGAGCACGCTACTGCTTGAGCCACATCCCCAGCCGTGTTCTCTAGTTTTTATTGTAGAGGTCTTTCACCTCTTTTGTTAGATTGATTTCCAGGTTTTTATTTTTTAAGGTTATTGTTAATGGAGTAGTTTTCCTAATCCCTCTTTCAGTGGATTCATCACTGATATATAGTAATGCATTTGATTTATGGGTGTTAATTTTATATTCTGCTACTTTGCTGAACTCACCTATACAGGTTTTCACCTATAGGTTTTATGGTGCAATTTTTTTGATTTTGTAAATATAGAATCATGTCATCAGCAAATAGTGATAGTTTGAGTGTTCCTTTTCCTATTTGTATCTCTTTAATTTAATTCTTCTTGCTAATTGATCTGGCAAGATTTTCAAGGATGATGTTAAGTAAAAGTGGGGAAAAGGGCATCCTTATCTTGTTCCAGTTCTTAGAGGGAATGCATTCATTTTTTGTCCATTTATGATGATGTTGGCCTGGGATTTAGCATAGATAGTTTTTACAATGTTGAGGTTTATTTGTACTACCCCTACTTTTTCTAGTGTTTGTACATAAATGGGTTCTGTATTTTGTCATATGCTTTCTCTGCATCTATTGAGATGATCATATGATTCTTATCTTTAAGTCTATTGATGTGATGAATTACTTGTATTGATTTTTGTATGTTGAAACAGCCTTGCATCCCTGTGATGAACCCCACTTGATCATGGTGCACTGTCTTTTTTAGTATGTTTTTGTATGTGATTTTACAGAATCAATAATGGTTAGTTATATTTGCCTAATATATTGTAACTTATGATGCACTTCATGACATTATCTGAACATACATTCTAATATCAAAGAATCTCCCTGTTTCTAAGGAATATTATGAGGTGGAAAAATGACCATAGAATTACTCTAAATTCATTCAGAAGCTATAAGACTCAAGCCCAGGTCATCTGTTCAGTTTTCCTCCACACTCCTGCTAAGTTATGCTAGTTGAATGCTAAGATGCAGGAGGCAGTGGTGGTTTACTTTTTTCATCTTAAATTAATAAATCAGACTTTATGTAGTCAAGGTTCACCTGATTTCTTTTCAAGGAATTCCTTGAGTAAGGCCCACTATTACAACTATAATGGAAAACTTATATAAGAACCACAGAGTCCCCTTTTAAGAAATTGAGTGCTTCCAGGTGCATTGGCACACGCCTGTAATCCCAGTGGCTCAAGAGCCTGAGACTGGAGGATTGAAAGTTCAAAGCCATTCTCAGCAACTGTGAGGCACTAAGCAACTCAGTGAGATCCTGTCTAAAAAAATACAAAACAGGGCTCAGTAGTTGAGTGTCCCTGAGTTCAATCCCTGGTACCAAAAAGGAAAAAAAAAATTGAGTGCTGGGCATGGTGGTGCACACCTATAATCCTAGTCATTTGAGAGGCAGAGGCAGGAGGATTGAAAGTTTGAGATCAACCTCAACAATTTAAAGAGACTCTAAGCAACTTAGTAAGATGCTGTTTCAGATTAAAAAATAAAAATAAAAGGGTTAGGGATGTTGCTCAGTGGTTAAGCATCTCTCCTTGGTAACAAAAAGAAAAGAAAAAGAAAAATGCAGCATTATCTGTATGTATAAAAATTAGGCAGGTAAAGCATTAAGAACAATAAAAATGCAAAGAGCAGTTCAAGAAGATAGCACAATATGTGACAACGGAAAGGCATAATTAATTGTCAAGTTTACTGGTCATAAGACTGTGCATAAATCATTTCAGAGGAGGTCATTTTTATATATGATTAGCAGAATAAGGGAAATTGTTTGGAAGAATGTATTATGAAATAGGTGTTTAAGCTAGAATTTCTGTTCACTGCTATATCAGAGAGAAGATGGGGAAAGGTACTTATATAATGATGGTCTAGATGCAATTAGATGTTTTCAGTACAAAGAACACCTAAGCTTACTTAACATGGAACCAATTTTTTCAAAATATTAATGCAAGGAAACAGCTTTGTATGTTTTGTTATTAATATGGAATTTCAAATTGCTAAGAAATAATTATCTCCAAGAGATATTTCCCAGTACAATAGAACAATTCCAAATAAAAATATTTTATGGGGTTGGAGAGGTATAGAAATTTTATTTTTACGTGAACTATTATATGTACAAAAAGTCTGAAGATCATTAGTATATGCAATTTTGACAAGATTAAAACCACCTTAGGTACCTGTAACCAGTACAGAAATTTCAAATGTATCTCCTAGTCACTAATGAATGATAATCACTCCTGGGATTTCTGTTACATAGTGGCCTAACTTCTGAAAATTATCAAATAAAATATTACAGTATGTACTTTACTATATCTTATTTATTATGTATTTTAGAACACTGATGCTTGTTCAAATAGTTTCAGAATTTTCATTGTTGAAGCATTTGATATATTAGTATGAATAGCTGGTCTTTGCTACTTGTATGGATGCTACAAAAATTTTATCAACATTTTTGTATATGTCTTTCTGTGCATATTTTTGTTGGGTAAAATTCCAGAGATGAAAATATTGAGTCATAAAATAACTATTTTCAGCTATATTATATACTACTAAATTTCCAAAGTAGTTGTATTTATTTGCATATTTCTAGTCAGTATGTGAGAACATTGATTTTCCACTTTCTTGATATAACTTGATGTTGTCATTCTTTTTGCACCCCAGATATTCTAGTGGTTATGTAGTATTATCTTTTTGTGATTTTAATTCATACTTCAATGATGGATGATGAATTTGAGCATTTTTTTCATATCTTTTTTTGGTCAGTTAGAATTTAAAAAGTTTCCATGAAATGTTTTTGCCAATTCTGCAATTCAGTTTTAGTGTTGTACGTTGATTTGCAAAAACTGTCTTATATATTATTGATTTGAGTTCTTGGTGGTATAAATAGTTTGCTTATTATTTCTCCACCTAAAGCTGGCCTCTTTTTTGATGAAAATTTTGGTGAAGAAAATATTTTAATATTAAAGAAGTTCAACTTATTATTCTTTTATTTTATTATACTTTTTATGTACTACTCAAAAACACTGGTCTTCTCTAAGTATACTTTCCTATATTTTTGTAGGATTTTTTTTTTGACGTGTTGGTTCACAATTTACCTGTAATTGTGTGTGTGTGTGTGTGTGTGTGTGTGTGTGTGGTGTAAGGCATTGCTTTTTCCATATGAATATCTAATGGCGACAGCATAGCTTCTAGAAAAAGACTATCATTTCCCCATTCTAATTCAGTATTACCTTTATCAAAATTAATGGTGGTATATTTATGGGATTGTTTTTAAGAGTCTACACTATTGCACCTGTCTGTCTATCTATCCCCATACTAGTGTCATATCATCTTAACAGTAGAAGCCTGATGATCATCCTTGATACTTGGTAAATTGAATCCTTCAACCCTGTTGCTTTCTTCAGTATTGTCTCAGCTTTGCTTGGTCCTCTGTATGTCCAAGTAAGTCATAGCATCAGCTTGCCAATTTAAACACACATACACACACACACACACACACACACACACACACACAGTCTTTCTCTCTCTCTCTCTCTCTCTCTCTCTCTCTCTCAGTTGTGGGCAAGTTGCTGACATTTTTATATGGAATTTATTGAATCTATTGATCATTTTGACAATGAAAATGTTTAAAATTGACTTGTCTAATATTTTAACATGTTTTATCTTTATATTTATTTAGGTCTATTTTTGTCTGAATGATATTTTACAGTTTTCTTTGCAGAGGTCCTGCTCATGTTTTAGCAGATTAACTCTAGTTAGTTGTTTCTAAAATTTTTATCAGGTAAATATCAAATTGCAACTTAGACAAATTATTGCAAAAATGCTACAAGAAATAATCATATGCCTTTCAACATTATTGATTAATCTGGCACCTGGCCAAGATTAGTTTTACTACTTTACTGTCCAAGGAGGAATTGAGGATAAGTGTCTTTTATCACTTCCCGTCAATTTTTGGTGATTATCTCTTTCAATTTTTGTTTATTGTATATTTTTTTACTAATTTCTAGATATGTTTCATTTCCTAGATATTTGTACTTTCAAAACTTATTAAATATTTTGCATAAATGTAGTCTGTTTCTATGAATACTCCATGCTCATTTCAAAAGAAGTCTTACTCTCTAGTATTGGTATGCAAAGTTGGATATGTATCTCTAAAGTCTGCCTTTAAAATGATGTTGCTTGGTGCATGCCTGTAAGCCCAACAGCTTGGGAGGCTAAGGCAGGAGTGTTGCGAGTTCAAAGCCAGCCTCAGTAGAAGCGAGACACTAAGCAACTCCGTGAGTTAAGATGCCAAATAGGGCTGGGGATGTGTCTCAGTGGTCATGTGCCCCTGAGTTCAATCACCAGTACCCCACCCACCCTGAAAAAAAAAATAAGAAATGAAAAATAAATAAATAAAATGATGTCAATTAGGACTCTTTTAGCTTTTTTTAAAATTAAGACTGATACTTCAAAATTTCCTACTGCTATAAGTCTTAAAGTTATAAGTTTCACTTTGTCTTATATAATGATGCTTTTCCAAAATTCAACCTGGACAGATATTAAGTTTGCCACTCTTTCTAATTTTTTTGCTGTGCTTGCATATACCGGATATTTATCATTCTCTGGTTTTAGACTTTTTGAATGCTCTTAAGTGTATCCTTTTTATGCAACAGAGGACTGAGTTTTCATTTGTCATCAGAGACACTTTTTTGTTTGTTTTGTTTTTTAAAGTGACATTCAGCAACATGCTTGGATATGAAGAATTTGGTGTTTGTTCAAATTATCTTGTTTTGTTTTGTGTTATATATTTATTATTCAGCCTCTATCTTGTGGTCTTTCTTTGAAATTGATTTTTTTGTCATTTTTAAATTTACTTTGGTACTTGTTAGGGTTCCTTTTTATGGAGGGCATGCTAATGTTAATATCTTTATGTTCTTCACCCAATCTCAATTTGCTTCACCTAGAATTTTCCTAATGACATGTTCATTTAGGACCTTTCTCACTGCCTCCATTTCTCACTTGTGGTATGATGCAGTAATGCCTGTCCTCTTTTCCTTTCCCTTCTTTCCATCACTTATAAATTTGTGTTATTTCTATATTGTCAGAGCTTATGGCGTGTGCACATTGTTCCAACTTTTGTTCCCATCTTTGCCATGATTTAAGATTTTCAATTTAATTTACCCAATGCTTTATGCCAATCACTTTGCCTGTTTTCCCATTCTACCACTGGGGTGACTGCATTTTCATATTAATAAGATTATTTGAGAAATGTTCATTCATACACAATTATTTAGTATTAGAAGTTTGAAACTTCCTTTTCATAGCATTCCTTCTTGATGAAAAGCTTTGTTTGATATAAAAAAAGATCTCTTGAACAACATTTTTAAATACTCTTAGATTTGACAATTGTGCAGATTATAATTTTATATGCAGCCACAAGATAATGAAAACAGGATGTGTAATTATATGCAGAAAATGATTGGAAAAGTGGAATGACTGAAATAATTACTTTGAAATAGGGCAATAGATGAAATAAGGAAATAAAGAACTGGTGAGGGCAACGGAAATTACAAGATGAATGGTAAATGAAATATATAGATAATTCCATTATGTAAATGAAATATATAGATAATTCCATTATGTGCAGATGTTCTGAATGATCTGATTAAAATACAAAGGTTGTCAGACTGGACTTTAAAAAGCCTACTTTAAGAAATAAATTCATCCAAAGTATTCATGAGTTAAAGAAATGATAAAGATGCCACATAAGAGGGCCGTAAGAAGATGGTGCATCTGCATTATTAATCATAAAATGAGCTTCAAGACAAAAAAGTATTTGCAGAGATATGTAAGGTCAGTCCACAATGATATAAAGTTTATCAGGAAAACAAACTATTCTGAATTTTTATATCTCCATATGGCCTCAATATAGAAAAATGATTAATAAAAATATAAACATGAATGATTATATTGTTAGGTTAGTTTTTCATCACCATTATAAAATAGATGAGATAATTAAGAATAAAGGTTTATTTTGGCTCATGGTTTTAGAGTTCTTAGTCCAAGATCAGCCAAATCTATTCTATTGGGTCTTCTGGTGGGGGACCAAATTATAGCAAGTGGGAAATATTAACATGTGATTCTCAGAAATAGAAAATTTTAAAATGATCAAGGAGAGAGTATATGAAGTAAACTTGAAATGTATGTAGAATTCTGTAACTACAAACTTTATGCATCTTCATTTCACAAACAGAAAATTTACAATGATCAGTTGTGTGCTGTTCGTCAAAAAAGCAATTTAATACATTTCAAAGTTTTGAATTTATATAGAACATGTTTTCTGACCTCAAAAATCAATATGAACAACAAAAATCAGAGAATACACCAATGCTTGAAAAATTAACTAAGAGGAAGCTGCCAGGAATTAAAGGTCATGGTGCTTCCCTCAACCGAGTGTATATTAACTGAATTCTCTGCAAAACAGAAGAGGCAGGAGAGGGCAAGGAGAGAGACAACAAGGTATACATCTCTCAAAGTGATGTATGGTGAGAAATAAAACTTAAGATGAATGATAATAATTGCTCTTCCTCAATAGTTTTCATTATTTCTGAATTTATTCTTTTATTTTCTTGATCCCACTTTGGTTGCCATCATTTAAAAAAATACCTCTGAGTTCATTGTTCAATGGAGGAGTTTCAGACTGCATGATTCAGGAAGAGCCTAGCTTTTGATTTCATAAAGTCAGGCTATAGCTGTGTCAACTTACTTGATTGGGGTACATTTTTCATATGGTGTCACTGCCCACTTATGTGGCAGATATTACATGAGGATGTTCCTCTCCTCTGAGATTCACCAATGGAAAACTCAGCCTCTAGGTCTCTTATGTGTCAGATGCCCCTGGTCTCTTATGTGTCAGATGCCCCTTCAGAACACCAATTGGATTTCTCTCAGTCCTTGAACCCCACAACCTGCTATACTTATGCACTCTCTCTGTATCCTTCTAGTAAGAACATTTTGGAGAAATTGTCTCCCAAATGACTACAAGTATTTCCCTGCATGAGAACCACATTGAGTCTATGGTAGACTGGCCCCTGACCCCTCTTATCAGGAGAAATAAAATTTACTTTCATCCATCTCCCAACTCTGTCACCAGAGGCTGTACTAGCCACACATTTGTCCTTAGAATTTTTCAGGTGTGAGTCTTGTATATTCATTATATAATCCTAAACTCTGGGGACACCTGTTAATTTTTTCAGGTGGTTCTCTAAAATCCCTTTCAGTTGGCTTGGTTAAAGACAGAGGAAATTCTTCAGCTCTCTGATAACTATCTTCATGTAGATCCTCTCTAGCCTCTTCTGACCCACATCCAGCAACCTAGCATTACCAAAAATGTAAGAAAGCCACATGCTAGAAAAATGTTTATTCAACTTGTTAACCTATCAAAAGCACATATTTTAGCACCTGAAGCAAGCATTTAAGAGATTTTCTGAAATTCTGTGGCAACAGCAAATGATGATTTAGCTTCCAGTTAAAAACATGAATATATAAGCATGTATGAATATGCAGTACATACAAATATTAGTGATATTACTTAAGCATATATGTATTTTATATGCTATTACTTTTATATTTACTTGAAATCCAACATATAGATGCCTGTAAGTGTACACATAACTACAGAAACACATCCATATATACAGTGATGATATGCTAGTAATATTTGAAACTTCTAGGTAATTAATTATCATATTTCACAAGCTACTAAATAGGTTTATAAAATATTATGTCACTATTATCATTACAAAGATAGAAACCAGTTATTCTGCCTGAATCCCAATTTTTTTGAAAATAAAGATTAATTTTGAAACGCACAAATGTAGTTGATATAAGGATCATTTTAAAGGGTATGCTATGGTTTTCATAAATATAACCTAAGGTCTATGTTTTGGTAGCTTGATCTCCAAGATGACAATATTGGCTGGTGGCAGAATGTTTAGGAAGTGAGACCTTTTGGGAAGGTTTTTAGCTCACTGGTGATGTGCCCTCAATGGAAGTGTGATTCCTGAGTCTGAAAGTTTCTCCATTTCCTGGCTTGTGATGTAAGTGTATTGCTGTACTACATTCTCTTGCCATGATGTCAAATTAATGAGGCAAACTGATCTAGAACCTCCAGAACTACAAGGCAAAATAGGCTTTTATACTCGGTAAGCTCATTTCCTCAGGTAACTCATTATAATGATGCAAAGCTGACTAGTATAAAGAATTAGTTTCAAGAAGGAGGAACTTTGGCTTTATTCTTAAAGATATGGAGAAGTTTTTGGAATTAAATAATAAGAGAAGTTTGGAAGGATTTGGAGGAGGAGGTTGTAGAAAGCCTGGGATGTATTGAGTGGAGTTTGATGAGAAACTCTGGTAAGGACTCAAAGACCAGAATGCTGATACAAGGTGCAAAATAAGGATCATAATGATGAAGTTTCCGATGGAAATGAGGATTCTGTTTGGAATTGGATGAGAGGCAAACATGTTATACCATGGCAAAGAAATGAGATGCATTTTGTCTATGCCCTGATACTTTGAGGTAGGCCAAGCTTAATGGTGATGAACTAATTTGTCTGGAAGAGGAGATTTCAAGTTTTTACAGCATGATAATTACTGATTACTTCTGGTCAATTTTATATTGGGAATCAGGAGTAAAAAGGATCAGAGCATAAAGATTTGGAAAATTTGCAATTTGGCCAAGAGAGGAGTACTTGTAAGGGTGGGGCTAAAGAAGGTATGATTGTTAAAGAGAGCAGTGCAATAAAATGAAGCCAACTGCTTTGAATCTGGACAATGGGAAAGATGTTTTGAGGGTATCTCGGCAAGTTGCAAGATCTCAGAGAAGGGAAAACTTGTTTCAAAGACTTTTCATGGAAAGATCATTTCAGAACATAGCCTTAAGGTACCCTATGCACCCATGACTTCCTCAGGATTTATAGCTCATATTCAGTTGGCAAAGCATTCCTGGTTGCAGCCAGAGTTCAAGTGAGCCCAGATATAGTTCATGCCAGTGGCAAACTTTGGTGTTGTTAACAGGATGCTGGTTTTCATGGGGCCATGACGGCCACTGTTAAGATTTCAAGAAAGTTTAGGAGTCCAAACAGCATGCTGGAGGGTTCTCTGCTAGCAGCCCCCAATTGGGCTCTGTGTCATAAATGTGTGGGAGTAAAGCTACAATGGATACAGTAGGAAGAGAAGGTGCCAACAAAATGCAATGTCCCTGACTAAAGCTGCAGACAGCATGCAAATCTAGCCAGAGAGAATGGCCATGTAGCCTGCAATCAGCAAAGTCACTGGTTGGGGCTGCTCAAGTCACATCCTATATCCATGTAAACAGTATGCTGGGAATGGAGCTTTAAAATTAAACATTTTCGCTGCCAAGTTTCAGTCTGGGGACTCATCTCTCTTTCATATTCCCATTTCTGGGAAGAGGAATATTTACCATCTGCTGGTCCAACCATTGTATGATTGAATTTGTTTATTTATGTGTTTATTTTTGATGTGGGGGGATCAAACCCAGGGGCACTTAAATCACTGAGTCACATTCCCAATCCCCCTTTTTTTTCCATATGTATTTTTAACCCATTCTTTTTAGTTATATATGACAGATAATCTATTTTGATAAATTTATATAAGCATGGAATATATTTTATTCTAATTAGGGTCCCAGACTTGTGGATGTACATGATGTACAAGATGTGGTATAGTCATAAATGTACATAGGAAATTATGTCAGATTCATTCCACTGTCTTTCCTATTCCTATCCCCACTCCCTTCCCTTCATCCCACTTTGTCTAATCCACTGAACTTTCCCCTCACCCCCACTTGTTGTAGGTTAGCATCCACACATCAGAGAGAATATTTGATCTTTGTTTTTTTTTTGGATTGGCTTATTTCACTTAGCATGATAGTCTCCAGATTCATCCATTTACCCATGAATGTCATAAAGTCATTTTTCTTTATGGATGAGTAATTTTTCATTTTGTGTGTGTGTGTGTATTGTGAGATATATATATATATATATATATATATATATATATATATATATATATATATATATATTCCCCAACACTTACTTCTGGNTATATATATATATCACAATTTCTTTTCCCATTCATCTGTTGATGGGCATCTAGTTTGATTCCATAGCTTAGCTATTGTGAATTATGCTACTATAAACATCAATGTGGCTGTGGTTGTGTCACTGCAGTATGCTGATTTAACTTTTTTAGGTATATACCAAGGAGTGGGGTACTTGGTCAAATGATGGTTCTATTCCATTTTTTTTTTGAGGAATTTGCATACTGCTTTCTAGATTGGTTGCACTAATTTGGAGTTCCACCAACAATGTATAAGTACCCTTTTTTCCCACATCCTCCCCCAGTCCTTTTTAGTTTTTATTTTGAGACAGGGTCTCACCAAGTTTCTTAGGCCCTTGCTAAGCTGCTGAGGCTGGTTTTGAATTTGCAATTCTCCTGCCTCAGTCACCCCAGCTGCTGGGATTACAGGCATGCACCACCACACATGACAATAATTTGTTTATTTATTTATTTGCTTACTTTTACAAGTGCTGACAGTTGAGTTTGTCTTGAGTCTTGGAGGAGACTTTGGAAACTTGGACTCTTGAGCACAGCTGGAACAGTTGACATGCAGATAGAATAAGTGAATTTTACATTGGGAGGTAGACATGAACTTTTAGACCAGGAGCAGAAGGCTATGGTGTGGATGACTGTTATGGAAAGATTCATGAGTTAGACTTAGTCCCCAGTGTGGTGCTATTGGGAGGTGGTAAAACCTTTAGGAGGTGCAACTTTAGGACAGATTCTTAAGTCCCTGGGGGTGTGCCCATTAAGGAGACCCTAGGACATGAATCTCATGGGCATTTGGTTTTGTGGCTCATGTTAAACAGTTTGTTCCTCCTCTCACTGCTGCCACAATGTATTGTTCTTGCTAGAGCACAATTCAATGGGCCACCTGATTTTAGATTGGACCCTGTAGAATTATAAGCTAATATAAACCTTTTCTCTCATTTTATTTTTCTCTATTTATTTGTCAATTTATTTTGCAGTACTATGGATTGAAGGCAAGGACACTCTACCACTGACCTAAATCCCAGGCCTTTTTATTTCATCTGAGACAGGGTTTTGCTTAGTTTCTGAGGCTGGCCTCAAACTTGTGATCCTCTTACCTTATGCTTCCAAATTGTTGAAATTACATGTATGTGCCACCATACCTGAACCCCAACCTTTTTTCTTTATAAATTAGTTACCTAAGATATTTCATTATAGTATTGCAAAGCTAATGTAGTACTTAATGTATTAGTTAAAAACATCAACGATGATAGACTCAGAAAGTACACAATTTAAGAAATTTGGGTATAGTTATCATGAAATTGGGTCAGTTACTTTGGTATCAAAGTGAAATATTTTCATTGGAAAAAATGAGCCCACCATTCTACTATCAGAGATGATGATCTGGACATTAATCTCTGGTCTATATAAAATTATAATACAAACCAGAATTTAAAGCCAAAAATTATAAATAGTACCATATGTACAGGTGGCATAAAGAAATATCAAGGTTTTCTAAATTCTTTAACTGATATTGCCTTGTTATTTTCATAAAGATGAGAGAAAATAACAGGTTGGGGGTGGGACAACTAAGATACACTAACATAACAGTTTGACAAGAATTCTTTAATAAAAGAAACAATACATAATGTATTCCATTATGTTCAACATCACTAGAAAAAATTTTAAAAAGAGAACCAAGAACAGCAGAGGCTATCCTTAAAACATAATAAATACAAATGCCCTCTTTCACCTACAAATTGGCCTTCAGAGTAAAGGTAGGCTGAGATGCACTATTTAAAGGAGTGTAAATTGCTTTTCCTCTTCTGAATAGCAATTTGACAATCAAGGACTTGAGAATGCTTCATTACCTCTGTCCCGGTAATCTTACATCCGACATGAGGAAATAATTCTAAATAAAGCCTTATGAATAAAAAATATGTTGTAAGATTATTTACAAGTTATTTATGATAGTAAAATGCTTAATAAGAACAGGATGCTTAATTAAATTGTTATACTCACCTTACAAATAGTAAGCAATCATTGAAATATGAGATAGTACTCATGATAAAATTGATAACAATGTACAAAATTATATGAAAACTATGATTCCCAGTAATGAACAAATATTTCCCTTAACTGCTGGCTGAAACCAGTACAGAACCTCTATAAAGGAGAATTTCCTCTATGAAAACCCATTGGTTAGTTGAGCGCTGTGGCAGCTCTCAAAGATTGAGGCAGAGGATCACAAGTTCAAGGTCAGCTTGGGCAATTTAGCAATACCCTGTCTCAAAACAAAATAAAAAGACCTGAGGGTATAGCTCAGAGGTAGAGTACTTGTCTAGTATGTGTAGTATGTGCAAGGCCCTGGATCCAATCATTAGTACTGGGGGGCGGAGAAGAACCATTGACCTTCCCACAGATAAATTTAATAAAATACAAATTAAAAGACAATTATAAAATGCAAGAACTAACTAGTCCCTAACTGAACAAGAATCAAGAACATCCAGAATAACCACCAAGAAATCTGATGTAATAACTTCTGGATATATGGGGTAGAAATTATCTTTGAAGAAATAACAAAAAATTAAGAAGGAAAAGTTGGAAAAAAATGTCAAATAGAATACTGAGAGTAAAATATGGCATAGACATCACACATATACACAATATAAGAGCACATGATGCAAAAAACCTGAATGTATGTATTAATATTTCCAAAGAATTAATATATTAAATGATAGCCCTGAATTTTGGATGAGATATTCTCTTAAGGTCATCTTTTACATTTAATAATATTCTTTATCTTTGAAATTTAAAGAAAGAATTGGGTTCTGTAAGTATCCACTTAAAGAAGGTTTAGCTGAGTTTATAATCATCTGAATATATTCTAAAATACTCTTTTCTCTGGTCTTAATACTCTTATTTCAAATTTTCTCCTCCTTGTGTGCTGAGGGCAGAACTATAGAAGGAGCTGAGCTGTTTGTATTGGTAATCTGCACTCATGCCTTCCTGTTGCCTGCGGCCTCGTTTTGAGCCATCATGAATGTCAAAATTGATTCTGTCAAAGGATGGTATTAGAGGACTTTATTATGATTTCCACATAAAAAGTGAAAATCTACAAATACTGTCCTTGTAAACCCTAACTTGGTAGGGTTGGAACATCTTCGACAAGTCTGCAGCATAAGCAGTCACCTCTAATCCAGTTATTCCTGTCTAACCCAGTTATTCATTTCATATTGAAATGCAGATATCTGAACTACGTAACAAGCACTTCTTTGGTTTTTCCCATGTTCAGTAAGAAGCCTTAGATAAAATATGCAAATGATTTAGAATGGTGTTGATATTGATATTAAGCTTTCAAAAATACATATTGAATAAGTAAGCAGTACTTTCTGAGCATAAAGATAGCACTAATTTAGACAAACAACCAACCAACAACAAAACACATGTTTGGATTCCAGGTCCCCAAATTATAAAACAGTGATTATCAAGTGAATCCATGTTGTGCCTTAAGAGGCTACATCAGTGAGAGATTTCATATAATGCTAGAGTCAGGAAAAAAGATCATTGACTTGAGTGTTGGAATTTATCCTAAAGTTTTTGGTCCAAGTGATTTGTTATGATTTTTTTTCATGGTGGTCCACAGTAAGAAATATGAAAGTTCCTGGATAATACAATTTAGGAAAGTAGTAGTATATTGAATGACTTTACTTGTCAAAACAGAGGAACACCTAATTGAATTATTTCTTCACAAGGCAGTAAGGAATGTACTATACATGAAGGCTATTAACTCCTTTAGGGAGTACAATGGAGTGGCTACTCTCTGCAGACAAGGGCTGAAATTTTGATAACACTACTGTACCAATGGACTCCCTAATATCTGTGGGATTGATGTGATTCTGAAATGGCAGACAGAGGCAAGTTGTATGAGATTCCTGTAAAATACTTCAAAATCCATATTTAGAATCAAATGAATTTACTTGCAGAGATCTATGGAGATGTGGGGATTGGTGGAACTTGGTTGGGGCTTGTAAGATTTCTAACTCTGTGTGTACTTCATTTATATAAGCAGAAAAAAACAGAGTGGGTGAGGAGAGTGTTGAAGTCATCTACTAACATGGAAAAATTATGGCCTACTATCAGTTTCCAGATATCATTCAATTTAAGCCCATTAATTGAGCTTAATGGGAAAGCAAAGCCTGCTTAAGAAAAGAAAGATCCTGAGAGTATTTTTTTTCTTTCAGTCCAATGTTTCTCAGCCATTTTTTTTAAATTATTGCTGTCTTAAGGAACCTGTTTAAACATTTTTAATCCAATCACTCCTCCATTGCCAGTTTTATCCTAATCACTATTTGTGGAGATTTTTAACTCCACAAATAGTGATTATATTTGCTTATGTGTTATATGCAGGGCCAGCTTCATAGGTGTAGGATCGGTGTACTATACTATCTTGAAAAGGGATAGTGGTTCTTCTGTGGTTGTCTTGAAGTTCCTAAGTGTTTTGTCTTTGAATTTATGTTTTATTAGTGAAGTGCCAAGGGGAAAACAGAGCCTGTGTGAAGTATGTGCAAAATGCAGGTTTCCCATTCCTCATTTGCATGCTGTTCAGGAAGAGCATAGAATTACAGTGACCCTGCTGTACAGGTGACTTCAGTTAGACTCAAAAGAAGTACAAAATGAAAAGAGGAAGAGGGGTATGACTGAGAGCCCCAAGATGACAGGCTTTCTGTTACAACCAATCAGAAAAAAAGTTGAGGATACTTTAAGAAAAAAATAATTGCTCACAGTTGGCTCTGTGTTTGCCAACTGCTCATATGAAAATGGACACACAAAGCAAATGGAATGATAAAGCAAACCTTGCATTTTATCCTTCCTACTTCATTAGTAAGTCAAAGGTAGAGAGTTATTAGTATATCTACAAATGAAGAAGTAAAATAATACCAAAGCTAATAAACGTTGTGCAATGTTTCTAGTGTTCCAGCAAACAGGAAATACATATGCATATATGAGCTATGAAATACAAGTTTTTTTAATTCTAGAGCTTCCACATATAAGCTAAATGTTCTTTTATTGGCATTTAAAACTATCGTTGCATAATATAAAGACATATGGCAAAATTCATCCAACAATTTATAATTTTTCTTTGCTTTTGAATGACATCACATAGCCAATAAATACCATGGCAAGTAAAGATCTACAGTACGAAAGAAAACATGTCTAATATTTTAATACCTTCAGTGATACCATTTTTATTAAACAAAGTGCCCTACATTTTCAGTTAGCACACGATATCACAAATTATGTGGTTGGCCTTGTGTGTATATTTGACATCTGTACCTACTATCTACCTACCATCTGTCAATCAATCTATTTATCTATATATATATATATATATCAGTCATCTATCTAATCTTGCTTAAGTATAAGAAGCTCTGCCAATCCTTCTCTTCTACTATCAAAAACCAATATTTATACCCTTAGGGGTGCTATCACCCCTGTTGAAAATGCGTGTGGTAGTATTTCCACTAATATCTGCAGCTATTTGGCAGAATAGGAAAACATTTTGAGGGCTCTGATGTGGAATCTGAGCTGATACTGACATCAAAGACACGAGGTGCCATTTTTGTCCTCGGGGTAGAGATGGAGCTTATGAAGGGAGAGTGGTCATCTCATCTTGGCCTGTCGACACAGTGAACAGGATGGTAAGCACATTGCTTCCTCTGCTTCCTTGCCTCTCTTTGCTTTCCATAAATCCCTCACAATACACCGGGATAGTATGTTACGAAAATATTAGAACATTAACTTTGCCTTACACTGCGTTTTCTAGGAGACTCCATTCTACATTACTTAGTTTCTCTTTTGTCTTTCATGGTGCTTAAAATTTCTCTGATGACTTACTCTTTTCAACCTTCAGCTTTTAATTTGTGACTTTCAGCTTTTGTGAAATTCTGAACCCAGTGACTCTCAATGTAAACAATATAAAGATGTTTGGTAAAATTCATCCCCAAATTTTGTATTTCATCCTGATGTTTAAGAAGTGGGGTGACAAGAAAGCTTCAGATAAATGAGATAAAATTATACTTTGCTTCAAATCATTGGTGACAGAGAGAAAAGCAAGTTCTCAGCTTTGGGTGAGCTCACCTTTTGCAATGATGCTGGGATCTAGGCATGCCCTGATGTTTCCTTACCACCCTGGCGTCATGGTCTGGAGTTGTTGCTTTCTTAACTTCGAATACGTAAATGAGGGAGACAGTGATTAATACAGGACAAGATGGAACAAAACAGTGGAAGGGAATGGAATGTGGTACTGTTCCCATTTTCCATCAGTGACCTCTCCTTTTCTATGCTACCACTTTCTTTCCACATCTTGCTTTTCTAAGGCTTTTCTAGTTTGTTAAGTGGTGCTATCATCTGGGATACCAGACCCTTCCTCTAATTTTGGTAGCATTACCAGCATTGGAGTATGTAGAAGGAGAGCCCATATTAGTTTTACAAAGATGCAAAGCTATTGAATTTTAAAATTTTAAAAACCAAGAAAGGGAGCAAGAAAAAATAATTTATAATGCCATGTCCTGTTTGTTTCTCATTATGCATACTTTTTAAAAGGATGCATATTGAAATAATCTGTAGCTTATTCTCTTAGTTTCTCATGAGACTCTTCAGGGTTACTCACTGTTTCTGCTATCATGGCATTATAATACAATTTAATAACTAAAGGGAGAAAGATTGCTTGATAAATGATAAGAACATCAATATATATTCTATCAATATATTATAGTAAAGTTAACATAGTTTAAGTGCAATATATTTTCATGTAATAATCAACAAATATTAATTATAGGATATTAAAGGTTGAGAGGAAGCTAAAATATATGTATCTCTTTAAAACATTCCCCAAACCTTAGAATCCGTTATAAACTCATTGTATAGAGAGAAGATAAATGACAAGAACAAAACTTAAAACATGTTTTCTGAAGAAAAGCTGATGAATGAGGAAATATGAAACATTAATTATGAAATATTTAGGATACTTTAACTTAAAATATCTTTTTATTGCCTTATTTTTTCACATATAAAGAAAATGCCAAAACTATAGCATTCTCAAATTGTTATTCTTTTGCAGAACTTCAGTGTGGTTTCTATTACTCAAAATCTTATGTTAGAGGTTATTTTAAATCTATAAACATACATGAACTCAATATAATAATAGAATTATAATAGTTTTATTATGATTATTCAAAATTTCTATTCTAAATTAAAATCTTCTATCTATCCAGACTTTCACTACCCAACTGTAATATTGTATGCATTAGAATTTAAAATTTCACTTAAATACCACTTTACAGAAGCATATTGGAAAGGCAAATAGGTTGTGAAAATCATTCCCTGCATTTTGATGAGAAATATGGGGGAATTTTGAATTACTCTTGATTTTGTGTTATCTGTTCATTATCTTCCACAATCAATGTGTTCATTGACATTGGCTTTATGAAGTGCTGAGTCACCACAGTACATAGCTAAAATGGCTTGCAAATCTATTTATGCAATACTTGCTTAAGTTATTTTTAGCAACTTGTCCTCTTTAAACAAGTGAATAGGTTTTTTAAGTAGCCATGAGCTTTATGATCATTTGTGAAAGCTATGCAATCTGTTAAAAGATAATGTGTATATAGAAATAAGATCAGTCTAAAAATAATACTTTACTACTTTCTGCCTTTTCCACATTATTGTGATCCAAGTGTCTCAAAAAGAAAGAATAGAGAAATGTAATGCTGCTTGCTTCCAGTATAATATCATGAAAGTTTAATGGTCAGTTAATAGTTTTAGGGCCCTTAAAGCTCCTGTCTTACCTGTGCAACCTTATGCCCATCACTACTCCATTCTCATATTGTCTGTATTGCTTCTTCATTACTTTCACATCAACTAATTAAATAGTTCAATTGATGCAAGCACAAATTTATGTCTTATTGCTGATTATATCAATTTAAAAGTGTCAGGTAAGGGATTATTGCAGACATTAAAATAGATAATTCAAGCAGTAAAAGCATCAAATAGTCTCTTTTATTTCCAATGAATGTAAATAGGCTGCTTAATATAAATTAAGTATAAAAAAAGCCAAATTGTACAATTTCAGTGTATGTTTAGAAAGTTCTTAAAATTCAGGAATGGTATATTATTCTTAGTAATTATATAAGTATGTAACTTTAAGTGTATTTTACATGAGGTCTTTTATGACTTTTCTTTGGCTGGTTTATATATTATATAAAATAATACCCATATTATTTTGTAAAATTTAAGAGGATAGCCAGGTGCAGTGGTGCACAACCTTAATTCTAGCAGCTCAGGAGGCTGAAGCAGGAGGATCACAGTTCAAAGTCAGCCTCAGCAACTTAGACCCTGTCTCAAAATGAAAAAATAAAAAGGGCTAGTGATGCATCTCAGTAATTAAAGGCCCCTGGATTCAATCCCTGGTACCAAAAAAAAAAAAAAAATCAGGAGGATTCTTTAATTAACCTGCCTACATATAACTCAAGAATCCTATGAAAATACAGATTCTATTTTAATAGTATTGGAATAGGGTTTGCGTGTTTGCATTGCATTTCTAAGAACTTCCCTGCTGGTGCTGATGTTAGTGTTTAAGTCCTTCAGCAGTTACAGTGTGAATGATAAAAAAAAAAATTTCCTTTAAAGTTTTGACTTTTTGTTTCATGTGCATTAAAACTGTCTCCCCTTTAAAAAATAAATTATTTCTATTAAGCTTATCAAAATTAATTTTAAAATACTTCTGTACCAATTATATTATTTGCTAAATAAATATACATAAATAACTATTTATTTGCTTCATAAAAACTGTTGACATTTTGAATAAAGTCTGCAAGTTGACATTTATTTATTTAATCAACTCTATGTCTAGCACTGAGGTTTTAGGAGTGGTAAAGAATGCTAGGGTATTGTACTCAAAGGGCTTATATCTATAGTCCAGACCTAAAAACGTAGGTGGGTTACTAAGTGCTTTGTTTTTGTTTGTTTCGGTACTAGGGATTGAACCCAGAGGTGCTTAACCACTGAGCAACATCCCCAGTCCTTTTTTTTTTTTTTTGTATTTTATTTAGAGACAGGATGTTGTTGAGTTGTTTAGGGTCTTGCTAAGTTGCTGAGGCTGACTTAGAACTAGCAATCCTCCTGCCTTAGCCTTCTAAGCCACTGTAATTACACGTGTACATCATGGCACCAGGACTATTAAGTGCTTTTTGACTGCACTGATAGTTCAAAAATGACTCACAGGGCTGAAAATGCTTTAATGCAGATGTGTACCTCTGGGTTGTCTCAGGTTATGTTTAACTTTCTTACAGACGACCACTAATTGATGAAACAGGGCATTTCAAGGTTAAAAAGAAAATAAATTAATATTGAGCAAAATGCAGAGTATGAATATACCAGTAAAATAGTTGGAAAAGATTATGAAGTGATAAAGAATGTATATAAGGTCTTTGGATAGGTTGTGCAGGGATTTAGCTTCTAGAGACAGGCTGAAAGGAGAAAGAATGAGTACAACTAGGAAAAAACTCTATAAATTCATTTCTATCTTAAATGAATTGTGGGCTTTGTTATTATTAAAAACTGCTGTAACCAACCTAGATGCCCTTCAATAGATGAATGGATAAAAAAAATGTGGCATCTATACACAATGGAGTACTACGCAGCAATAAAAAATGACAAAATCATAGAATTTGCAGGGAAATGGATGGCATTAGAGCAGATTATGCTAAGCGAAGCTAGCCAATCCTTAAAAAACAAATGCCAAATGTCTTCTTTGATATAAAGAGAGCAACTAAGAACAGAACAGGGAGGAAAAGCATGAGGAAAGGATTAACATTAAACAAAGACGAGTGGGGGGAGAGAAAGGGAGAGAGAAGGGAAAGCATATGGAAATGGTAGGAGACCCTCAATGTTACACAAAATTACATAGAAGAGGATGTGAGGGGAAAGGGGGGGGGAAACAAGGGAGAGAATTGAACAACAGCAGATGAGGTAGAGAGGGATGGTGGGAGGGGAGGGGAGGGGGGATAATAGGGGAAAGGAAAGGTAGCAGAATACATCAGTCACCAATATGCCATTATGTAAAAATGTGAGTGTGTAACCGATGTGATTCTGCAATTTGTATTTGGGGTAAAAATGGGAGTTCATAACCCAATTGAGTCAAATGTATGAAAGATGATATATCATGAGCTTTGTAATGTTTTGAACAATCAATAAAAAAAACTGCTGTATACAACACACCACACAAATAAAGCATAATAACCTTAGAAAGGGTTTTATTACTATAAGGTAATAAAGATAATATTTTACATATTCTGAAACCTATTTTCTTCCATGAATGGGAAGCTTTTCTCATATAATCCATTTTTCCCTGTATGGCAGTAACTTAATGCATCTGTTTAATAACCTAATAAGCATTTCTTGGATTATTTTCCATTTTAAAAATATTATAGTCAGTACTCAATTGACAATTTCTACCACATTATTTTTCTTCCATTTTTTAATTCTATATGATAAATTTCTTTAAAGAGAACATCTTTATATTAGTTTGGTAGGGTTTCCATAACAGGAAACCATAGACTGGGTAGTTAGAACAATATAAATTAATTTCTTACAATTCTGGAGGTCAGAAGTCCGAAATTAAGTTGTGGCTAGAGTTGGTTTTTGAAGTTTCTCTCCTTGGCCTACATATGATTGTCTTGTGTGGTGAGCCGCTTCTGCCGTTTATGCAAATTATGGTCGCCATTACAAGATGGCGCTGGCTCCGCTGTGGTCTGTGACAAACAACTCCTTATTTGGGAGAGTTGGCGCATGACTTTTCATCACCCTATGAGAAAGCTCCACGTGGCTGCTTTGCATTGGGGCTTGAGATGCTTTATTAAGGCTGGGAGGGGCATCCGAGAGAGAGAAGAAGAACTATCAAGGGCCTGAAATAAACTACTGAAAGAAGATTCCTGAGTGTCGCGTCTTCCTTGCGGACAAGAAGTCACGACAAGTGGTGCCGAAACCCGGGAACCAGAACTTTCAGCAGTCAGGGGGGGTGCACCGTAGTCCCAGGTAAGTGGGATCCGCGACCAAAGCGGGATTAGTTCCAGGTAAATGGGATCCGCGACCAAAGCGGGTTTAGTCCCAAGTAAGTGGGATCCGCGACCAAAGCGGGGCAGCTCTCTCTGTAAATACAGAGAGAGAGAAAAAAAGGACGCTCCCCTGTAAATAAGGAGAGAGCGGGACTTTTGTACTTTCACTTTCTTTATAGCTCTATAAACATTATGGGCGTTACTTCTTCAAGCCCAATTTTGTTGGCCCTAGATGGGTTGCTACGTTCAAAAGGACTTAAAGTAAAGCAGAGCACTTTGCAGATGTTTTTGAGAGAAGCTGCCGGGGCCGCGGCAGTAGCGGCGGCAGACAGCGCTCTGCGCCGCAGTCCCAGCGCCCGCGAGCCAAAACGCGAACAGCCGCCGGCGTCGCTGCGATCGCAGCTAAGGGACCCGCCTACACTGCTGCGGAGCGAGCTCACGCTGCGGAGAGGGCGGAGCGCCGCCGGGGGCCGGGACCGGACGGAGCCGATGTGGGTTCCGGGGCTCCTGGCAGGGGGGGTCCCGACAGGTACATCTGAGTTAAATATAACCACTTTGGCTAATGATACATCACAGGGGATGCTTAATAGTTCTAATATTACCTGCTATTTGTCTGAGTGTTGGAATGGCTTCTGGACTACGGCAGTGGTTATGAAAATTCCAACTTTTGTCCCAATCCCAGTCACTGCGGACCCAGATAAATTCCCCATTGTTGAACTACTTAGAGTCCGCAGGGATTTTGGAATTACGGCAGCTATAGTGACAGCTGTGGCAGTGTCTGCTGCTGCAGCGGTTACGGCCGGAGTGGCCATGGCCAGTCAAGTACAAACTGCTGCCACTATTAATCAAGTTGTTCAACAAACTTCCACCATACTTGAATCCCAAAATACAATTAATCAACATATTTTGTCAGGGATTTTAGCTGCCAACCAAAGAATAGATTTACTCCAAGCTCAGGTAGAAGAATTGGCTGACTTGGTGCTTTTGGGTTGTGTTGACCAACGTGCACATTTATGCATAACCTCTGTCAGATTTAATGATTCCAGGAATGCCTCCCGCATCATTGGCGAATATTTGGCCGGAAATTGGTCCATGGCAGCGGAAGACATGATCCAGTCTCAACTAACCCAGATAGCTGTCTTGAACAGTACCCGTGTCGATCCAGTGACTTTGGGTCAATTCACCGATTGGATATCTTCTGCTTTTTCCTTCTTCAAAGAGTGGGTGGGGGTAGGCATCTTTGGTGCAATGTGTTGCTTCGGTATGTTCCTCTGTTTGTGGTTTCTCTGTCGCCTTAAGGCCCGTAGTGCTCATGATAAGGCTATGATCATACAAGCTCTTGCAGCTTTAGAAAATGGCAACTCGCCTCAAGTCTGGCTTGCGCATCTTAAACAGTAAACCTTTGTCATGGTCGTTGCACCCCAAGTTATTATAACATTGCACTGGGATCGACATGACCTTCCTTGCTATTCTCTTAGTGTTGGAAAGCCCTTGCACTCTGCCGGTCTTACTGCCATTGCACGCAGATGGGTTTCCACACTAGTGCTTTTCTATCGTCTTAAAGTCCGTGCCTTTCTTTCAGGGTGCTGTCAACTTGTTTGTCGTTATAAACAGCCACAGTTCAGCCTCAGTTATCCCCCTTCGTCCACCATCGCCACGATACAGGATGCGAGGCAAAGCACTGCACTTGAGTGATCCTTGACGTGGACCTCAAGGAGAGCATGTCCTATTGCATGTGGGTTAGACGCGTCCACTCCCCGCCCCACGAAAAAAGGCGTCGGCTGATATGGTCTCGGATCTGGGGAAGGGCCCTCCTTAAGACTGAGCCATACTATGCAGCCACTTCTGCACAGTGGGATAGGACCTCTACTCTTGCCTGTATTGTTTTAAGAAAATAGAAAGGGGGAACTGTGGTGAGCCGCTTCTGCCGTTTATGCAAATTATGGTCGCCATTACAAGATGGCGCTGGCTCCGCTGTGGTCTGTGACAAACAACTCCTTATTTGGGAGAGTTGGCGCATGACTTTTCATCACCCTATGAGAAAGCTCCACGTGGCTGCTTTGCATTGGGGCTTGAGATGCTTTATTAAGGCTGGGAGGGGCATCCGAGAGAGAGAAGAAGAACTATCAAGGGCCTGAAATAAACTACTGAAAGAAGATTCCTGAGTGTCGCGTCTTCCTTGCGGGCAAGAAGTCGCGACAGTCTTGTTCCTGTGTCATTACATGGTCTTTCCTCTGTTCTTGTCCATGTTCTAATCTATTCATAAAGACATTGATCATATTGAATTAGTACTCACCTCAGTGTCTTCATAATAATTACCTCTTCAAAGGTACTATGTTCATATACAGTTACACCCTGAGATACTGGGAAGTAAGATTTCAACAAATGAATTTGGAGGAAAATGCAAGTCAGTCCATTAGAGTCTTAATCAAATGCTTTATACATTTTGATTATTTGCTAAATTTTCCCAATATTGCTTTACATAAATGGCACAAATTTTTCCAACCATTTTTTCTTCCCACTTGTTGTCTTTAATCGTCACTTGCTTTTTTCTTTTGTGTTAATTGAACAGTGAAGGAATTCAGGTTTTGTGCTGAAGATAATAGACTGCATTACACTGTAGATCACTTCACTTTGTTCATTAGAAAGATTATGAATGAGAATGTTTTTCGGGATTCGTTGCACAGAGGAAAAACTGAAAATGAGTAGAATCTAGTTGTATAGCTCTTGCCGCCCTTCATGTTTTAAGTAACAATAGACTAAAAGAGCTAATGGCAGTAGGAATGACACAAAGGCTAATGCTAAGAGGGAAGAACAACAGTGATAGAATCACCTGCACAGAAATGATAGTTTTATTTTTCAAAACATATTTTGGAACAGATGATCAATATGGGTTTCAAAAAAGCTAATGGCTTCTGAGCACAAGCTATGAATCATTCAACAAAGTTCAAATATGTCCTTCCAGTCTCTCTTCGGAGAAGAGGGCACCACTGGTATTCTGAAAAAATGAATTGTTGGAACATGTACAATAGGAATTAAAGTCTATCAAAGTGATAGACTCACTGAAAGTTGAACATGATTGGGAAGATGTTTTAGTGTGTTTGCCTCAGAGCAACATTTTACTTTTCCCCAAAAAACAGTAAATCATCAGTTAAGGAATCAAACAGAGAATCTCTATGTCTGCTTTTAAGGACAGTATACTCTAGAGAAAACATACTGACTGTGAAAGCAAGTTCTGCAATTTGTTAGCTGGGTGAATTTAGGCAAATCATCTCATCTTTGTGGACTTCAGTTTCCCCCATTACAAAAGAAGAATTATAATATGTATTTAAATGCATTGTCGACTTTTATTAAATCTTGTAAAGGAGCATGAACCACATAAATAACTTCCATCATTTATGTTAAATTGGCACTACTTTTTTTAACCTTACAGATTTTGACTTATATAGTCTGCTTCTGTAACTGTCACATAAGCTACTTCAGATCAGACTGTCCTACTAACTAGTGTGCACTCTAGCCCCCTTCAGAGGTTTGTACACACTTGCTTTAGAAATTATTATCTTGGAAGTACAGTTAGGCTAAAAGTAGACACATGCTATATTTGGAATGCAGGAGAAAGTAGGAGAAATCCCTGCAACTCAGAATCTAACACAACTGAGAAATTCATTTTTAAAAATGGAACTCTATTTTGAAATCAACTGTGAGCCCTGGTAGTGTTAACAGAGATGACTGCTCATACACTCTGCGCTCCTTGCTGCTCCTGAAACATTTTTCCTCAAGATTCATCATTTTGAATACTGGATCTCCTCTGAGTTATATCATTCCCTAAACGATTGACAGTCATTATAGTTCTACCAGGTGTAACTGAAGATAGCAAATATTTTAATACCTGGATATTAATGTTAATAAAAATTTCCAGGAGGTGTTCATACATCAAAGAAAGTAATTCTGAAAGCTCGTATATTTAATTTCAGAGAATTCAGAGGTGAGTATGGTGACTATTTTCAGTGCTATGACTTGGGAACATTTTTATATATGTAGTATATGTGTATGTGCACTCAGGTGTGCATATATATACACACCACGGATAGATACATAAAAACTAATGCTGAACTGGGTGAGTTATTATTAGAAAGGAGACAGAAGAAAGGAATCTATTTTAAGTAACCAATAATTTTCAGTATTTTCATGAACAGAATTAATATATGTTCTGAAATTGAGTAGTGGTATACTCAAAATTAAACAGCAACTATGTCATGCTGTTTCTAAAACAACACAAACATGAAAGAGTGTAAAGTAATGTTAAATATTTATAAAAAGTTCACAGTAAAGGAAGACATAATAACCATTTTAAGAATTTTTTTTTGTAAATAAGAGATAAAAATCACTTCTTTTTACTGGAAGTTGCATAATGACTCCAATTCCAAATTTCCAATTCATTCCCTGTAGTCTTTCTGTCAGTACAAAACTTAAAAGAATTTCTTGCCTAACAGTGTGAGAAGCTCTGCAGTCTTGCTCTTCAGCAAAAAATGGTAAAAGTTATTTTGAAAAATTGAATCTCTAGAAATTGACCTAAGAGCATACAAAAAATGAAGAAATATTAATCAATAAAATCCACTAAAACTTGATAAAAGCAGTGTGACTCTGTGAAATTAGAACTATGACCCACTCCTTTCCTCTCTGCTCCCAGCTCAGTGAGATGAAAGTTACAAGTTCAGATTCTTAACAGCCAAGAACAAAAGGGCTCCTCTTTCCCATAGATATTAATCAGAGGGCAAAATTCCCTAAAGGGCTGGGTGTCTGAATTTCTCATATTATACCCAGATGGTTGTTGTTGAGCCTAAATTCCAGGCTTGTGTAAGAGTAGCCCAGTTTCCCTAGAATTCTGAGAACCTTTTTAGGAAATCAAGTTCTCTTCTTACCTCAGTGGGGAATCTAGAGAAAAACTGAATGAGTTAGACCAACAACTAGAGACAGATAAAAAATGAAGCAAGTAGGCAGAGCCCTCAGAGCTGCTTAGAGAAAGCACAGCATCCCTGCTAGCATGGATGCTCCACCAACAAAATTGATCTGGTCACTCCCAGAAAAGGTTCAGGAAGTGCTACTTGGTTTGAATCCCTGCCTCAGGCCAGCCTTCTGGTCTAGGATCAATCCATACAATGGAGGTACCATGGAAGGGAGAAGAATCCCACAGCAAATTCTAAAAGCTAAGCCGCACTTTGAGTTTAAACAATATTTCTTGAGGCTGAGAAGACCACCTCCAGACATATCCAGAGCTGGAGAAGATCAAAGCTGCAATTAACAATAGCAAATACACCTATTCTTACACACCTAGGAGTTTATAAAGAGGGCTTCTGTGGTCCTAAAGACTACTTCCAGATCTTGGTCAGGGTGAAATTAGTTCAAAGCTGGAAAAACAATGACAATATGTGGCTGGAGTAGAACAAGGCCAAAGTTCAAATTAACAACATCAAATAATATAGCCTGGTTCTCACAAACTGGGGGCTTAAATAAAATGCTTATTTTATTTCCATGCCCCAAGCACAACTTTAAGACACCACCCAGGGAGGAACAAAGCCACCACAGTGCCATTAAATACCTGCAGCAGCCCAGCTAGATCAGTGACAATTGCAGTGCCCACTCACCCAGTAGCTCAGCCTAGTAGCATACCACAACCAGTGATCTTGCCAAATGGCAAATAGTCAGCTGCCACACTTGAATTCAGCAGCCCAGACCCCTACAGAATCTGAAATCAAATTTTGCAAGTCCAGAGACATTACACTGCACTAAGCAGAATCACAGGTAGAGATAAAGAAGGACTATCACTTCCAAAGAATACCTGCAAAGTAAGTAATGTGGATACCTACACAGATGTGTAAGCACCCACATAAGGACACAGTGTTAAAATGACTCAGGAAATAGGAAGACGAATGTTTCCCAATGTATCTTATGAAATCAGTGTTAATTTAATACCCAAACTGGACAACCATATTGCAGACTGGTCTAATCTCATTCTCTCTTCTTGGTTTTTTTTTTTTTTTTTGTATTTATTTTTTTTTAGTACTGAGGATTGAGCCCAGAACTGTTCTACCGTTCTACCTCTGAGCTAACATTCCCCCCTGCCTGCTTTTTTTAAAATTTTAATTTTGAGATAGGGTCTTGCTAAGTTGCTGAGGCTGGCCCCTAATTCGCAATCCTCCTGCCTCAAACTCCTGAGTTCTGAGGATTACAGGCATGCCTCACTGTGTGTAGCATCACTATTTTTTTTATAAATACTTATGCAAATTACTCAACACAATATTATCAAACAGAATGCAGCAATGTGTAAATAACTGTGTATAAACATAAAAAATACCACCAACTGGAATTTACTCTGGGAATGCAAGATTGGTTTATGATCAAAAATTAATTAATTTACAAATTAGCAATAGAATAGAAAATCATTTTGATATTCAAAAAATCTTTAGGTAAAACCCCATAAAGGCACTCAAAAAACAAGAAATAAAAAAAATCCTTCAACGTAATAAAAAGCATTAAAAAAACTGTGATTAATATACATAATGGTAAAAACTGGATGCTTTTCCACTATGTTTAGAAAGAAAATAATGATGTTCCTTCTCACCTCTTCTATTTAACATCATACTAAATGTTTGAAACTGAGCAATTAGGCATGAAAAAGTAATAATAAGCATTGTGATTAGAAAGTAGAAATAAACCTATCTCTATCCACAGATGATATGATCCACTACACATTAAAACTAAAATATAAACTCAGTAAGCTTTTAAAGTACAAGATAGATTTTTAAAACAATTAACTGTATTTCCAACACTTGCAATGAATAATTCAAAAGTGAAATTTAGAAAACAATTCCATTTATAGTAGCATCAACAAATAAATACTCAGGAATATATTTAACAAAAAAATTGCAATTTATAATCTAAAAACTATATTGTCAAAAGAAAATTTGAAATAATAAATGAATGAAAAAAATTTCATGTTAATGGATCAGAACCTTAATATCACTAAAATGGCCATACTTCCCAAATTGGTATATATGTTTAGTGACATACCAATATACAATCTTACCTGGAATCTCTAAGAAAACTGATGATATGCTTTTAAAATTAATATGTAATTATAAAAGACAAAAAATGGTCAAAATGATCTCAAAAAAGAACAAAGTAGCAGAAATCATACTTTCTGATTTCTAAACACTTTACAAGATAATATTAATTAAGATGGTGTGGAATTGACATAAATATGTCATAATTATCAATGAAAATAGAACTGAGGGTTCAGAAATAAACTTAAGTTTCCAAAGGTCCTAAGAAAATTCAATAGGAAAATGATTTTTTTTAATTAAAAAGGAAAACAGTAAAAAGACAACTAGAAAACAATATGCAAAACAATGATGGACAATTACATCATACCCCATACAAAAATTAAATCTAATGGATCAAGGATTCAAATGTAAGAACCAAGACCATGTAATTCTTAGAAAACAACAGGATTAAGTTCTTAGGAGGTCATATATGACAAGTGGTTATTAAGGGACAAAAAATAACAGATAAGTCAAATTTTATCAGAATTAACTTCTTTGCTTCAGAAGACACATAATTGTGAAAGTCTTAAAAACAATCCATGGAAAGAAAGGAAATATTTTTTAAATCATATCTAATAAAAGACTTGCATCTATAATGCATAAAGAACTTTCAGAACTAAATATTAAAAAATCAATTTAAAAACTATCAAAGGATATTAGCAGCCATTTTCTCCAGAGGAAATGTACAAATTGACTTTAAGGATATGAAGAGATGCTCAATTCATTAATTGTAAGGGAAAAGCAAATCAAAGTCACCAGGAGATACTGCTTCATATCTAGGAGGATAGTTATAATCAAAACATCAGTTCAGAAATGTTGGTAAGGATGTGGGAAAACTGCTGGTTGGAACATAAAATGGCACAGTACCTTTTAAAAACAATTTGGCAGTTCCACTGTCTTCAAATGCTTAACAATGGGATAAGGGATTAGGAGCTGATAGCAATACGATATGCATCTTGTTTTTTACGATTAAAATATTCTAAAACTATCTGTGGTGATGTTTGTAATTATCTCTGAATATGTTGACTGTCATTGAATTATGCAATTTAAATGAGTAAATTTTATGGTATGGAATTAAATCTTTATAAAGCTGTTATAACTCAAAACCCCATTAACTTGAATTTTATTTCAATATATGATATAATCTACTGGAGTGTTAGTATTCTTGGCTGCACATACACATAGAAAATATTACTTTAAAATTAGGCATGTGGATGGAGAACATGCTGTTAATATATATTTAATCGTGCTGACTTTTATATATTTCATTTATAGCAGAAATTACTTACTCTCATTTTGAGGAATAGCATCTATTTTTCACGATGCTTAATTTGGATTAAATCCATCTGACTTAATGTAATATTTTGCCTGAACATATTCTCAGTGAATTTTGAATCAGAATTCACTCAAAAATGAAAAAAAAAATATATATATATAAATTTTGTCACTCATTTTTGTAGCTAAAATTACAAACATATATAACTTTTTAATCAGTCAACTTCCCTCGTATATTTTAATCAAAAACTTATTTTAATATTCTTGAAAGTAAAATTTTGGAGCACAAATCTTTAGTAATAATTATTGAATCACTACTGGTTGCCTTGTACTCAAGAATGCATGTACCATATTCTGTGTTATCACTTTTCCTTGAATCTTCTCTTTTTGATCTTGAAAGTTGCAGATTTTACAATTTTACTTGAGGATCTTTCAACTATATGCTTTGTTATACAGGAGAAACCCACTTGAATTTACCAAGTCCTTATGAAATGGAGGAGGTAATACAGCAAACATGAGCAAAAAAATGTCTCACTCCCAGTATAATCTCATTTATCCACTCAACATGTTGCCATCTTTGGGTGATAGTTTTAAGTGAGTTTTAAGTTTTATGTGTTCATATAAGCAGCCCAGTCACAGATAAACTGTAGTGACACTATTCCTGATTTAATCTGTGGATAATTATTGCAATGTGTAATTATCCCCAAATCTTTCTCTGACTAGTTTGTCTGTTAACTAGACAAAAACAAAGAAATAAAAACTTCAACTTTTTTTTTTTTGTCCTTATGCCTATAATGGGGGGTGAATGGAAAGAAGCATTCTGAGCCAAATCATCTGATTCAAAGTTCCTTTTTAAAGTTGGGCAAAAATGAGAAATTATGGGAGTTTGAATATGTCCATGACTTGTATTTTTTTATTTATGTGGAAATTTTTACCTAATAATTAGCTCTTGTTAAAAACAGTTATATGCCCTTTTCTAAGCATTATATAAACACACTTTAATTCCAAAGAGAATCCATGAAATAGATATTATTATGCCATTTTTTTTTTTACTAAGAAATTGAGCAATTTTCCTAAAGTAACTGAAATAGTGGGTGGTAAAACCAGTTGGTTAACTGAATACCGGGTCCTTAAATGGTAGTCATAATAGTTAATAGTGTCCTATATCCATGTCCACCAGTCTGAATATAGCATTATATACTACAAGTAGGTAAGAGAATATACTACCCAAGGCAATATTATTACCCATTTGCAACTCAGAAATTACATTTAAAGGAAATTTCCATTATAAAAGGAAAATAGACTGTTTTCAGTATATTTAAAAGTGTAGCACAAAACAATGTTAGGCATTTCACAAATAACACAGAATTGAAGAACTGGAAGGAAGTCATCACATATCTTAAATTCTCTATTATTTCCTCCGGATGAGTCACCCCTTTATCACTGGACCTTCTTTGTCTCAATGTGCAGGTTTGTTTTTTTGTTTTGTTTTTGTTTTTTACTTAAAGTCTATTTTATCTATTGTGGGTTTGGCTACTCCTACTCTTTTTTGGTTTCCATCTGCATGGAACACCATTGTCCGTTTTCCTCCTTTCAGTGTATGATGAGTTCTTACAAATGAAGTGTGTCCCTTGTGGGCAGAATGTAGCTGGGTCTTGTTTTTTATCCATTCAGATATTTTTTGTTTTAACTGGAGAATTTAATCCATTTATATTCAAGGAGGTAATTACTGGGGGGACTTACTACTTCTATTTTATTGTTTTGGGGTTGTTTTACAAATGTTTGTTCCCTCTTGGTTGGCTGTTTTCTTTTGTGAATAGGTGATGTTTTTGAGTGATTGACTTTGATTCCTTACTTTTTTATCTTTTATGTATCAACAGTAGGTTTTGTGATTATGACATGGCTTATATAAAACATCTTATAGTTATAAACTAGTATCACATTAAAAACAACATTTTGACTGTACTCCTTCACATTTTGGCTTTGATTTCACAATTTATATCTTTTTGTGTTATCGTTCCCATAACAAATTATCATAGCTATTATTATTTTTATTATATTTATGTTTTAATCTTCAGATTAGAAAACTATGGGATTGATAGGCAACCCATTACAGAATTGGAGTGTTCTGACTGTACTTCTGTCCCTGAGTGCTGCGTGTTGTGTTTTTGTTACTCATTGGTATGCCTTTTGTTCAGCTTAAACAATTGGCTTAAGCATTTCTGTAGGAAAGCTCCAACAATGATAATAAACTCCCTTAACTTTAATATTTCTGGGAAAATCTTTTCTGTCTCTTTCATTTCTAAAGGACAGCTTTTCCAAGTGAAATGTTCTCGGTTGGCAGTTTGGGGTGTTTTTTTTCCTTCAGCACTTTTTGTGCATCCTGCCTCTCTCTCCTGGCTTGAAAGGTGTTTGCTGAGAAGTCTTCTGCTAGCCTTAACTCCCTCTCATATGTGGATGCTTTCTTTCTCTTACTGCTTCTAGGATCTTTCTTTTGTTCTTGATTTTTGACAGTTTAATGATAACATTATGATATAGTTTGTTTTGATTGAATCTGTTTGTTTGATTGGATCTGTTCCCAGACTTGGTTATACATATCTTTTTCCAGTTTAAAAAGTTTTCTGCTGTTATTTCTTTAAGTGAACTTTCTCTTTGAAGTGAATCTTCTCTTCTTTGAAAACAGTGATATATATTGACTATTTGCTCTTTGCTTGTGATCCTATTCGTTCTGTAAGTTTTCTTTATTCCTTTTTATTCTTTTTTTCTTTGATTTTTTTCTTCTGCCTCTATTACCAGAGCCAGTCTAAAATCAGTATCTAGGTATGCTCTAGGGCCAGGCCAGCCTCAGTATCCCCAGGATTCTGTCTGATACTGAGTATATTCTGAAGTAAATTTGTCTTTGAGTTCACAGATTGTTCTTCTTCTTGATCAGTTCTGCTGTTAATGTTCTCTTTTGCATTTTTTAAAAATTTCATTCATTGTATTTTGCATTTCTAGAAGTTATTTGGATTTTTCTTTTATTGTAGTGGCACCCCCTTTCTCCACAGAAAAGTCTTAATTGGGCTTCTCCAGAAAACTTCACCATGGCTGATTTTGGGACTATCAGCAAAACAGTCTCTGCAAAAGAGTTCAATGTAGATAAACTTCCTATTTTCGTATTGCCCTATCTTACTTGGCCACCGGCTGGGAAGAAATCGGCACTCCAGGTGCTGGACACCCCTTACTAGGATCCAGTATAGTAGTTTGTAGACATGTGCAAACAAAGCCTCTGGCCTTGGTCTGGGCTTCACAGAGATGTCTACATTTCTAAGATAAGAGAAGTTACCATCTGGGCTCCATGGTAACAGCTGGCAGAGGGAGGAAAGAAAGGGGAGAAGAAGCTCTCCCCTTCTCAGGTGTTGTCCTTGAAGGTTTAACTTGCCCAGATCAGTGAAAGAAAAAGCTGCTTTTATGTGAACTTCTGAGCCCCTCCCCTTACATGCTCTGTATAAAACTCTGAAACTCCCTGAACTCGGGGTTCAGGGGATTGATTGATTACAGCAAAAGCTGTGCCCTCTGAACCTGGCTGCAGCCAAATAAAACTGTTAACTGCTATCTTTGGTGCCTTGCTTCTTCTGTCCCTTCAGCATTATGTTTATTCTATATTTGTTATTTTTAGATATACATGACAGTAGAATATATTTTAAAATGTTATACATATATGGAGTATAACTTGTGGTTGTACATGATGTGGAGTTTCACTAGTCATGTATTCATATATGCACATAGGAAAGTCATATCCGATTCATTCTATTGTCTTTCCCATTCCCATCCTTCCTCCCTTCCCTTCATTACCCTTTGTCTCATACAATGAACTTATATTCCTATTCTCTAAATTTCTTGGTTACATTTCTAATTTTAGTCATTAATCTTCTCATTTCTTTGAATTGGTCCTCAATTTTCATGAAGGTCTTTGAACTTCCTTAAAATATTTTGTTTTCTGTGTCAGGCAATAAATTATGTCTAGGTCCTTAGGGTTAGTTGCTGTTGCTTTTTAGAGTTGTTGTTGCTGTCATTCTTTTCATATTATCATATTTCCTTGATTGTTCTTGATCATTAGTCCCATAAACTGGCATCTGCACATTTGAAGGAGGAGGGAATTAATCTAGGCTTTTACAAGGTCTGGTGGAGCAGACCTGGACCCAGAGTGTTCTGGAATATGGGACTGTAGGATGTCTAGAGGTCGGGACTGCACGGAGTGGCCTAAACTGAGAAGGACTGGAGTTTGTGTTCATGGGTACCAGCCTGGTGCCTGATCCTATGGAGAAGTGAAGCCTGGGTCATGGTCTAGAGCCTAGGGCTACAGAAACCAATCTAATGAATGGGCTACAGGAACTGCCCTGTTCTTGAGGTGGGCCTGAATCCTGAATCCATGGGAGCCAACTGGAGACTGTCAAGAGGATGGGGCTTCTAGAGCTGGCCTAGTCCTGGAGTGTATTTAGACCCTGAATCTTGGACTAGCCCTGCTGGGTTTACAGAGGCAGGACTAAAGGCCTGTACTAGGGTCATACTGGAGCCTGGGCTGTGAGGGTTGGCTCAGCACTTAGAAAAGTTCTGTCAACTGTTACTAGCCTGAAATATGAGTCTATGGGAACCTGTCTTGTCTTGATTTTTACTGGGACAGGCTTAGTTTGGGGCCTGGGGGGAAGTCTTGTGCTCATTCTGCTTATTCTTTACCCTTCCTCAAGGTAAAGGTTACCTCCTTCCATGCTGTGATGCCTGGCACTGGGGGAGAGGCGACATAGGTGATATAAAGTTGTATTTCCTGAGGTTGGAGTTAGCTCAGTTGGTAGAATGCTTGCCTCACATGCACAAGGCCCTGGGTTCAATCCCCAGTACAACAACAACCCCAAAGTTGTCTTTCCTGCCTTCTTCAGTGCATCTTATTACCACGGTAGCTCATATACTAAAATTTCTCACATGTTTTCCTTAGCTCTTGTTATTTTCACAATACCTTCATGGATAGTCCAAATTGCTGTTTCTGTGGGGAATAAACAACAAATTTATTTTCTTCCATCTTGTTCCTTTCTCTAGTAATAGGATAAAAATGTAAAGTTTTTGTAAGTTTGCTATGTAACAATTGACATTTATGTTTAATATATATTAACACTATGATTTTTATTCTTAATGGCTTGTCCCTTTTAAACAATATTTTAACTTATAGAATTATTAATTAAACATGAATTAAATAAAAAATTTAAAATGATTATTTTAGGAAGAAGTAGTATCTTAATCTAACAAATTAATCTTAAGAGCAATGAGATTTGGGAGATATATTTCGTAATAAACTACTTGAAAAATATTTATTGTTTGTTATTTAAGATTCTGAACAAGTGTTAAGTTCAGTCTGTCAAAACTAATGTATGATTTTGTCTAGAAAATAAATGTGTTTCAGTGTAAGGACTCTCATCTAAAATTGTGTGAGAAGAAAAAGATATAAATATTATCTATGGTAAATATGCTATTATAAAATCAAATATATGCTTATATTTTGGGAAACTTCTTCATATAACTGACTTTATTATTTAAATGCAGTTTCTTAATCTTATCTCTAAGACATATATGATATTATATTACTCTAAAATTATTGCTATTATTCTTTAGGAATTTATGATGTTGTACATTACAGAACATTTATATAATGGCACAATTCTCATAAATGCTTGAATAGAAAATTTAAAATGAATAAACCACGCATAAACTCTGACTAAAAAGATTCTTTAAAATGCCATGTCTGTAATAAGAGCTTCCTATGATGGGAAATGGTACTCTCTAGTAATAAAATGTGGAAACAGAGAGGAGAAAGAGGTATGAAGGAGAAAAATTTTGATCACATGGATTTTGATGTTGTATAACAAAATATGAGTGTTTAGTAGGCAAATGAAAATATAGGTTTAGAATGTGTGGACATGTCTGATCAAGAACTAGATTTAGTATTGTTCCTTGTATGGGTATTATAATTATTCAAATTTGGTAATATGTGAAGTGTGTCCTACACAGAACTCAAGTGCAGAGCATATGGAATTGAGTGATTGCCAATGAAAACAGGATGGATAGGTCGATATGCAAAGCCACAGACTGATATAAAGGGATGAATACTATACTGAGGAAAAAGAACAGATTGCTGGCCAATGGGTCTGATGGCCAAAAGAGCTGCTATCTTAAATGTAAGTTAAAGGGAGCTTGAGAGGTTGCATCTCAGACTGCAGTTAGTTATTCTAGATGATTCTAAGGTTTAGACTGTCCCACTCCATCCCAAATTATTGATGAAATAAAATCAAGCATCTTAGAGTTGTTGGAAATACCATCTGAACAGTACATATATGACAATATGTATAGGCATTAGGGTGAAGAGGGAGGGTTTTTAAATTAGGAATGACATTCTTGAGTAAATTGGGATAAGAACCTAAAAATAAATTTGTGGAAATGAGGAGCTATCTTATTCTCAATGACTGCAATTATAAAAATCCAGTCTTATCTAGCTAGTGTATTAGTTATTGTTATTTTTTGTTTGTAGGATTTTGGTGGGGGGCTCAATTTTATAAATGTAGAGATTTGAAATGTTCAAGTCACTATACAGTAGTCCTCCCTTACCTGCAGTCTTGCTTTTTGTGATTTCAAGTTTCCCATAGGTCATCTGTGGTCCAAAAATATTAAATGGGAAACCCAGAAACAAAGAATTCATATGATTCAAATTGTGTGCTGTTCGTTCTGAGCGGCCTGATGAAATCTTACACAATCCTCTTCCATTTTGCCTGGTGTATGAATCATCCTTTTGTGTGGTGTATCCATGCTATATATATATATATGCATCTGCCCATTAGTCACTTAATACCCATCTCAGTTATCAAATTGACTGTCATAGTATTACAGTGCTTGTGTTCAAATAACCTCTATTTTAGTTACTGACATACCTAAATTTCCAGAGTAGTGATGCTGTCAATTAGGATATGCAAAAGAGAAGTTGCAATGTGCTAAAAATATAGGGTTCAATCTTATCTGCAGTTTCAGGCCTCTGCTGGGGGTCTTGGAATGTATGTACTGTAAGAAGAGACTGCTAGTAAGAATACTTTCCAATAGCTTTCTCTAAAACTCATTTATATTCTAAGTGTGTTATAGCTAGAATGGGATTTGCTATGCTGAACTGCTAGACTTCAGCAGTGAAATGACACCTGTAAGAATTTCATAACTACATAGAAACCTTTTCCTTTAGAATTGCTTCCTGTTTCTACCAAGTAAATATATGTTGACTGAAGTGAACGTTCAATATATCTGCTGCTCTCCTGATGTTTAGTGATCAACTATTCCAAGCTCATTATATGTAAATTATTTAAAATCTTTGCAAAATTATAAAATTTACAAAATTCTATTATTGGCACTAGCTTCAGAGAAATTCCTCAAAGTAAAATGACCCAAGTCTTTATTTTAAAAGCGTGTTGAGCAGAAAAAAAGGTAGAGCTAAAACATAAATAGTTGTGCTATTTATATTTACTTTAATGCTGGGAATTGTTTTAATTTTCAAATATTAAATATGTGTGAGCGAGACTGAGGAAAAGGAGGAAAAACAGATATACCTATGTGTTTTGCAACTGTTTAATCAAAGGATGAGCAATTTGAGTCACCCAAAAGAGGAAATGGATTGCCATTTATTTATCCTATAAATCACAGTCACTTCTATTACCCTACTATAGAGGCTGTCAGTTATAATTCATGAGCGAAAATATTATTGCATTATTTTGTTATTTTGTATCAGCATGAAAAACTGTTCATCTTAATTACCTTAGTTTATACTTTGGCGAATAGCAGTTATTGTGCCAAAAAATAATTTATGGGGAAAAAAAAGATAGAGAACATAGTTACAGAGTCCCCATTTAAATGAATTCTCAAAGAATCAAAATTCTAGAGCCAATTCAAATATGGCCAGTCTCTTAAAATTTGTTTTACTGGCATAAATCCTAAAAAAATAATTACATAAACAATCACTGTAATGTGGCATCATTTGTTGAGTATATAATAAACTAAATTCTAGAGCTCATGTTGAAAAGGCTGTCAATGTAGTTTAAATTCTTAGTTGTAAAATAGGATCCAGAGTCCTGTGTAAGGTTGTGTGGAGAGAATACTGTGCATGACAAGGACAGAGAAGGTTGATGAATATCTATGATTTATAGGAGAACAGACAGCTTGCCAGAGCAATTATTCCATTTTAAGGCAAATGGATCTTTAACAGTTTTAGACAGATTTACTGGAATTAAACTTTCTATTTATCCTGAAGTTTTCAATGATACTTTAAAATCATAATTTCGATGATTAAACATTACTACTCCCTCATCATTTTCAAATCATTACAATGGAAAGATTAAAAGGACACTGTTTTTTAAACAAGTAACTGATTTTATTTAATGTTTTAGAATCTATATGAACTCATAACTATATGAAGAGTCCTGATTTGTACCCTTTTCAAACATTTTCTCCTGTTATATTTCTTAGCCAGGTTTAACCTTTGTTGATGCTTTTTCTTCCACTTCACATACTCAAAGTTGAAAGTGACCATGTTTTCAGTGAATCACTGTTTCTGAGGCAGAGTGTTTATGATGGTAAAGAGTAATTGGATAGCACTTCTTCAACCTTGATACTTTTAAAGTTTCCTTTTCTCCTTAAGTACTCTAAATTGTCAGGTAGGGAAGATCTATTTGGGACATATAACATAAAAGCAGTTCTGAGAGATTTAGCTAATCAGAAACATTTGGCTGCTAAAAAGAATCATATTTCAATCTGTTTACTGAGTACTCAGCTTGTGGGTATGATATAAGTACTGTGCAAGATAGTTACTGAAGAAGCCCTCTAAGATGAATCATATCATTTGAAGGAAAATGGATAGGCTGGAGATTATCAGGTTAAGTGAAATAAGTCAAACGCAGACAAGTATTGCATGTTTTTTCTTCGTATGTGGAATCTGGGGTGGGTGAGTGAGACAACATAAAAGTAGCTGGAAGATTATTAGAGAAAGAAGAGATAAGAGGAGTGCAGGAAGGAGCATAATTGGAGGTGGAAATGATCCAAGAATGTTATTTGTATGGACACAGAACATAGAACCCAGTATTTTCTGTAACTAAAATATATTAATTTAAATGAAAAAGGAAAAAGGGAACTAACTCCTTCCAAATAAATTTGCAACATAAAAGAGGAGGTAGTTCACATTGATAGAGTAATATAAGCCCTTTACAAACATGAATGCATTTGATCTTTATAATAATCATAAGAGGAAAGTATTATTAGCAGTCACATTTTCTAAATAAGAACAAAAGGGCAAAGATAGATTAAGTGACTTGTCCATGGTCCCCAACTACATATACACTTAGCTAACCTGTGAAGTGATCGCAGCAAGTTTCAAAGAGCTAATATACAACATCTGTTGTTTTTTTTTTAAACTTTTCTAAAGTGAAACAAAGTAAGAAATAGACATATATTGTTAATTTGTTACATATAATGCTTGTGTTCAGGACAATGATATTCAGTCTCTTAAACAACCAGAATTGCTAATATATTTTTTTTAAGTCTAAACTGAACACATTTATCCTTTTGACATGTGCAACAATATATTCACAAGATAGGGATGTGGACATCTTTGGGAGACATTAATGTGTTTAATATGCCTCCTGAATTCACTAATTAGATAAGTGGGAACTGGAAAGGAATGAATAAAAAAGCAAAGGTTAAAATTGTTACTTCAGCAAAGCTCGGTTCACATGATATAATATCAGAGGAAGAGGTTCCTTCCCCGGTCAACCTTCTGCATTATTCCTTTCCCAGTGAGCTTAACCATTAAGCTCCTTCTCAATCAAAGTTGTAATGTCTCTCAGAACAGGAACTCATGAGTGAGTGGCTAAGAGTCTATTAACCTACTTTCCTTTACCAGATACTGTTGCTTTATATATCTTTGGGGGACCATTAGTGTATGGTGGAGATTATAGATTCCCCTGGATGTCTGTTATAACTATCAAAAGAATACCTTAATTAAATTATGTCCAAGGGCACTTTATCCACAAGGCAGAAAGTTTTATTCCATATTCTTTTTCTCACCCCAAATTAGATACAGACACGTGGTCCTCGTGGTTCAACTGAAGCTATGTAATACGTTACATACACTTAAAAGTTAAATAAATTTGGACATAGCTATAAAAATAGCAACAACAAATGTAGGCTTTCATTGAAATATAAGTCTTGTCCCATTATAAAATTTTTGATAAGCCTTAAAGAGCAAAAATGTAAATCTCCTACAAATTAATTTCTTTAAAAGACAATAAAATTTCATCTAAATTATGAAAAGCTATTAGCTTGTTGGCATTAAACTTTCCAATAATTCTAGCCCAAAATATATTCCAAGCAAGTCTATAATCCGTGATGTCTGAATAAATCATGATCTTCTCTCATCTTCATGCTGGATTCTATCTGATTAGAATGGGTACAAATAGTGCCTAAAGCCATTTTCTTTTAGGTCACAATTGTAACTACCCAAGTACATGTAAAAATTAGACTATATAAGTATATTGGTTTACATTCATGCAATAAAAGTTTACCAAAGTTTTTTTGACATATAATGACATAAAGATGTTACAAGACAGTGAATGTGAACATGAGCTCCTCAGCATAAATGTCAGGAGAAATAATCTCAGAAAGGATGAGTGTGCAGGTAAACAGAAATGAATAATGAATGAAAAAAATAATAATGAATTTTGTAGTTCAAAGTATAAGTAGTCCTAAAGGATAATAGAATGAAATCTTCTGGGATTCTAGCATTATTAACTAGAAAACTGGTCGTTTGCAACCAACTTTAATAACTTAAGAAGGTATGTTTAACTAATCTTTGGTAAGTCCATTAAAGTAGTTGTAATGTAACAAGTTAAAAGACGAAAAGTAAAATAAAAATAAATCTCTGATTAATCCAGAGTAGAGTAGCTAAAAGATGGAAAAGTTCATATACATGATAACATAATGTGAGACAGTTATAAAATGAGAGATAACTAAATCTGTCAGTATTTATGTTAAATATAATGAAACTAGAGAATCCAAATGTAAAAAGTGAGAAGTAGCAGCCATACAATTGGACCATACTGTGATAATCTGGTGAGTTCTTTTAACACCTTGAATTCTTTAAGAAGTTATATCAGTAGACATATAAATATAAGTTGTTATATTTTCCAGTAGTTCATTTCTCTTTTATGCTGAGTAGTATTCCATTATGAGGAAATTATGTCATGTGTTCCTTCATTACTCGTTTGGGTTGATTTTGGTTTGGAACATTATGGGGAAAAAAGTACATTAGATGAACCCTTGTATAGTTAGTCTTTTAAATTTGATCCATTGTAATAACTATTCATCTCCTTTTGGTTTTATTTGCTTTTCTTCAGTGATTATTGAAGAGGAAATCTTTTACATGATTCTTTTCCATCTCCTTAGTTTTTGATGCATCTGGTCAAGTACTTTGTCCATTTTAAGAGGGCTTTTGTCTTATTAGAGTGTGAGTATTTATTTATTTATTTTTGGAGGAGGAAAAACAAAGTTGTGTTGATTCACATTATATATCTGTCCTCACATCAGTACCACACTTTTATGATTATAGTCACTTAGCGGAAGTGTTAAAATTGAAAAGTATGACTAATTCAACATAGTTCTTCCTTTTTTAGGGGGGTTACCAAGGATTGAACTCATGGGCACTTTATCACTGAGCCACATCCCCAGCCCTATTTTTGTATTTTATTAGAGACAGGGTCTCACTGAGTTGCTTAGTGCCTCACTAAATTGCTGAGGTTGGCTGTGAACTTGCCATCCTTCTGCCTCTACCTCCCAAACCGCTGGGATTACAGGCTTGCACCACCACACCCAGCCAGTTCTTCCTTTTTGAGGGTACTTTGTCTGTTTTTGAAATCTACCATGTCCACATGAATATTAGAATCAATCTGTTAATTTCCATAGAATGCTGACATTTTCACAGGGATGCCATTGAAACTCTAGGTAAACTTTGGGAATATTGACATCTTAGCAAATTACCTTCTAATACATCAACATATATTTCCATTTATTTACCTTCTAAATTATTTATTGAACAATATCCTATGGTTTTCACATACAACCCTAGCATTTATTTGTTAAATTTATTTCTTAATATTTCATTCTTTAATTTATGGGACACAATATAATATTCTGGAAAATGTTTACATTGTGGCTTGATTAAGTCAAGCTAATTAACATAGTCATGATCTCCCATACTTTGTGTATGTGTGTATGTGGTGTGAATATTCAAAATCTTTATCTTAGTCAATTCAAATCTTAAAATAAAGGTCTTTGCAATCTCAAATATAGGGTAAAATATTATATCTCTAGTCACCATACTGTAGAAGAGATCTGCAGCATTTATTCCTTCCATCTAATTTATAATTTGGACACTCATTCTCCGGCTTGTGTCTTTACTGTTAATCTTTTCTATGCTACAAGAAATCTTTTTTACCCCCTTTTAGTTTGATTTAATCTCATCTGTCTGTTTCTGTTTTAATTTCCTGTGCATTTAGAGTTTTATCCAAGAGATCATTGTCTAGATAAAAGTCATAGAGCCTTTTCCCTATGATTTTTCTCTGTTTCCTCTGTTTATCTTTGCAGTTTTGTTCGAGATATTCCCTTGCATGAGGATAAACAGTGTTTCCAACATCATTTATTACAGAGATTCTCCACTATTCCATTGTGTGTTCTTAGAGTCATTGTAAACAATCAGTCGACTGTAAATACTCATTTATTTCTGGGCTTTTTATTCTGTTCCATTAGTCAGTATGTCTATTCTTATGCCATTATGATGCTGTTTTGATTATAATATCTTTTTAAAAGATTTTAAATTAGGAAGTGAGATGCCTACAGCTTTGTTCTTTTTGTTCAAGTTAGTGTGGACCATTTAGGGGTCATTCTTGATTCCATTCAAATTTTAGGATGTTTTTTCCTACTTCTGCAAGAAAGGAATTAGAATTTTGACAGGAAGTGTATTGAATCTTCAGTTTCCTTTGGGTCATATGTCCATTTAAACAATATTAATACTCCCAATCCATGAACATGGGATGTTTATCCATTTATTTGTATCTTCTTCAGTTTCTTTCATTTATGTTTTATGGTTTTCAGGGTACAGATCCAAAGATCTTTCACCTCCTTTATTAAACTTTCTGATGCATTTGAAATTTGTCCCATTTCTAAGTTTTCCAAACTATTAGTTTATCATGTTTATTTATAAGTTTAATTATATGTAATTTTGATTTGATGCTTTCAAGGATAATGTGTAAATAAATCATGTATGATTCATATAATTTTACATTTAGAACAAGGAAAAAATGTATAAATATAATTTTAACTCTGAATAGCTCTTTAGAGAAGCAAATCAATGTGTAATTGTAAGCACAACAAATCTGATTCACTAAAACATTATTATTTATCTTACCCAGACTGAGACTCTAAATCAATATTTTCCTCAATATTCTTTACTTTTTTAAAATAAAAGGTTCTTCTCACAACATTGCAATATGTAGCTCCTCTCTATATTATTTTTGTATTTTACAGAAAAAAATACAACATTTGTCAGCAAACATTCATAGGCTTGCTGCTACCTCTGTCTTCTTTTCAAGGCTAAAATCATCTGGCAATAATGGGCTCCAGGGAGGAAGTAAACAAATTATGGAGGAACAACACAATTCCTTAGAGCCCATTGGCAGCATGGATTCTGCATCTCAGACTTGTTACACTCTGATGAAACATCTGTAAAGAAGCCATTATTTCTTGTCAAGGGTAGCATGAGCAGCATATAAAGGCTGATATTCAGCTCTGACAAATTGAACTTGTTGCATTGTTTAAAAATAGCATGGTCAGATGGAAGTAAATTTTTAGGTGAATAATATGCAGATATGTCACTTTGATTTGTTGAATTCGAATAGATAACATCTCTCCTCTCTGAGCAGGAATGAAAGGATGAAAGAAACCTGGATTTCAATTTGTAAGTCCTAGATTTGAGTCACAGATCTTATATGTATTATTAAGTAGATAGACAATTTAATCCTTTTGGTATTAAATTCTGTTGGATGAATAAAGAAAATAAAATTCTACAATGCATATCCCCAGCAGCTCCTTCCCAACAAACTCACATCATTATAAATATTAAAATAAGAAAATTACATAAAAACACTTGGAAACTCTGAAGAAGTATACAATAATAATTTATTATTATTAATATTTAATTTGGCTAAGTTCAAAAGGTATTATAATGGTATAAAATTTTGTATATATGTAGGTAAAAAACACAACAGAATTAAGTGGTAGATAGGAAACTTAATCCTTCCTCACTACCCCAGTTGACCTTTTATCTCTTTCCATTTGACTCATTCCATCTTTGGTGACATTCACATTATGATTTCTTGAATAATGTAATTACGGAGATTTCTTTTAGTGCTTTGTCTTTACTGTGTTCTCTTCATTTTTAAAGCATTTGGTAAATATAAGATTTTGGCCTGATAGCTCATTCCTTGATTGATTGATTGATTGATTCATTCATTCATTCATCTACTCATCATTTTTAAAAATGTTCTCCTTTCTTTCCTTTATTCTATAAAAATGCTGTCCATGTACGTTTACAATGAATAGGTCTTTGTAGTGTACTCACACATTCTCGCTCTCTCTTTCACACACACACACACACACACACACACACACATATTTAAGCTCCTTTTTGATTCCTTCCCTGAAGTTATTTGCAATTTAAAAGAAAAATGAATTGGGTACATGAACAACTGTAATGAAAGGGGGAAAGGAAATGACCACTATAAGTGAAGGACAGGTCAATAATGGAATGAGAGAAATGGGAAAAAATATCCCAAGTAATGGGGGACATAAAGACTTATGAAGTATTTGAGCTTCTATATGAAATGAGTAATGTGTTTGTTTGGAGACATTGACAAAGAGAACATGTGAGAGTAAACTCAGGTGTTTGTGTAAGTTATAAAGTATGGTTGGAAGAAAGCAAATATTCCAGCTCATTTTTGTTTAAGGTGCAGGTAACAGAACTGTAGCAAGTAAATTTGGGAAGGTTAGATTATATTAAGAGGGCTTGAATGCTGGACCACAGAATTTTTATTCCATTCAGTAGAAACAAGAAATGGGAAACTATTAACCCAGAAAAGGGAAGCTGAACACTGATACAATAAGGGATTAAGATGACAAAAGAGTGAACCAGTGAAAAGGTTATGTGTGAGGCCAAGGGAATTCATGTTATATGTCCATGCACATGGAAATGGAGATTTGAGGAAAAATACTTAGAGGTTGGTCAACCAGGTTAAGACTTTCAATTATTACATCATTCCTCTGTGCCAGGTACTTCATATACATTATTTAATCTTAACCTTATAATGAGCCTAAGGGAGGGGCTATTGGCTCCATCTCACAGAGAGGTAACTAAGGCCCAAGGCAATACATCTGGGAAGCAGGAGCTGAGGTTTGAACCAGCTATCTGATTGCAGAGCAGGTATCTCTCTGCTCTGCATTTGTGCTATTCTGGTACCCTATTACTGATCAAGTAGCATGAAAAAGAATTTTGACATGATAGGAATAGATGATTGGAATGTTGTGGATAATTACAGAATAATGACATGAATAGGAAGGGACATATAGTGAGTTCTGTTTTGGATGTGCTGATTTCAAGCTCTTTATGAATCATAAAAATTGAAATGTCCATCAAACATTGGAAATGTGCGATGAGCTCAGGAAAGGGATTTGGAGTGATTTATTTCAGAGTTTTCTAAAAGAAGGTGATAGAAGATGTGGGGGATAGTTTAAGAAACAGGTTGGGAAGGGAAGTAAACAGAAAATTCAGGCTAAAGGAAGGTCCTTGGGAAAGTCAGAAAAGCAATAGCAATTTCAGCATGAGCCATAAGCATAATTTCATCTCAGGGAGCTTAAACATCTTCTGCAGTAGCAATTCTCTCCTACTTGGAGGAACCACTGCACTGTGGGGCATCATGAGCCTGTAAATCAATTAAACCCACATTACAAAGTGAGACAGCATCTGTTCCCATCATGACATAAAATCTGCTAAGATGAAGAATCTCTGGCTGGAATAAGCTAAAAATTTTATAAGTTGCCATCCCACTGAGCTGTTTTTCTTCATAAAGTTTCAATAACATAGAGGCAGCTTTGGGGCCAGTAGGGTCCCAAAAGATCACCTGATCTGACACCCTCTTTTTATAAGTGAGAATTCTGAGGCTGAAAGACGTGACCCCAGGTCACAGACCTAGCTTTTTCATAAACGGGTTCATTTGTATTTACAACCACTAAGTGTTTGGGGACCAAGCAGTTTATATTTTGTAAAGATACATACTTGAGAGTATTATTGAGAAGAAATGTTTATAATGTGTGGCTACAAAATTTATTGAGATTTTAATTTGGGTTTATTTTTTTTCTTCCTTTTCCAAGAACAAAGCCATCATTCTGTGTTGTTTTGTTTTATCCCCAAGGAGACTTTGATTTGGGTTTCTGTGTTGAAAGCAGAAATTACTCACCAAAATATATATATTATGGCTTTTAAGAAGATCTGAGCTCCTGGAGAGGGTAGGGGGTGAAAGAAGAGGTAACTTCAGTCAAAGGAAAGGAAGAAAGAAGTGGGTAGGGAGAGAAAAGGAGAGGAGTGAGGGGAAGAGAAACAGACAGGTAGGTACCTAAGCAATTAGCTTCTATTCTTCACTCTTGATAAATAACCTGCTGAGTCTCTGCCCAATAAGAATCTTTCATTTATACAACAGTTCCTCTCAGCTCTTCTATATGCGCTCTCTAGATATCCTGCACCTGTCCCCCACTACATAATCATCTCATTATTTAAGAATAGAAATTACTCTTCCAAACTTATTTTTTTTTCTTTAGAAGACTGTACATATAACCAATTTTATGAATCAGGATCAACATAGAGTCTGAAGAAAACACATTCATATCACTACTTCCTTTTGTTCTTGATATGATTATAATTTTATCCTAAGTAACTTGAACAATACTTTAAGTACATTATGATCACTATGAACATTCTTCCCAAATATTCAGATAAGCTTATTTTATTAGGAAAGTGAGTAATATACTCTAGCATCAAAAGTACCCACATACAAAGGATCACATCCCTCCCATCTGGGAAGTATAGGAAGTCTGTCCAAGTTAAATCAGTCCTACAGGGCCAAGGCATTGGTGTAAGCGCTTCTTTTGAGTTAGGTAAACTGAAATAAGAGGTAGAATTACTAATTAAGCCGAAACTCCAAAGAGAAATAACACTCTGATAGGTTCTACAAAGAAAGATTTGCAGAGAAGATGGGACCAAACAGGAATGAACATTAATGTTTTTTCTTAGGGACATATGGGAATGCTGAGTTTATTTTGACATATCATATAGGGAAAAGTCTTTGGGAGAATGACTGGTTTAAGAAGTAATTGAGAAAAAAATAAATTATATTTGAATACCCATTCTCCTTAAGGTGTGGATTCATTCCAGATACTTTGGCAATTAACTTTCGGTGCATAACAGGGGGCACGGGGAAGCTTTTTAAAAAGTGTGGGTTCCTGAACCATAACTCCAAATCAATTAAACTGAAAACTCAGGAGATGATATTCAGGTATGGGTATTTTTGAAATTTTCACGTGTTACAAGGTTGAACACTATTGGTCTTAAGATACTGATGGGCAGGAGCAGGAGGATGGTAGGCAAAATAATGGCCTGCAAAGATGTCCACGTACTAATTTCCAATGTCTATGAATGTGTTACTTTGTGTGGCAAAAGGGGTTTTGTAGATGTGATTTAGTTAAAGATTTTGAAACAGAAAGGTTTTTCAGGGTTATCCACATGGGCCCAGTATAATCACCAAGGACCTTATAAAAGGAAGGATTATCAGAGGCAAAGACAAGGTGACCACAGAAGCAGATGTTGAAGTGTTGTTTACTAAAATGACACATTTGGTAATTAAGAGAAAGAACCACAAGATGAATTATGGAAGCAGTAGAAACACTTTAAGATGAACTTGCACCCGGTTTCCATTTATTCCCTGGTTCAAGGATGTGAACCCAGATGACACCATCCCTTATCTCGGTTCCTTTTCTTTTTTCCCTAACAGGACTCTGAACTTAATATATCAGATTTATCTAGATTATGTATTCAGTGTCCTCTGGGAATGTGTTCTTTCCTTTAGGTTGTGGTTCTCAGCTTTCTCTATCATTAGCATTTGGGAAATAAGATTGTTATATACTGCAAAAGAGTCTCTCTAACTTGCAGTTACTTGACATTAACATCCAAAATTTCTTTTTTTTTTCCCCCTCTGGAGCATCAGCTACCTCTAGCAATAGTCATCCTTCCATATTTCTTTTACACCTGCTGGGTTGCACTTGCTAGTAGACTTCCGTCCACCCATTTACCTCTCTAGCTCACCACTTAAAAATAATTGTACTGAAACCCTGTGCTAGAAGTTACCCAAGTTCCCTCTACCACCAGTGAGTTGGCCCTCACTATCAGCTGGTCTATAGATAACCAAGTCTAGCTGTTATTTCATTTTACTAGAAGCACAACTGTGGGCCAGGTGACTGATAAAGTTGACTTTAACCTGGAAATATCACGTACAGAAGGCTTAGTAGGCAGTGCTCTTGAAATCAATACTGGGAATAGAAAGGGATCAGACTTGCACACAGGGAAGAGTAGGGCTCTACCTGATCCTTAGTAAACTCTGCAGCTAGTACTGAGCTTCAGAAGTGTGTTCAGGGGTAGACAGCCAACCCTTAAACCTATAAATTAAATAGTCACTGGATTTGGCAGGGGGGGTGGGTATCTTGCACAAGGAGACTTTCTGTGGCTGAAAAAAATTCCTGAAGTGTTGACAGCTGACGATTAATTAAGAGGAGCACTCCCCCAAACTGGTGAAAATTTCCTTCAATCTTGATGGGAAAATCCAAGCAGAATGGCAATATCCATTGAATGTTGCTTGAGCCAATAAATAGAAGGCCAGCATCACAAAACTGTATCTGTTGGTAAACAGGTGAATTTATAACAAAGAATCAAAATGCACAGCACTTGTCATAGGTGAGGCACTATTTTCATAGCAATGAAACACAAATATGCCATTACTATGATTGGCTCTCAATGGTAAAGCCCAATGGTGAAGTGACTGGGAAGAAGAAATGAGTTGGAGTGAAAGTCACCTACCTTTCAGTTTTCCTCTGATCATACTATATCAGAAGCAGAGTGTGGAAGGGTATCTACAACTAAGGAAAATTTGAAAGGAAATTGAATAAAACTGCTTATGAAAAAAAACATAGGGAAGTCATTTTTGCAGAAACACTCTCTCATATGCACTTCTGTTTCCTGTAGCTGTCATTTTTTACCTTTTTGGTAGCCTCCTTTCTGAAGTGGTAGAAATTAACCTTTAAACTCAGCATGAAGTTCTATTTTGATCTCTGTGGTTTGGGTAAATGCTTTTAGGTAGCTCAGCTTCTTGATTTTAAGTGCTGAGTCTTGCCCTTTCCCCTCTCCTTCCATGGAGGATCTCTGATGTATAGTGCAGTTTATAGGATCCTTGCTGACCTTGACAGCAGTGTCTTAGTTTCCTTCTCTGAGTTTCCTCTCCCTCTCCACCTGCTACCTTAGTTCTGAAAGCCTCATACTTCAATTCCTGCCCAATAGAGACATCCCCAGACACCTCTTCCTTTTTCCTCAAAATTACTAGTCTCTCCCTCCCCACTAAATCTATAACCATAGAATGGCTGCCAGATGATTTACCAGGAGGAGAATGAAAATGTTTGTTGATGTAAATTACACATACACACACTCCTTTTCATCTATGTGTATCTTAACCAACTTCCTTTTTGATTTAAAAAATATGTATATTTTCTTATAAGCCAGGCACAGTGGTGCACACCTGTAATCCTAGTGGCTGGGAGAGCTGAGGCAGGAGGATCACAAGTTTAAAGCCAGACTCAGCAATTTAACGAGACC
>NW_025999977.1:14442899-14454161 GCF_001458135.2 Marmota marmota marmota
TATATATATATATATATATATATATATATATATATATATACACACACACACACACACACACACATATCTTTTTTCTTAAAGATTTAATTATAGTAGAGCTCTCAGATCCTACTCTGAGTTACTCATTTAAAAATAGTAATAACTCCTATATTTCCTACCTAATTTTGAATAGCACCCTCAATCAAAGGAAACCCATGAAACTCTAATCTATAACTTAAGTAGAATTTATTATCCATAAAAGTAAACTTCTCCTAGTGTAATTTTGTTTCCTTGCCTTTCCGAATCTTCAAAGCAAAGGTCTTAAATATAAAGTATTATTACTTTGTGTATTTTGAGATTTATGTCTATTCAATTACCTGTACTTCTTAATACTTTCTTTGCTACATACATTAGTAAAATCTACTACTCAGAGAAGCTACAGTTCCTAAAATAGTTTGATAAATTCAAAAACAAAGTACTTATTTTATTTGGTGCCTCATCAAGAACATAGGATAAATCACTAAGCTAATATTCTTAAATATAATAGCTCAGCTCAGTGCCAGGTAAAAATGCTTGGAAATGAAGTTTGCTGTAATATTTTAACACCTGAGCACTATAAGACAAAGTAAGTGTAATATTTTAGTTAATAACCATTACCCCAAACAAAAACATGACGTTCCTTTTTGAAATTTTGAATTATACTTACAAATTCAGGCTGTAAATGGAGCTACCCAAGCTCAAAGTCATAGCTCATTTTTATTAGAAGGATGTTTACAAAACCACATTGTCCCTTCTATATAATTTAAAAGACATTAAAACCTCAGTTGTACTAGTAAGAATGAGAAACAATATAAGTGATCTCCATCAGAAGAAATATATCCATAAATTTTATCATGATACCATTTTCACATGTTAAACTAGTATTTGCTCAACTGCAAATTTTTAATCATATACTTATGAGTCTTATTTACATAAGTTCAGACCCAGATATCATGTATAACAAATAGACATAAGTTTTCTTCTTAGAAATTTGTGGTTTGGGTTACATTTTATATATATAGCCAATATTAATTCCATGAGTGGCCTCCAAAAGAAGCCCTCCATTAGTAGATATCAGCTTTGACTTCAATTTGAATCAGAGGAGAGAGTTTTTTAATTTGTTTGTTTTAAATACTAATGCTTTGGCCACACCCCTCAAGCCATCCTGATTCAGTTCAGGTGGGGTGAACAGGACACTGGATTTTCTCTGACAATTGAGAATCACTGCCTAAATTTGCCACATCACATGTTGTTTGGAATACCCTTAAAATATGAACATTCAACCTCAAGTCTCAAGTATTTTTGGATCCCTAAAGTCTGACTATTGGATGTTCAAAGTGTCAAGACATAGGAAAAAAATTAAAGTCTTAGATTTACTACTGCAACATATTCATAATAATGGTACATTTTAGCATAGCATCCATCTTGGCTTCTTTCTTCTTCAACCTTGAACTTCAGAGTAAATCTTGAGAAAGAAATTAATCCACAAAAGACATATCAAGGAAAGAAAAATGGGTCATCTTTTAACAAAAGTCCCATTGATCTGTATGGTAATACACAGAATATATCTTAGTTCTATAAATTGAAGTAGTAAAACAGTGGAAAACCCAAATTTTGCTATGTTTAAAGACTCTGATCTTTAGGGGGGAAAATAACATTTAAAATATATCAAATAGTGCTACATACATTTCATAATGAAAAATTTCATTCATATTAAATTGTAGAATTTTAGATTTATCATATACTTTCAAAATAGTTGACTTACTATTTTATAAGGCACAAGATGATTAGTGTGGCTTCAAACTCAATTGTAATCACAAATCCTGTCTTAAAAATAAAATTCATTATTCCTTCCTTCTTCTCTTTGAAATGCTAAGACTATACAGACCAGTGAAACAAATAAAAGGGATACTAAATTTATAACTTTAAGTAAGTATGTTTGGGCTGTGTTGTCCCATCCCTCCTTGTTCTCTTAAATCCACTTAGCCTGACAACTTGACACAACAACTGTCTTTACTGATTAGGCACATATCACCCAGGACAAACTTGTGGGTTTAAAAAATGTTCCTGTCATAGGAAAATTTATCCCTGGTCTTCAAGCTGTATGTTCAGTCATATTTTATGATTTTGTTTTCAAAAGCTGTGGTTGCTAAAATTGATGAGCTGCACTGGTACACACAGCATGAGCATCTTATTTCTCCAAGCAAAAATGTGTCATATTGTGAAGAGAAACCAGGTCAGGATGCTGGTGTCATGTGAAAACACAGCCTTTTCCATCCAGTTTTGGGAAAGTAATGGAACTGCGCAGGCACTAACCAAATGTACTCATGGACTGTGCACGTGGATATGGAATGTCCTCTTGACTTGGTCTCACAGTCCCCTGATCTGCTTCAACACTATTTGTAGTCAGAAACCAGTACTTGTGTGGAAAAGGGCAGAAACCTGAGGACTCTAAGTGAAGCCTTCATTTTCCAGCGATTATGAACATCTTTACCATGCTGTGCTTCTCTAACAAGCATGTGGATCACCCAAGCATCTTGTTTTTGTTTTGTTTTTTGGGTCCTGGGAATTGAACCCAAGAGCACTTTACCACCTGGCTTTATTTATTTATTTATTTATTTATTTATTTATTTATTTATTTATTTATTTTTATTTCATGACAGGTTCTGCTAAGTTGCCCAGGATAGCCTTGAACTTGTGATCCTCCTGCTTCAGCTTCTGGGATGGCAGGTGTGCACTACCACTCTCAATCACTCAAGCATCTTTTTGAAGTGCAGGATTATTTAATAGACCTAGACTGGAGCCTGAGATCTTACATTTCCAGCACATGCTGCTAAGGTAACTGATCCAATGACTGGGAGCACAGCTGCCAAATATTCTCTGTGCAAGTGCACCTCCATAATCAACTTAACACCCTTTTCCAAGACCTGAGGTCAAATGAGACAGAGGGGAGCACTGGGCATTTGGAACTTGATTGTTTATTCTTTTGCTCTATGAGTGGATATATAAGACACACTGATCATCCTTAATTAAGCAACTGTTGCCCCTAGTTAGAGAAAAAAGAATGTGCTCTTCAAATCTCTGGACCCTGCTTTACCTAGCATATCAGACCTTTCATCATTAAAATTTCATATTTCAACAGGAAATTTCAAATAGTGATCTAATGAGCTGGTGTTAAAACTACTTTCTGCCACTGGAACTGTATTCAGAGTTGAATTAAGATTTTGCCCATGTGTAAAGAAACAGAGTAAGTGGCAATAAGTTAATAGGTTCTGTCACTAGTGGAGCAAACTAACTACTTTTTAAAAATTAACCCTGAACTTTATTCTCATTTCATAGTAATGGAACCGAAAATAGGAATACTCCATGTATTATTTATAATATAATAGAAAAATTAAATTATTATTTCTTGGCTTCATTCTCTCTATATGTTTAACTTTCAGCTTTTATCATGTGCAGACTTCACTGAATTTGAGTCAGGGATTGTTATGGAGTGTAATTAGTTCCAGGATTTATGGAATGCTTAATGTGATCAGACATATTTATGTAAGGCTTAATGGGACCAGTACATAAGGTATTATGCTCAATGAATTTCCATGAGGTTTGTACAGTTATTTTTATTTCCATTTCAAAGGTAAGAAAACTGAAAAATATACTGAGGGATTGACTGTATTTTACACAGCTGGTAAGTATCAGAAGCAGAACTTGACACAAGGAGCATCTGGTGGCAATGCCCATGTAAGCCATTGCTTAGTAATTCTGGATTGTTCGTTATAATAGGTATAAGGAATAACTTCAGAGAATCCAGAAATGCTCCTCAAATACAGTCCCTGCCTGACCCATATTCCTTCAAGAGAAATCAAAGCTACAGATACTTGCATTTATCTTTCTCATCCCTTTCCTTATTAAATTTAGCACAGATAACCTAAAAGCACTTGCCTACTGTATCCATAAAAGGAATAAGGACCTTGTATAAATGCAACTATTCATCTTCTTCCTCCCTAAGCCCCAGGTTGCCCCATCCTGGAGGAAAAGATGCATAGTGTTTCAGCTGAAGTTATTATACTCTTTATCTGCAGCTTTAGTTGGATGCTAAGATTGTTTTAGAAACCTTTCCCTTCAAGACAATTTATATCATTGTCATTCCCTTCATCCCTGTCTCCCACTTTCTTCTCACTCTCAGCAAATGTCCTTGTCTCTTTTTTCCCAGGGACTATTGAATCCATTAGGTGTGAAGTACCTTTAACTCTCAAAAACATCCCTGTGTGCTTCCATCCAGGTAGCTTTTCTCTCTCTTTCTNTATGTTTCTCTCCTATGTGGGAGCTAGAGAGGAAAAAGCAAAAGAAAGGTGTGTGTGCATGTTGTATGTGGGGATCTCATGAAAATCAAAGGGAGATCTTGGAGTAGAGGATAGGAACAACACGGGGAAGGGAGAACAGAAAGGAAAGGGGAAATGCTGGGGAATTATATTGGCTGTTTGCGTCAGCCATTTTGCAGCTATGACTAAAATATCTAACCAGAACAGACCTAGAGAAGGAAAAGTTTCTTTGGAACTTAAGCCCTCCTTCCATCCAAAACTTATCTTATACCTCAGCTACAGATCACAACCCATCATCCTCCTCTCTGAATATGTTTGCTGTTATGTTCTTTGGTCTGAAGCTTCTATTCCTTCTATGTCAAATCTCTCCCAACATTTAAAAAAAAATTACTCACTTTATTCCCTTTTTTTTTAGCTATTGCTTGATCTCACCTTTTACCCTCATCAAGCTTATTTTAAACAAAGATACACACCTGTTCTATATCTTTTTCTTTCACATTTTTTTATTGGTTCATTATAGCTGTACACAAGGTGCAAGTTGTTGTTATGTATTTATACATGCACATAATACAATAATATAATTTGGCCAATGTTATGGTTTAGATGTGGTATCCCCCAAAATCTCATGTGTGAGATGATGCAAGAACTTTTGGAGGAGAAAGATTGGGTTATAGTCTCAACCTAATCAGTGAACTGAAGGGATTAACTCGGTGGTAACTGGAGGCAGGTGGGGTGTGGCTGGAGGAAGTGGTTAATTGGAGTCAGGGCTATGGGGTATATATTGTGTATCTGGAGAGAGGAGTCCTCTGTCTGCTCTCTGATCATCATGTGAGCTGTTTCCCTCTGCCACACTTTTGCTATGATGTTCTGCCTCATCTTGAGCCCTGATGAATGGAGTCGTTCTTCTATGGACTAAGACCTCTGAAACCGTGAGCCCTCAAAGAAACTTTTCCTTCTCTAGGTCTGTTCTGGTTAGATATTTTAGTCATAGCTGCAAAATGGCTGACGCAAACAGCCAATATAATTCCCCAGCATTTCCCCTTTCCTTTCTGTTCTCCCTTCCCCGTGTTGTTCCTATCCTCTACTCCAAGATCTCCCTTTGATTTTCATGAGATCCCCACATACAACATGCACACACACCTTTCTTTTGCTTTTTCCTCTCTAGCTCCCACATAGGAGAGAAACATATGAACCTTGACCGTCTGAGTTTGACCTATCTTGTGTAACATAAAGTTCTCAAGTTCCATTCATTTTCCATCTGTACATCTTTACATCTGAGTCATCTCTTATTCTTTTCTCAGCCTTTGCATTTCTTGAGTTTGCACTCTCTAAATCACCAATGACATCATATTAAAGTTTAGTGAATATTTGCCTTTTTCTCCTTCCTTTATTTTTTTTAAAGATTTTTGTTATTATAATTCTTTTTATTTGAAATTCCCTCCCTTATTCTCTAGGATAACATTTTTCTCATTTTTCCCCTAGTACGTTGGGAATTTTTTTTAAATGAGGGCATTACAATGTCCTATTTTTCTTTGCTATGGCTCTGTAGAATATGAAGGCATGCAGGGAGAAAATCATTATTTTTGTCAGTCTGTTGCTTTGCAATCTTCCTCTAAGTGACAGAGAATGATTTGGAAACATCATTCAGTATCCCTCATCCCTTCAGCTGTCAACAGTGTTTCACCCTGTGAAATGGGTCCAGTGCAAAATAGCCAGATAGAGAAAAGGCTCATCTTAGGTAAAATGATGCTTCTTTGACTCTCATTGATCATTTCTGTGTGTACAATTCACCATCATAACCAAAGTCAGAGAACTTCACATGGTATGTTGAAGGGCATTGTATTTTTCTTCCACATTTAGCTAGTTGATGCTAAAGCCCTAAATCTAAAACCTAGAATTGCCTTCCCAGGAAGGCAATTTGGGGAAAATCTGATACAGTTGCGTTTTAGATTTACATGTACCTGATATCTCATTTGTTATTTGAAGAGGTCATTTTTATAGATTAAGTATCTGTTTCACTTATTGTGATTTTTTTTAAATTCCCAATTCCTGCTCAGTCCCTAAGTTCATTATTTCTCTATTTCTGTTTTCTAATCTGTAAAATGACTACACTAATAGTACTTACCTCAAAGGGTTGTCTTATTAAATCTGTAAGTTCATTATGCATATTTAATTATTATTATCATTTTGTCCTTTCTCATTTTCATCACTTATATTTTGGGTGTCAGATCCACAGCAAAAGCATTCAGAAGTACTTCTCCTACTTTTTAAACTGATTCATTGCATGCACAAGTAGAAAGAGGCAAGCAAGCACTTTTCATCTTGCAAATGTGAGAGAGTAGGACTCTCAGGTGATCTCAGATTTCCTGAGAAGACAAGACAGCTGCCTACTAGAATTGTTGCATGGATTAAATTTTGAGTTATGTGATACACTCAGTTGATAGAATTACTTCATTATTTAATTATGGCAATTATGATGAGCAGAATCACCACGTTCCATTCTATTTACATTAATATATTATTTACATTTACTGTTGGTAGTGGTGGTGATGGGAGTATTAACAACTGTGAGTGCGATTTTCTTATTACTCTACTCTATCAGATTAAAAAAAATTCAATTCAGTCCTGACAGTGTCCTTCCCATGTACCTGCTTTTTTTTTTTTTTGTATTGCTCATCCTTGCTGTTCTTTTTAAGCATTATCTCTACTATTCCTCAGACAGATTTTTTTCTGCAAAATTGAAAGAAAACACTCCCTCCAATTCAAGATACAATGCTGGTTTCATTCATCTATATAATCCAAATAACTTCCTGTCAACATAACCTTTCAGCCTTTTGATAATTTAATGTTCAGAAAAAAAATACTTTGTAATGATTCTAGAAGTTTTCCTGGTTAATGTGTTCTTTCACTTTCTGGTGGAAGGCAGGGGTGTGTGTGTGTGTGTGTGTGTGTGTGTGTGTGTGTGTTGTAGTAGTAGTAGTAGTGAAATAGATTCTAAAGGTTAAATATTCAAAATAACAGAGAATGAATAGGTTAACAGCAACTAATTAATAACAATGATCTAACAAGGTCTTTATCAAAGTCTTCCCTTTTATTGTTTTATGTTGCTGGGCACTACTCTGATTTCTGTGGGTATTAACATTTGTGCTACTTTTAAATCAGGTGGATGTGTTTTTAAAATACCACCTTAATTCAACTTTAGTAATATTCATACAGTGACAACTTGTAGAAGCAAAAGCAAAGCCACTATGAATAATGTCCATTGAGATATTTTGGATAGCTTACTGCTATAAACTTAAAACAAAAAGGTGTTAGACAAAGGCATTAGATGAAGACATTCATTTTCTTTAAAGCAGCATATCTTTCTTTCAAAGTGAGACATTTGCTTTCTCTGAAGCCAACAATCAGGAAGAATACAAAGTGCCCACCTGTGGAAAAATAATTAAGTTCTTTATACTAAGAGGAAAAAGTAAAGTGCATACTTTTCTTGTATCTTGGCATACTCTGGGGTAGAGTTAATGATATTTGCCTGACTTTATCCTGTGTGTGTTTTTTCTTCAAAATTATTTAAGCATGAATATGCATTACATAGAACATTCATGAAAATAATTAACATTTAAATCCCACAAATGTTTTAAAATCTATAAATACCTTTGGGTAAATGTCATTTTAGGTAGTGAGATTTTTTTCTAGGTAGTTCCATAGTTATTTTTAAGGTTATTCTCTTTTTAATTCAAAAATATATTGGTATTCTTATTTTCAGTATTTCATAATCCCCCTTATATTTGCCTGACATTTAAATTTACAGAACACTTCTATCTGTTCTTTCTTCATCCTCACATTTCCCATACTACACTACCCAGAATCTATGCTGTTTGGTACCAGTAATTGAATCCAGGGGTGTTTACCCACTTTACCAACATCCCAGCTATTTTTTTACATTTTATTTTGAGACAGGGTCTTGCTAAATTGCTCAGGGCCTCGCTAAGTTGCTGAGATTGGCTTTGAACTTGCAATCTTTCTCCCTCAGCCTTCTGAGCCATTGGGATTACAGGTGTGCCACACCCAACAAGGTGATACTGTTCTGATTTGATTTTCCAAGACAATTTTTGGGGGCATTTTGAGGGTATGGAATATATATCTTTGAATTCTTTTTTTATTTCTTCATGATCTATACTCATTAGGGAGAATACTTTCTTCCTTTTTACCCTTCTATTTTTTCATTAATAAAAATTTGAAACCCAAGATAATTACCACTTTACACTAAAGATTATGCTCAAGCATTAGGGCAATTTTCCAAATTACATAGACATAAGGCATGAAATGCAGGTCTCAAGAAATCCTACTAAATATCGAACACCTGTTGATGTTTATCCTTACTTTTTGTTACCCCTTTTGGCTGATGTTGTTATCATGCCCTCAGGGCATTACAATTACTAAACAATAACCTGACAGTTATTTGTTTATCACTGAATTTCCAAGCTTATGTATCCGTAGTAATTTTGTATGTTCATGATTCTCACATAACGTAGTATTCTCAAAACACTGTGCTTATGTCACAGGCAAAATATGGGGCTCAGTCCCAAGGTAAGTGTTCCAAACATATTTACAGAAAATGGGTAAATGAGCAATCAAAAGGATACCTTTATAATTTTTTTTAAAAAACAATGTCTACCAACAGAAACAACAACAACAAAAAACCCAAACTACCTTTAGTCAGAAGGCATATCTGATTATCTTCTTGGAGGCATATTGGTGGGCACTGAGAACTGAAAAGATAGAAGAGCAGGAGTTGTCTCTGAGTATCCAGCTTCCTGGGAGCCACCTGAGGACCCTATGAGAGCTACTAACTGAACAGCAGCTCCTTTAAACAAAGAGATCACTGGACCCATATTAGTTACAACCCTCTGGTTCTCTTATCTGTTTATGAAATCTCTAAGTGTATAAATATAAAAAAAAAACTTGATCCAAATAAGTTTTGTTATATAATCACATCATCTAAGTGTGACTTTGTTTTATTTGTACTGACAGTGAAACTACCTAGTGGAAATAGGGAAAGGAAATTAATGATTGGTCAGCATCCATTTCCATCAAAAAGCTACACTAGGCACTTTGGATGTGAGGTGTCCCCCAAATATTCATGTGTGAGACAATGCAAGAAGTTTCAGAGGAGAAATGATTGGGTTGTGAGAGTCCAATCGGTGTGTTAATCCCCTGGTAGGGATTAAGGGAATAGTAACTGAAGTTTTAGGGTATGGCTGGAGGAAGTGGGAATTAGGGTATGTCTATGGGGCATATATTTTGTATCTGGAAAGTGGAGTCTTGCTCTCTTACTTTCTGATCACTATACGAGTGGCTTCTGTCTACCACACTCTTCCACCATGACATTCTGCCTCACTGAAGCCCTGAGGAATGGAGCTGGCCTTCAATAGACTGAGCCTCTGAAACTGTGAGCTCTCAAATAAACAATAAACTTTTCCTCCTCTAAAAGATATGACCAGAACAATTGTTCTGGTCATATCTTTTAGTCACAGCAGTGAAAAAGCTGACTAAAACAGGCAGTACGTTATTTTATTTAATATAAATTTTAAGAATTATTTAATATATAAGGATATTTAAGCATACTTAGACTAGTTAATACTGAAGATTTTTAAGGTGACATTTTATTCATATAGGAAATAAAATTTTAAATACATTAAAATATACAATACAACAATGATAATACAGGAGAATTGTCATCATTCAATTATTATATTTCATATCATGGCCTAGAAAGTTAAGTTGAAGACTTATTTTCTATTATAACTAACATTGCATTGCCAAATATGCTTAAATTAAGCTATCTTTAATATTTAAATGATATTTTAAAATATTTAGCAATTTAAATTGACTCATCAGGGATTCTTATTTGAATAGTCCTGAAAGTACTGTAGACTAGCAGTTAGAAATTAATAACGGAAGCACAGCAGCTTCACATAGGTTTCTTACTAGGAATGGTGTGATATGAATTGACTAATTATGTACTTTTATGTAATAAAATGAAATTCACATATTTGTAATATATTTTATAGAATTTTGTTATACAAGATAAACTAGTTTTGGAACTCTTTCCAAATAAAATTGGTGGAAGTTTAATTTCATTGGGCCACACTGAAGACATATGCCTCAGAGGTTTCCCAATTGAGATGTAAATAGGGAGGGCTTTTACCATCTAATCCCCACCAGTCTTTGGTCAAGGGACTATTTTCAGGGAGACTTGGTCTCTGGTTTTTCTAACCTGTCAGCTATGTGTGCAGTTCTAGTTCCTGTGCAATTCTGGTTCTGGATCAGAGAAAGTCCTTTGACAACAATTTACAGATGCTCAACTCTGAATGATGTGCCAAAAGGTGGGTTAGTATGTACAGAATGGGATGTGAAAACAGAGAAGTATGTTACAAACAATATTATGTAATGAATAATTGTAGGTCACTAGAGGCTGACAGACGGGGATTCAAACCCAAACCATCATACCTGTCTAGTTAATCTTGGGAAAGTTACTTAGTTTAATTTTTCTTGGACTAGGTCTTTTTGTCTATAAAATGAAGAATACAGTAGCTATCTTAAAATTAAAAGCTTAAATGAGTTAGGATTGGAGAAATGATTCATATAGAATGTAGCACTCACTAATTAATAAATATTAATGCATTCAGAAGGTAGTTTTATATTTAAGAATACTGATACTCTTAATATATCATCTACCAACCTTGTTCCAAAAAATGTAGAACACCTCCTTGCTATGCAGGCTCTAATCTCTAGTAACTGTTTGACAAGAACTTGAATATTTACAGTTATGGACATAGACCATCTAAGGGCTTATTTTGGTTTCTCTTAGCTCTAATGGTTAACATGTTTCTTTTCTTTCTTTCTTTTTTTTTTTTTTTTTTTG
>NW_025999977.1:14455032-14502784 GCF_001458135.2 Marmota marmota marmota
TTTTTTTTTTTTTTTTTTTTTTTTTTTTTTTTTATGATGGAACTCCCCTGTAAACAGTCTCATACACACCTCTAAAATTTTTGGAAACGGTAGCAACAGAACACATGGAAGATCACATGCTGTTTGTCTAAAAGTTACAGGTAAACCAAATAACCAATTATAAGATTTTCTATTTTTCTGTTGTTAACAAATGCTGCATGATCGTGCTTATATGTAGAATCTAAAATAATCAAACAATAGAAGGAGGTAAATGGTGGTTACCAAAGACTTGGAGGAGTAGGAAATGGGAAGGTGTTAGTCAAAAATACAGTTTCAATCATGTAGTTGATTCTGGTGGTGCACATATGTAATCCTAGAGACTCCAGAGATTGAGGCAGGAGGATCACAAATTCAAGATCAGCTTCAGCAACTTAGAGAAGCCCTGTCTCAAAGTTTTAAAAGGGATAGGACTACGGCTCAGTGGTTCAACCCCCTGAACTCCAAGAAAGCTACCCCAAAGTTTCAAAGTTTTATTAATGCAAAGTAAATAAATTTTAGATGTCTACTCTACCACATAAAATATGCATTAATAATAAAGTATTATGCACTTCAATTTTTGCTAAAATTATGTATTTTATTTAAGTGCTTTTACCATAAAAGAAAAACAAGGCAAACAAAAAAGTAAAAATGCAGACAGGAGGAAATTTGGGGAGATGATAGAAAAATTTGTGACATTGGTTATGATGATTTCATGGGTGATATTTATCTTCAAATACAACATATTCAGATACACTTAATATTTAAAACTTTTTATATGTCATTTATATTTCAAGAAAGTGTTTTAAAATATTAGTGTAATTGAAAAATTGAAATTGATAAAATACCACTTTTTAGAAGACTGAAATTTGGTAAAATACAAACTGATTATGTTGTGCATTTTGTCAGTAGGTCACTAGCATTTGGATGACTAATAAATTAAGGCTGACATAATTCATATATTTATTCCATACAATCTTGACTTTGATTTTATCAATGTGAACACTTCTATTGTTATCCTCCTAATTTTAACATATTTTGTTTCCTTGAGAGTAATATCAAATTAGCCAATTTTTCAAAACAAATTTTTAGATCATTTATTGAATCAATAGTATATTAGTAGAGTTTAAAGGAGAGATATTGCATTGTTTTTCAAAGTCAATTTTTGAAGTGTAATTTTTATATTGTGATATCTACCATTTTTCCATGTACAGTTGATAAATTTGACTTACATGTAACCACCAAAGCAATGAAGTTATTGGATATTTCCATCTTTCCATGAAGTTCCCTTATGCATCTTTATATATTTAATTCCCTCCCACAACTCTCATCCCCAACAGCTCTTGTTAAGTTATAACAGTGCTTGTTATTTTATTTTTGTAATTTCAATATGGAAAACTTTAGCCTACAGAGATAGTACCAACTGGAATTGTCAATAAAATCCTTAAATTGCTAGTTGGATTTTTAAAATAAACCATGGATTTTAAATTATATGCTTAACCATTGTGATAGAGTAACAAGTAGTAAAATATCTTCACAGAAAATATTACAGAATGTTTAAATTTCATCTTGTAAATTGCTATCTCAGCTTGCAGTTTCTGCCATTTCTTAGAGCAATTATCTAGTTCCATAGATAATTGTTTGCATTCTTCCTTCAAATTTTTTTAATGCTAGAATATTAAAAAGAAAATGAAAATAGCAGTATGCTGCCCAATTAGTGCCAGTTTTTCTTCATATTTTTTGATCTATAATTGCCAGAAAATGTTATTCTCTATAGAAATGAGTGTGGAGATGATTTGTATATGAATCTTAGGAGATAACTTGTAGGTGAGTCTTATTTTTTATAGTGATGGATATTGTATTTATTTCCTTCTTTTATTTATCTGTTTCTAAATAAAATGTTAAAAAGAGAGATATTGCTCAGTGGTTAAGCACACCTGGATTTAATTCCCAGTATCAAAAAAACAAACAAAAAAAAAGAAATATCTAGTTATGGTCCTAAGCAACTTCTAGTGACATTTCATATGAGTAAAGTTCTTTCTCATCTTATCTGTGGTTTTCTATAGTCTGGAGTCTTAAATGAACACTACACAACTGTTTTCTTGTCATATGGCAAATTCATTATTTGACACAAGGGAAATAAACTGCTTCTCCTCTGCTCACATTGAATACCAAATCTTTCATTAAGATCTACTTCAAGGACTATCTACTATATATGGTGGTAAAGACCAAAAGTAAGCATGCAACTCAAGGTTTGTCCTTTCTGTAATTTTTGGGACACTAGGAATCCTGAAAATAGATCCACAGAGTTAAAGAAGAAAATATTCAAAGATTTGGCCTGCATTTGGTCTTCTAGAATCTGATTCATCTCATCATGATCTCTTGGAGAATTCTCTGTTGCCTATTGAGACTTTGAAACTGGTTTATAAATGAGACTTTGCAATTTGCTTTCTGAATCAACCAAAGTCTCACACTGAAAATATTGCCTAAGTTGGCATTTTTTCCTCTTTGTACTCCTTTATTTTGCCTTGTGTTTTTCAACCAGGAATTATTTTGCTCACCAAGGGACATTTGCAAATGTGGAGATAATGCTGACATCACACTGAAGGGGTATAGTGGGACAGGCACCTAGCGGATGGAGGACAGAAATACTACTTAGCATCTTACCATGTGAAAGACATCCTTACCTACAACCACATACACACAAAACAAAGAGTTGTTGAATCCAAAATATCAGTGGTACCTCTGTTGAAGAATGCTAAGCTAGCCCTTTACCTGTCTACTCAGGGAGACCTATAAAATTGGGTTCTTAAGAGATATAGCTCTGCCTAGCCAAAAAGCAGTGAAATCAGCTTTATGTATTTGGTTGTGGTGGTCTTTGTATATTGATTTAACATAAGACATAGGATCCTTAGTGAGATATTTGTTGTTACATTAAAGCTAATTAGATTGCAAATGACACAAGAAGCTCTTCAACTGTGTGATCCATTAACTGCAGAGAACGATGAAGTAAGTGACCCATGGCAGTTTTCATACACGACAGGACAAAAATTGAAATGAATTTTAGGCCTCTCTTGCCACTAAATGTGGAAACTCTCATGACCATCAAAGAAGTTTAGGGGCACTCTAGTCACATCAAGGATAAAGAAATCTTAGGTTCAGTACAATCTCAGTTATGTCCGGGAATCAACTCTCCTATTACCATCTAAGCTTTTTTGGGATTTATTTTTGAGACAAAATCTCTTGCGATTTTGAAAATATGTTTTAAGTTCATTTGTACCAGACTTCTGTTATAATTTTTATTTCAACCCACTCCTACATACTTATTTCAGGTGAAAATTATTCCTAACGGTTTCTCCTGGTTTTTATTTTGGCTCACTGTGTTCTGTTTTCCTTTTTTCTGCGCCTGGAAGACCACTCCTTTACCATTCCATTTGTCTATTTCCCAGTCTTAACAACTTTAGCTCAAGTCAACCAAAGTCTTTAATGTGATACCTGGCTATTTCACACACAAACGAGGTTTCCTTCTTATTAACCTATTTTTACAATGGCTTTCTGCTTCTGAGAAAAGGACAGCATCAGAGTTCCTTTGAAGGAGGGATTTTCCCTAATACTGCCCTCTACCTGTATGCCTCGTGGTCTAATCATCTTTTTATACTAACCCAGAGCCTTAAGAAGAACACCCCCCTCTTAGAAACCACAACCTGTAACATTTTTTGAGAAAATATTATATTTTTACCTTTTGACATCTGTATTATTGATTACCAAATCATACTATGAATGTCAGAAATTTATGCAATACCCCTTAGTAATCTTCATTTTTGCTTGGTGTGACTGTATATCAAATAATATATACTTTGCTAAAAGCATATAGTTAAAGACAATGAACCAAACAACAAAACAAAATAAAACCTCTCGAAGGCCATAGGATGATATTCCCAAACTTAGTTATATGCTGTTATATAGCAAAGTGGCTCATATTAATTAAAGTGCTTTACAGCATGACCCTTGATAAAATGAATGTGAAAGAAAACAGTTTAGATTTGATTGCATTAATAATTTATTGGAAGCAGCTAGGCAAATTGTAGATTGGTTGTAAACAGCACACAATCAGTGGCTTATGGATAATTCTGGCTTTCAACAAGTCTTTAGCTTCCTTAAGGAGCAGTCACAAATTTGAAGAAAAATAATTCAAACTTCTAATTTTCTACTTTAAACAGTATCATTCAATTAAGCAGTCTAGAAGATTATAATTATGAAAACACACCATGTATTTAGCAGCAACTTGCACATTCTCCTGTGGTCCAGGTTACTAATAGACTCAGTGATGTTCTTTCCACAATATCAATGTCAAGATTTTTAACACACGAAACCACTGACAGAGATCAAACATTTTAATTCTGTAGAAAAATGCTTTCTCCTTTTCTCTATCAACATGTCAGAGAGCAAAATGATTATTCATGGCTATTACTTTACTATGCTTTCAAAATATATTTGCTACTTTAATTAGGTCATCTTGAATTAATAGATGCAAATGTACTTTGTAACATAAATACCAGCTCTTTGAGGAATGGTAATGCATGGCTTGAGACTCTAAAGTACTACAGTTTGTAGTCTGTACATTTACAAGGAAACAATGTGGTGTTCTGCTGTCAAAGAAATCACAGTCTATGATTGGGATACAGGATTAGCTTGAACATTCATTAAGATACAAACTGGTCACCAAGCAAGGGGGACTAGATATGGTTAGAGAGAAAAAAAACTTTTAACTGAGGGAAGGATTAATTTTTTTTCTTGACTCCAAGTCAACTATTTCATAAAAGAGTTGAATTTATCTTTCCTTTAATCATTAAATTCTTAATCACTATTAAAGTCATTAGTAGATGCCAGGAAAAACTATAGTCATCATTAGCTGGTTCCAGCAGTCTCCACACTCCCTAGCCTTTCTAATCCATTGCTATTTTTGAACATTAAGTAAGAGATTTCATTTTTTCCTCCCAACCCACACTCTGACTTTGATACTATATTTCCCACCCCCTTACTCACTATTGCCAGGTAACCCTCAATCCTCTCTTTGAAGGATGTTCCATATTTAGGACCTTTCTTATACCCAGGTTCCAAATCAAAATATTCCTTACTATTTCCCTTTTCTTTTATATCCTGCTGTTCTGTTAGATTAAATCTAGATAACATGATAAAATAACTGGTAATGATATGATAAGTTAGTATTACTACGTAACACAAATCTGTTCTTTTGAGTTTCTCTGAACAATTTGTTGTTCGTGTTTTTCTGTTAAGTAGGAATTTTCAGATTTTAGGATTATTTTTAAGACAGAAAAGGCATCTAGACCTGGACAAGTCTCAAATTCATCATATGGTATTATCATTCCTCAAACTCTTCAAGAAGTCATCCATATACCATATACACTCTTATATTTGCTATCTAAGAAAATAATGTATTCTATGTACAGGACACATCAGAGGAACTGAATATATCTTAGACATGAATAAAAGCTCAGGTAAAACTTATTCAATCTAAATTTGTCCACAGATTTCCTCAGTCCTTAATTATGTCTGATACATACATATCAACAAAGAATGTTACTTTTATATATCACAATTTAAATATTTTTGTATTGCATCACATCCTATCTTAGCTTCAAAACAGCTATGTAAAGTGTCTAATAGCATTTGAAATAATGTTTCTTCATATCATGTTTTTCTATCCCTAAGGATCATGAAAATCTCAGTAGGCCAAATTATAACCTATTTATCTGCCTTATATAAAACAGTTATTTTTATTATAGTGAGGGTAAATAGTTTCTAAGACAAAATATTTCTATTAACTTGAATTCTCAAAGGAAAAATATAGTAGTTTTTCAATAACATCTTATACTTGAAATTAGGACTTTCTATGCAAACAAAAAAGGTTTCTTGAAGAATCTCCTAGATTCTTCTAGATAAGGGTTCTTTACCTTCATAGAATACGAAAATGTCTTGGGGAGCTTTACAGGATTATGGTGCCTAGACTACATTCTTAAGTATGAATCTAGGGGGGTGGGTATCAGCACTTGGTGAAACTCTATGAAGTCAAGAACTACTCTTTTAGAGTGAAAATAATACCAATCATTTTGACTGACATTCTGGCCATAGGCATATGAGAACCACTAATACTGAGAAATGTGTCAGAAAAAAAATCCCATCCCCAGATGGAAATTCAAAAGCAATTGCCCTAGTTGGTTTCTAGGCCCTAAGCATTTTACAAAAATGCAAGGAGGAAAGAACTATGGGAGTCAAGGCTCCAGATACAAGGACCTGCAATGCTAAGTAAAATTAGCTAATCCCAAAAAACCAAGTGCGGAATGTTTTCTCTGATATAAGGAGGGGGATGGGAAGATTAGATGAACTCTAGATAGGGCAAAGGGGAAGGAGGGGAAGAGTGGGGGCAAGTAGGTAAAAAAAGATTGGAATGAGATGGACATCATTTTGTAAGTACGTGTATGAAGATATGAATGGTGTGAATATACTTTGTGTGCAACCAGAGATACGAAAAATTGTGCTCTATACGTGTAATATGAATTGTAATGCATTCTGCTGTTGTATATAATGAATTAGAATTTTAAAAATTTTAAAAAAAGAGAGATTGGTAAGAGCTCACTTGCTACTGAGTGGACTTGAAGACTGTGACAGAGAGGACAGCCACTGCTGCTTATGGTTAAGATCCACATCCTCAGCTACCCACAAAATGATGGGACTGAATATTGATTGTTTTTTAGGATAAATTCACAGAATAATAATAGGTCAGGATAAAATGCAAATGTTTTTTTCAAAAATTTAAAAATCATTAGTACCCTTTGTGATAAAGTAGCAATGGACAATTATCGCCCTGCTGATAATGTGGGTGACAGATCCAAAGAGAAGGTAAGGGATATGTCCAAGAGTCCACGATGAAAAATAGCGCTAGAACTGATTTACTTACTGTGTGCCCTACTTCATGTCTACTGAGCTCTTTGGACAGTGAAGAATTAATATACTCATCTTAAAAGAGAAATTTAATGTGCCTGTATTTAAGTGTAACTTATCAGTGCCCACATGATAGTGTTGGGGTAATAAAAAATCTGGATTGTCCATCTCCATTTTATATTGCTCTTTCTGCAAAAAAGAACAAAACCAGAAAACAAAAACAAACAGAAAAACTACAAAATCCTGATGTAGGAAAACAAAGAATAAAGTAACTAAGCCTTGCATTTCAGGTAAATAAATATAACTCTTATATATCAGTGAAGTGGAGACACTGGGTTTATAAAACAGTAAATCTAGATCTGCATTTTACACTGAAGGAAATCTAAAAGCAACCATTTGTTTTCCTAAATTATGCATTGGAGATAGGAATTTCTGGAATGGTTGGCATTGACTATTGCTAAGGGAATACTACAGATTTAGCTGTACTCTTAGGTGAGATAAATTGTGCTCACAAGAGCAATTACATATGCCCCAATCTGCCAAGTTCAATTCTCTCTTTTAATAGATTTGGTAAAAGTATCTAAAGATCACCCATTTCACTTGTAGTTACCTACAAGTTTCATATGCCCTGGTAGCACTTTTAACAATAAATCTGTGCAATAGATTGTCAGTATAAAGCATGATCTCTTACACTCACTTTTATCTTTTACATTTCTCTTATAGATGCACCTTCTTGATAAAGAAACAGATGTTAAAACCAAAATGGTATAAGCAGCACTAATTAGATGTCTTTGCTTTATCCTTCAAGAGAAAGGAGTGTTGTTTAGGAAGTAGCTATAAATTTAACATTTCCTATGATGTTTATGTCTACTGTTTGTTCCTAATTAGAATATTCATGTTATACATATATATGTATGTATGAATATATATGCATATGTATATATATATATTTCCTAAACATTAAATGTAAGTTTTATTTATTTTTCTATAATTAGAGACAAGATTAATTTTTCTTATAGAATAAAAATTCATAAACTCCTCTATGAAGTTAGCATCACCAATGTGAAGGCAAAATTACACTGGCTCACAGAAAACAACATCCTCAATCACTCTCTGCCTCTCTTATTCATTTCCAACTCTTTGTTTCACTGCCTGATCTACACTGAAATTTGTAACTTAATACTATTAAGCTTAATTAGGTACATAAGGAAAGATTTATAGTGTATCTTTTGATAAGCATCCTGTTATACATTGGCTTGAACTGGGTTCTTAGAAGTTCATTGTCAGGAATCAACCCATTCCTTGGGTTCAAGGAACATATAAGGAAAAGGTTTTTCTGAGAAACATTAATAGCTGAAACCGAAGCACAATCTGTTGTTAGTGTTCATGGCTCAGGGTACTTGTCTCATACCTACTTAACCAAGAGTTTGCTCAGCTGAAAACCCTTCAGGTCAGTTTTCTAAGTTAGTAGTCTTCAATGTTTGGAGGCTCCCACTGGTGTATGTAAAAGTCTTACAAGTTGCACTGTGGCATGTATTCTGACCAGGATTATTTTAAAATCATGGCACACTGTGGTGATTTTCTTGGAGAGGGATATTCTTGGTAGAAATGTAATCATTTGGAATCAAAGAGGAATTTTTTTTTTTTCCAGAGCTTATGGAGACTCTATGAACAGGACCTAAAAAAAGAATGAAAAAGACCAGAGCTCTTGTAATTTCATTTGGAGGACATGCTGTGAAGTCCTTGCTTAGCATCTGGACAGCCAACCACTATTTTAAGAAAAGTTTCTGCTTTCTGCCCAAGGGCATTGCTGAGAAAGGCTTTCCACTCTCTCATACCAACTCCACCCTTAACCAGAGGCATTAGGACCTGCCTGGCTCTAATCCCTGAGCCTGCCCTATAAAAGTCCAGAACCCCAAGCCTGTTTTGCCTCTCTCTATTTGTCAGCTCAGACAAATAAACTCTCATGGTCTCTATCCTGGTTCTTCACTTTCCTTTCACATGCTGTGCTTCAGTCACCATTTTATTAGATTATTTCCTAGAATGCTCTTAATCCAAAATGATAATAAAAAGAATTTTGCATAATTGATCTATAAATCAGATTTATTGAGTCATACTTGAGAATAAAGTTGGAAAAAATGAACTCAATTGAAATGAATGTGAATATATAAAATTAATCTTTATATTATCATTACCATGACTTATTTTATATTAATAATGTTTCAAAGAAAATAATTCTTAACAGAAAGATTAAAAATCAAATAAGCAAACTCAAACTATATAAAAAAGTATGTTAAATAAGAAAAAAATGTATTGAAGATTCAGAATTGGTTAAATACCATTCTATCTTTCTCTGTTTGGATTAAATACTTTGGAAAACTCATATAAGAAATATCTTTTCAAAGATAATTTAGACATAGAACTTTTATAGAATTCTTGCTAAACACAAATCTCCTATATTTTTCAATTTAATGGCAAATCTTCATAAGGAGAAAATAGAAATAGATCTAGATAGATGGTAGAGACTTCTGGATACAGATGTGTATTTTCATAGGTATTTAGGTATATATGAATAGACATATAGATGGATACATAGAAATGTATGTAATTATAAAATATTAATATTTAAATTATACAGTGCTAGGGATGGCAGGAGATTCAAGTGACACAGGCGGAGATTTTAGTATAAGATGTGACATTCCAACAGATCTATTCTCAAACCCACCCCCAACCATGGGTATTGTGGAGATTCCTATGGGAGAATCTCGGGCATGTCTGAAGATACAGAGGTTTGGAACACAGTATCTATTTTGATGTAGGCAGAAGGTACTTCCTGGAAGGGTATTGTCCCAAAGTTAAGGAAGCTGCATTGAGATGCAAAATCACTGAGTGGTGACTCTTCATTGATGTTTCCCAACTTTGCTATTCTGAAGGTAATTACATGCTTTTGGGAACTTGTTAGCTTTCAAGTTTTCTCCTTCAAAACTAACTAGATTATGGGCCTAAATTTCCCCAAGGAGTGGGGTGCACTAGCTCGTCCTAAGAAATATGGGAAATAGCCATGACAAAATGAGGGATGCGAGTAATATGATTAACAGTGTCTTAGATTGGTGTCAGTGTTGTCTAACAATGCACAGTACTGCATGATATAGGTAACAGGGCCCAGACACAATCACCTAGGTACATTAAAGAAGCTGAAGACAATCCCAGTCATGTAGAGCAGAAGTAACTTTGCAAAGAGAACATCCAAATTATCTTTTATAGAGGTGGTCATTAATGCAACTAGCAGTATTATACTTTAACTATTTATGTGACTATTTACTAACTACTTAGTCCTACAATCCTTACACTTTTATTATAATACCCCCAAAAAAGGTCAGGAAAAAAATAATGACTGTGAATAGGCACAATGAAGTATAAAACTATTTATAGACTGTACATATTAATTAAATTAACTTACATAGTTCACAACTTCAGGACTAATACTGGTAAAGATGAGTGAGTGCTATCTAATTTTGGCAGCTAAAGAGGGAAATAAAGACAGCTTTATAAATATGCCAAAAGTTTTTAAAGCATAAGAATTGAGAATGAAGAAAAAGGAAATTGATAATATGAAATATTGGGAAGCAATATAGATGATTTCCAAGTTTATGAAGGCTTTTTCTTTAAATACTAAAATTCAGTCAAGCCACAAATATTACTTTGCATCTGTGATGGATCAGGCCTAGTGTTGAGGCATCAATAAACAAAATGGGAACTCCTATTTCCAAGCAGAGTGAATCCACCCATGCTTGAGAACACCTTGGAGGAATATTACCAATGCATCTTCTTTCCTTTTTAAAAATTTATTTCCACAGATATATTGTTTTAATATTTAACTTATTTTTAATTGACATGTAATATTTCTATATACATATGGAGTATAGAATAATGATTTGATACACATACTGAAGAGAAAATGAGGAACGAGAGACAGGTAAGCAAGAAATGAAAGACAGAGATCACACAAGAGTTTATTTATCAGAACTGACAAATAAAGGCCATCTGTTTATAGGAGAGAGAGGGAAAAAAGGCTTGAGTTCTGGGACTTTTATGGGGGAGACTTAGGAATAAGAGCCAGGCAGGTGCTCATGCTGATTAAGGGTTGGGTTGGTATGAGGGGTGGTCAGCCTTTCTCAGAAACGCCCTTAGGTGGGAAGGTGAAACTTTCTTTAAAATGGCAGCTGTCACTTAGATGACCATCCAAATGCTAAGCAAGGACCTTATACATACACAATGTGGTAGTTAATCAGGGAACTTTGCATTTCTATCTTTTCAAACATTTATCATTTCTACATTTTGGGAAACATCAAATGCCTCTTTTCTAGGTATTCTGAAATATATCATAAATTGTTATAGACTGTGGTCACCCTACTGTGCTATAGAACACTAGAATTAATACAACTGTAATTTGGTACCCATTTTCTAACTTCTATTTACTCTTACCCCTACTTCTGAGTCTCTAGGGACCACTACTCTACTCTGTTCTTTCATGAGAACAACTATTTAGCATCTAAAAATGAGTGGTATCATGCAGTATTTGTCTTCCTGTGCTTGGCTTATTTCACTGACCATGAGGTCCTCCAGTTCTATCCATATTGCCACAAATGATGAGAGAAATGGCAGCATTGTGAAAATGCAATAAAATAAGAATGTATTAAAATTAAAGATATATATATATATATGTTTGTAAAGATTAGTTATCCACAACTGTCTATAAATTTTAGTTATACATAACATTAAGGTTCCTTTTGACATGATGATATAAGCAGGGAATGTAATTTGCTCTAATTCAGTCCCATGCACTTCCCCTTTTCCCTCCCTTCCTCCCTCTCTGTTCCCTTTCCTCTTTATCAATTGTGGAAATTGATACTTCTATACTTTATCAATTATGAAAAACTAAAATTATTTGGGGTAAATATAAGATTTATAAAGATTGGTTATCCACAACTGTCTGTTTTACTGGTTGTGGAAAACTGAGATTCTTTTTTTTTTTATTTTCAGAAAAAGGAAAAATAAGGTTTATTGTTTTGCTAGCACAGGGGACTCCTGTTCCAGAGGCTGTGATTCTCCCCAATAGCAAGAACAGGGGGCTTTTAAATAGGTAATTCAAAGGCTACACACTCTGGTGTTCTCTGTTGAAGTTGTAATTCACCTGTTAATTTGGGAGATAGCAATTTCTGAGATCTTCTGGTACCATCCCCAAGTCTGGATTACTTCTTTCCTATGGTGGGTGTGTATTCAAGGACAGTTGTCCTTGGGGAAGAAATGTAATTATGTTTTACCCTGAGATTAGGGAGGGGGAGAGACTGGGGAGGAGCAGGAAGAAAGGAAGAGAAAGAATCACTTCCATTTAAAAAAAAAATAAGTTGCAGGGGCAAAGCAGCAAGGGTTATATTCAAAGCATAAAGTAGACCACTTTTACATTTGTACATTCAATTTCTACATTCCATTTCTATGGAAAAATGGGCTACAACGTCTCCAAACTCTTCCCTACTTGAAGGGAGTGAAGTTGGTGGAAGTAACGCTAAATTCTTATTCTCTATCAGGTAGAGTGTGGGCAGTTAAGGACATTCAGCATCAGAGCAATCCAGAGATCCACAGTGGCAGATGTCAGGTGACTGGACAAGGTATACATAGGGCAGGGACCATGCTAAGCCTACAATAAACAAGACAGCAAAGCATTCTTTTTTTTTTTTTTTTTTGTAAACAATTGGCACAAAAGCAATTAGTATTTCAGCCAGTCTCTGAAAACCAGGAGGACAGTAACTCATAATCTTATCAGTGAAAAACAGATCAAGTTTATCAATGTAGGAGGTTAGGAAGATTTGTGCATATATGAGATCAGACTCAAATTATCTCAGGACAAATTTGTGACTCTAGAGTCCTTTGTGATCATTATTATTAGGCAATCTCACACAAGGACACTCACTTCCTTATAGCCTCCAGCTTTACTTACATTCAGTAGGGCTGAAAGTGTACATCTGAAGTTATATTAAAAAAAAATGTTGTATTTCTTTTCAAATATCCATGTAGGATTGTGGTTAGGCTATACTGTCCTGCCAGATACTTCAGACCAAGTTGGTCAAAACTGACCTTGTTCCTATCTACTGTAAAGAGCCAGACGAGATTCCTCAGAGATCACACTTGGGGACATGTGCAAAGCCTCTTGGCTCCTTTAGCTTTCCTCTACTTAGTGATGCCATTTGCCAGGATGAGTCAGAATCCTGATGACCACACATGGCTTCTCTTGGAAGCACAGGGGATATTTCTGTCTCTAATGACCCTCCTCTCTGCAGAATGTGCTCTGGTTGGCTTCCTGTTCTCTAGAGTCCTCTCAATCTCCCTGATCAGCAGATCAGGTGAGTCACCAGAGTTCCAAGGCCCAGAGAAGGGTCCTGTCATTCTCTGGATCCTGTCTGTCCTTAGAGGGCAAGGGCCAAACTGTTGGCAGCTTTTTCCTTAATTCTTTTACTTTCTTGACTTTGGTCTCCAAGAAAAACTGAAATTCTTTGGTAAGCATCAGATTTGCACAGATTAGTTATCCACAACTGTTTATATTTCACTAGTGGTGGAAAACTGAAATTCTTTTTGGTTTTTAGTGGTTACTATGGGAACAATACAATCAAAGTAAGGCTTTGTTTTCTGTTGTTAATGAATCCCAGGACTCCCAATTCAGGTCTCTCTTTTAAATCAGTACATGGCTTAGGTTTCAGGTTTAAGCAGATCACTACCTCCTTTGAATTCAAATTGCAATTGTAATAATGTTATTTTCAGGTAGAAGGAGATGGACATGAAAACTCAGAACCAGCAGCATATTTAGCAGTAACATTTCTGGCATTTGGACAAACTGAGATTAGAAAGCAAGCTCTGTTCAATTTAGCTGCCTCATAAAGTCCAAAATAAAAGGAAAGTGTTAAAGCTGGATAGCTCTGTTCTAGGCATCAGAGAGTCAACACCATCATGGGTGTCCCTTGTAAGAAACAGTATTTGAATCCAGTATGAAAATGTGACCCAATAAACGTCCTGAGCTTTGTTTGATAAAACAAGCTGTTCTCTTTTCTTTGATATTTCATGTGTCTAAAGTTGTAGGCTAATAATCCAGGAGTGAGAACATGGAACAAGGTAGCCTCCTACCCCATAAATTTGTATTTAGCAAGTGCAATAGCTTTTCCCATCCTGAATGCTAACTCATTTGGAGTGTTTTTAAACAATCACAGATACCCAATGTTTATCCTCTTTCTGGAGAATCAAGGGGTAAGAATCACACATAATGTATTTCCAAATAGCTCATGAGGTAACTGTGGTGCTAAGACCAAGTTACCACATCACTACTGTAGTTTGTGAAAGTTAGGCCTTAATTTCAAAACTCATTGACTTGATCCACAGCAGGGGGTGTAGGCTTGACAGCTGTTCCAGGCCTCCCCCTCTCCTGCAGACCAATAGGAAGAGGCAGAGGACTCTCAGCAGTTGCCTAAGGCTTTAGCTACCTGTGTAGTCCAGATCTGGTTGCAGCAGTTGCTGACTCAACCCCACGTCTTCATCTTATGTACTAATCTATGATTTTAGGTGGCTAAGAACCAAACTACACAAAGGGAAAAAAAAAAAAAAAAAACTGGAAAAGAAATCTTAGCTTTTGGCAGCAGAACCCTGCCCAACAGTAAGATTGAGTACGCATTTGCAATAGGCTTCTTAGAATAATTGCCTCTCTATGCTGACTTCACTCCCTCGGCTCTTATTCATTGTTTGTTGTTAAAATATTTTATTAATGCAAGTCTCCCTAAGTATGCATTTAAATCAGATCTATCCTAAATAGTGTGGGTTCCTTAATTTAAAACTATAATAATGTAATTATACTCTAAATTCTATGCTGTATAAATCAGTTTAACCAAACCAAATATACAGTGAGTATTTATTGTATGATATTGTCTTATGTGTGCTATATTTTAATAAAAGAGAATAAAACTTGAAGTTGGGGAATCTGAGACCTGCCCCAATTTTTTACCTCAAGAATTATCAATTTAAGGAAGCTATTTCATCTCTCCAAGTTATAGTTTAACCGCATTCTATTCCAGTGGTAAGAGATTAGTAAATTTTGTATACGTGGAAGAATTTCAAATATTTTTTCAACTAATTGTCCTTTCTTAAGAGGCTTTTAACAATTCTTCTTATTATTTATTGCTCTCAGAAAGATAGTAATTTATGATATTAAATCCTGTGACCATGTGTCATCTTGTATATGCTTTTTATATTTATGCTAATATTATCTCACAATCATTTAGCGTTTAAAACCTCTCAGGTTTTTTTTTTTTCCTAATTCCAATACTCTCTTCCATTTTTCATTTTTTCCTTTTCCTTCATCATCTGCTATTTTGGATGTTATAGATCTTCTTTTTAGCAATTAAAAATATATTTTAATTAAAAATTAAATATATATATTTAACTGTATGTATTTCTAGCATAATCCATTTTTTAACCCAAGACTTATTATACTTGAGTCCCCTCTAAATACTTCTATTATCATCTGGCAAATTGTTATTGCCTAGAGATTTAGTTCCTGCATTTTTAAAGGCATCTACAAAATGAGTCACATATTACAGCTAGTAATAAACATTCCTGAAATATTTTACTGATAAATTCGCTCTGCATTATTGATTATATCTCACTTCTTTACCATGGATTTAATTTTTACTGTGAATGTATCCTTTGTATATTCCTTTCAAATTTTGATGGGTTCTTATGTGGCTTTCATACCTACAGTTCCACAAAAACTGCAACTACTGGTGTCATTGACATTCCCATATCACTAAACTCAACTGGCGCATTCTTACTATTCATCTTACACCAACTCTCAGAAGCAGTCACCCAGTGTCTGTCCCTTTTGCTCTGAGCTTGTCTGCCTTTTCCTCTGTAGTCACACTCCTATTTCTTCTGAGCTCTGCCTTTGAGCTCTAACTACTTTCCTCTCTTCCTTTTATTTTAAGACCTTTCTTGACCATCTCATCTATTCCTTTGCCTTTAGATGCCATTCAGATTTTACTGACAATAAAGACATAGAGATAGTGCTGATGTCTCAATACTGTACATCTTGATCTCTCCATGGGGTTATCTCCTATTTATGAAAAATTGGCTTGTCCTAAGTTTTACTCTTGAGTTTTAGATCTTCCAAATGCATTTATCCTCCAAGCTTCTCTCTCTGCAAGGCTCCAGCATGTACTTGCAGTTCAAACTGACCTAGTGATCAATAGTGACACTGGAGCCTCACTCCATCCTCGTTGATCCCAAGTATGAGTCCCATCTTAACCTGCTGACTTTCTTCCATGTCCAATGTCACCTTCCTCACTGGGCAACAAATGGTCTAATATTATGGACTCTCCCTAAGCAAATTTCCTACCTCCTCTTATCCTCAGAAGAAATTCTTCACTCAATGACTAGAATGAGTTTTTGAAAAATGTAAATTTGGATCCTACAATCCCTTTATTGAAACATGAAAATTATTATAATGACTCTGGCAATAAATGTAAAATCTTTAACATGGCCAGTAAGTTCTTATTTACTTCAGTTGTGAAGTTTTCAATATTCTTTCCTCTCTCTTTAATACTTTATCTGCATTCTTTTTCACTTGTTTTTATTAGCACATTATAGTTTAACATAATTATGGGGTTCATATTTTGACACACTTTTGAATATTTTGACATATTTGTAAATAAATATAACATAATTGGCTCTATTTGAGTCCCCAATACTAGCTCCTTTTCCTCATTCTCTTCCTATACTCTACTGGTCTTCCTTCCTTTAATTTTTTAATTGGAGCATTATATATACATAAAAGTGGGATTCATTGTGATATATTCATACATGCACATAGCCTAATTTGATCAATTTCATTCTGTAATTTGTCCCCTTTTCCATCCATCCTTCCTCCCCCCAAGCCCCTTCCTTTACTCCATTATCTCCATTTTTGACCTGGTTAAATGCTACACCTAAGGCTAAAGTTCAATGATGAAATTACCTTTTTTAAAATTTATTTATTTATTCACTCATTCAATAAATATTTCTTGACTTTCTATTGTTCATGAAGCTTTACACTGAAATTAATAGTCAAGTCAAGAAAGAAAAGAATATAGAGAGGTAGATAAATAGAATATATAATTCTCTTTCTCTGTATTAATATTTGTTAATGGCTGTGAAGTAATGTCCAAGAGAAGCCTTGTGTGGTTCCAATTTAAATCAGATATACATTTTTTCATAAAATCTTGTTTAATTTTTAAAGAATTTATAATAATTCATTTATTTTTTTATCTGAAGAGTAAAATGTTTTCATGTCTCAGGAGGTTAAGGATTTTTATAGGAATCCTTAGAAACCAAGGAAACTTTTATTTTCCCCAAATTAACTAAATAAATAAACAAATGAAAATAGGGCAGCTTTATTTGGAGTGTCCTTCCAAATGTGGACTTACTTCAAAAATCTGACCCATGTTTTATTTGGGAGGCAATTCTACAAGCTCTCTCATGCTTCCACAAGTCTTAGAAGGTACACCAAGAATACAAGAATGGCATCTCTTTGCCTTGGCCATTTTTCAGGATTATATTTATAGTGAGCAATCTGCGGGATGAGGTCATGTCTCCTTTTGGGACAAAAAGCAGACTTGCTTTCTTCTATGCCAGTCAAATTTTCCATATTCAGTATTTTTCTTTTGTAATGCAACCTATTGCATGTATAACTACCATCTAAGCCCCCTGCATTGGCCCTATTGGACAAGTGGAATGAGGAGAACCAACATAAATATGATGCTTATGCTGCTACAAGTCATAAAGGTCTTTACCTCTGACCCAGAGTCTCATGTCTTTTGCCAGATCCTGAAATGGTAAGATCAAATCCCCCAGGGCCTGACAATTTTCTTAAATTTTCAATTCATATATAACATTGACAATTTAACAATACCTTGGATGTGCACTATAGTTTCTAGACCTGCAATAAGGATAATGTTGTTATTTCTCCTATTGTTCTTGCTTATAGGTCATTGAATTATCCTTATTGATGGCATTCAGATGCAGTTGATATTCAAATGTGTATGATATATGCCTTTAGAAGGTATTTGCCTTCCCAGTCTATGCCTGTAGTGCTTGTCAACCCAATTGCCCTCATAATTTAGAGAAACTCTATTAGAGCAGAAGGGTGATTGGAGTAGGCATATAGTATTTCTAGCAGAAGTATATTGTAAAGCTTTCCTGAAATACTCAATATTTCCCAAATGTGTCACACAGATTTTACACACATTTATTTCTTTTTCTATCAATCTGTTTTCTTTCTGTTCATTGTTTTTAGCAGACTTGAATATTATACTTCTTTAACATCTCTTCTGACTTTACCCTATAAAAGCCAAATTAGTTCCTCCTCCATAGTTTGCTCAACTGTTAGTATATACCTTTGGTTAAACCTGAAATATTCCTCTTGTGAATGAGAAATGAGTTGTTTTCAAATTGTACCAAAAAATACTTAGATATTTCAAAAAAATCTGTTTATCAAAATACAATCCACTGTTTATTTAGTGTTACACACTGGAAGTATTTATATCTGAAAACTAGGAAACTAAGTAGTTGATTTCTTATCCCCATATCTCATTTTATAAGCTAATGTGCTACTAGAGTAGATCACAGTCCATTATGTCACAGAAGTAGTTGATACTGTCTCAGTCAACCTTGGAAAAGGAGGGCAAGATTAAATAAATCTGGTATATTACTCAATTTATACCTATCCTATTCTAGATTATTTCTAAACTGAGCTTATGTTAAAACATATATTATCAAATTGATTCTGAAATTAAACTACTCCTAGGATCATTTTGTTTTATTAAGCAAAGAGTATAGAAAATTGGAGTTGGGAAAAGATGAAAGTAGGTTGAAGTATATTTTGCCTTCACTGATTTTTTTTTTTATGGTCAGTTTTTCAGCTTCTCTAATGAGAGGATTAAGTGACAATCTGTATTTTAGAACAGAACAGAGATGTTTGAAGTTTAGTTAAGCTATATATTGAGCACTAAGTGAAAATTATGCCTAACAACAGACTTATTGTTCAAAACATTTTAAACAATTTAGATTACTTTTTCAAATCATTAATTAGGAAAATAACTAATTTAATTATTTTTTCATCTCTCTCACATGAAAGTTTATGTTCTTCTCCATCTCCTACATTTGAAGCCAAATTTGTGCCATGCTAAGTAGCAGTAATTTATGAATCTACATGTAAGTTAAAATAAATTCTCTAATATTGTCATGAAATTGCAGTTTCGATAAAATAAGAAGTTTAAAATAGTTGCAAATAAGGTATAAGTTAACAAAGTTTGTGAATTTTCACTTTTTAATTTTTATTTATTGTTAATAAATATAGACTGTACACATTAATGAGATTAATTTTAATATGTTCATTCATGCATTCAAAATTTTAAGAGGAAAACATTCTCATTCTGAAAAAGGTAAATGAAAATTCTCTTCTAAACTGTGACAATTATGTTGGGAATAGCCAGCAACTTCAAACAGTCATCCATTCACATGACTAATATTAAGCTGTTCAGTGATGAATCTCATATATAAGAACTGAGTTTGGGTTGGTATGTGGAAAGGTGCTTATTAGAGTATTTTAAATGATTAACTAAATAAATTAAAAAGCACCACGCTGGGCAAAGGTAAGAGTGTGTCATTAAACATAATTATTATAGTCATTGCATATGAGGTCTAAAAGAGAATCAAACAGAAACAATTCGTTTTTCCATAATCAAAGAGGGAGAAAGCTATCCATATAATTATGTATTTTAGATGTCTTATTTCTTTAAGTACCTAAGTTAGTATTTAATCATTTCTAATGACAAAATCTTGAAACTGAATTACATCTAAATGGAAGATAATATCAACAATTGGATGTTCTCTTGACACAGAATTTAGATTATTACAATCAAATATCAACTCCCTGTAACTAACTGCTGTTATTAATGCATTTTTTCACTTTGTCCCAAATATGGAATGTCTATAAAACTTAAATATAGTATATAATATATGATATAATTATATAATATTTAATATGGTTTTATAGCAATATAATATACTAATATTAATTGGTATTAATATATAATATCTTTATTATATTTTCCAAACTATATTAATGAACTTGTGTCAATTTCATTGAAATATCTGAAGAATTATAAACTTGGGATTTAATGGAATAATCTGTTAGCCTCTGTCAAGTTTCCTAATTCAAATTTCCAAGACCTCATGTAGTGTAGACGAAGAAATTAGAAAATCCAAGATTCTTAATAAGCACTTTTTGATGAATAACTCATCAGTTATTAAATTAAGTGAGCACTTTTTGATGAATAACTCATCAGTTTCTATTAATGACTGTTTCTCTTAAAAGTGGATTTTCCCCCTTGTCTTGTAGTTTCAATAAAATGATGTATAGATTCTAAGATAAATAGGCATTTTATTTTACATTATATTGGAAATGGACATGACTTTAGGTCAGCTTTGTCTTCATTTTGGAGCATTGAGTCAATCCAGCCATTAATTGAGCTGCATTTGGGATTTATGTGTACTATGGTTATCCTCTCAAACATCACCTGCTTTAAGTTTCTAAAATGTGACCTTTTCAGTCTTATCTTTAGGTATTCCTTTTATACTACAAAGCAAGTCTCTCTCCATTCTCTTATTTTAAATCTTATTTTCATTTTTGAATATCATGTATGTTAATATGTAATTTTACATATTAATGGGGGTCTGTGTGATATTTCCATACATGCATAGTGTGCGCTAATCAGATTCAGCCTCCTTTTTCTACTCTACCCCTCTGATAAGCACTACTGTTTATTCAGGTTGATTTTTTTTTAACTTCCACATATGACAGATAATGTGATATCATGCCTGGTATTTCCCTTGGCATGATGTCCTCTAATTCCATCCATTTTGCTGTAAATGGAAAGATTCCTTTATTTTTCTATCACTGAATAATATTCTACTGTGTATACATGTCATGTTTTATTTATCCATTCACCCATTGATGGTCACCAAAGTTAAATCCATAACTTAGTTATTATGAATAGTGGTGTAATAAATATGGGCATGAGGTATCTCTTTAGTATACTGATTTCAAAAATGAATTTAATTTTCTTTGACTATAAACCCAGAAGTGGGATAGCTAAATCATATGGTAGATCTATGTTTAGTTTATTAAGGAGTTTTCATACTTCCCCATAATATTGGTATAAGTTTAAATTCACTCCAAGAGTTTATAAAATTTTACTTTTCTCCATATTCTTATCAGCATGTAACTTTGTTTGTTGTTTGTTTGTTCCAAGTAGCTATTTTAACTGGGGTAAAATGATATTTCATTATAGTATTGATTTGCATTTCCATGATGGTTAGATGTTGAATATTTTTTCATGTATTTATTGGCCATATTATCTATTTCTTTTTTAAAAATTCATTCAGATCACTTACTCATCATAAATTGGATTACTTGTATTTTTCTTAGGTTTTTGAGTTCTTGGTATATTCTACACATTAATCCTTTGTCAGCTGAATAGTTCACAAATACCTTCTCCCATTCTGTTGCTTATCTATTTACTCTATTGATTGTTTCCTTTGTGATGAAGATTTTAGTTTGATTTAATACCATTGTCAATTTTTGTGGTTTTTTTTCCCAGTCTTTTTAGGGTCATATCTAATAACTTATTTGTCATGTTCACAGATGCATTAGATATTCCATAACATTTACCTTCTTAAAGAATTCTTAGTATTCTGTTTCAGGGACTTTCACATGCCTATCATCACCTTGTTAGCCATATCCACACTCATCTCAAGATTCATCTGTGGAAAATTACTCTTTTAAAGCTAACTCAGGATTGGTTGCTGTCTGGATTTAATTACTTGTAGGTTGATGGACTGAGGACCCTCAGTTCCTTCTAGGTGTTGGCCAGAAGCTGCACAAGTTCTTTGTCATATGGGACACTTTGGAATGGCAAGCTGAGAGAGAAAGAGGGAGTGAGAGAGAGAATATGAAAAAAAGAAGAAGTGAGAGGGAAGTTACAGTTTTTCAACTTAATTATGTAACAAAGAAAAGTCAGTTTTCCAGAATTTTATTGCTTGGAAACAAGTTACTAGGTCCAGCCCTTACTCAAAGGGAGAGGATTACACAAAGCAGTAAATTTTAGAAAGCAGGGATATTGAAACTGCCACTACTTGTTCAGCTATCTTTTACATAAAACTCTAGAAATTTCTTGAGCTAATATATGTGTGTGTAATTATATATTTATATATATATGTAAAATTGCCCTCATTTTGATTTTTCTTATTTTTATTCTTAGCTTTTTTATTAGATGATAACTTTCCCTCTCCTTATTTTGATGAATTCTTTATGATATATTGCAATTGCTATATTTTATTTTACTCATGCCATATAAGGCAATTCTCTTCTCTCTCCCTGGAGATAGAGAAGAGTTTTAAATAAAGCTATTAGTTTCACTGTTCAGTAATTTGGGGCTGTGTCCATGAAGCATAATACCACTTTTTTTTTCTATAATCTTTAGAATGTATTTTACTGGAGTGCCCTCCTCATATTTCAAAGCATGTTGAATTATTGTTGTTCTTGATTTATAGATTTTTCAAAATGCTTTAGTACTACGGTAAATCAAAATGCTTCCCCCCAAATTTTGAAAATTTTTGAATTTTTATATAAGAGTTTCTAAATTTTAAGCCAGTGTTTCACAGGTGATATTTTATTGATAAATTATTTAATTATCTTGGTAATTTGAGGTGGTTTTTTTTTTGCTTTTTATGAAAACAGCATAATGAAATCTCCTTTCAATAATAATACAAATCATCATAAAGCTTCAGTAAAACATCAGGAAGCACTTTGCAACAATAAATATTGGAATGCCATTTAAAGTCCATATAGTTGTGGTAGGAATTTTATGAACGCCTTCAATGGCGTTCTTGCAGCTATCCCATTTTATTACATAAATGAACTTTGTCAAAACCATATAAACATTTGTTTGTTTGCCTTGGGATAGTACAATTCTATTCCATATATTTGCCTTTTGATGTTACTTTATACTATAAAATTCAAAGTGAAAATATACTTTCTTTTTGCCACAGCTGATGTCTTTAGGAACTGAAAAGTGATATACTTAATACATAAAAATGAAGAACTGCTTGTTTTAACCATATGTAGTTTACCACAGTGATTATATTTGTTTATTAGCTAAACAACTTGAGTGAATGGCAGCTTCTGGGTTCTAAACTGCCAACAAATGGAGTGTTGTCCCTGATGAAAGAGACAATGGAGCCTAAGACAATGGAGTAAAATAATATCAGAGAAAAACTCAGATTCAATTGTACAGATACTTTACACATATGCACTCCTAAGAACAGGTTGCTAGGTATCACTGCATTATGCAAAAAGATACAACAGAAACATAAAACTTACATAGAAAATGGATTAAGAGCACAACAGGTAAAAAGGATCATCAGTGATATACTAAAAAAATGATATTAAGAAAAGACAAAACAACAGCATAGTCTTACACATTCTAAATGCTTAATACACAAACATTTCAATAATATCACAATCTTGTGCAAGCCCAGTTTACCTGTGGAAGTGGTCATAAGAATGGTTGAAGCTTGTTACTGTGAAGGGTGGAAAGGAACTTATTTGAAATATGTTAGAAAGCTATTATAGGAGATGAAAACAGTGGGCTCATGGTCCCCTGGAAGAATGTCACAATTAATTTGAGCTTCCTCAGCCTTAAATCCTAGCTCATTTTTTATTTCTTCTTTTGAGATATAGTCTTTGAAAATCCATACTTAATATAGATACTTATTCATCAAAATTATGAAAAAAATCAAATCCATTTTCTACCCTTCCCATGCAATTAACTTCTGCACCACTGCTGATAATATTTTTTGCAATTTTCTTATCTGTGTTCACAACTTTGTCCAGTAGCTGAAATGTTTGGAAATTGGACTGATATTTAAAACCATTATAGTCAGACCCTGGTAGCACTAAGTGGAATTTGATGATTTCTATTTAAAATTTTCATCTATAAATAGTGCTTTCTGTTTGGCTATGAGAGAAGTTGTCTCTGGTTCATTCACTATGCTGCAAGCCATATGGTCAGGAGTCTTTCCACAACAGGCACAAAGATCTTTTATACCTTCAGGCCTGGCTCCTGTGGACTGTGCCATGTTGCTATAGCCATAGGCTTTTATTTGCTTTTTGCTGTTTGTCTCTGATAATATACCTAATTGATCCCATTATGCTCCCTGTTTGGAAAATGTCACATGTTCTACCAAGTTTCTATTTGTTTTTCAAATATTTTATGATTTCAAGCTTTTCCTTAATACTTAAAACTCCTTGCTATTTTTGAACCAGGACTTTAAAATATGGTTTGGACATTTTAATGAGTGCTTTTTCTCATTTATTTTTTTAATATAAAAAAGTGTCAAATATAAAGAATAGAACATATTTTTTAGAATAGCACATATGTTGAACTAAGGGAACTGGTAGATGTTAGTAGTGTGTGTATCTTTGTGTTTTGTGTATTCCAACACAGCTAACTCACCTACGATGAGTGTAGTTTTCTGCATCTACCTAGTTTTTTTTTTCTCACACAAGAAATTGTGCAAAAATGAATATGAGATTCACATTATTCTCAAATGGATCCCTAATATATCAATTCACTGGGGCAAATTCCCTTCCAAAACATGCATACAACAGAAGTAGGCCATATATTATAATTAATGAATTAAAAGTGTTAAAATGCAGCTGAACTTAGAAAAGTTTAGATTCTATTTTTATTTTATTATGCCTATAATTTCCTTTTTAATATATTATTTCCCTTAAAAAGTTTTTTTGTTTAATGTATGCTTGGCATCACTTCTGAAATTGTTACATATTTCACCCTTTTCTTTTTTAAGACAAGGAATGTAACCAGCTAAAATGGTAGTTTACAGTTTTTTGATTGTTCATGAAGAAAAAATATTTCCATCACATATAGAGATAAAACTATCACCCAGTCAAATATCTCTATAACTGAACACAATTTCTAGAGATACATTTATGGATTAAACAGTATTGTCAGTTCTCAACAGAATTTTATATAATGAGTTTCCAGTCTCCAATGCGGCTGTCAAGATTCATATTGTATCTTGCATAAGTGTTTTCCAAGTCTTTGCTCTTATTTACTCTAAGATTCCCTGAATGGAAACCCTTATTTTAACCATCTTCGTCAAGATTATAGATTAGGGATGTACTGGTACAATAGAGACCAAGAAAATCAAACAGATGATAGGAAAGGACATTCTTGTGTGATTGAGGCCAAGTAAAACAAGTGACAGGGTAATCTGATTTAAAAATTAGCAGTGTCTCTTCTTCTATTGTATCATCATAAAAATTATAGAAGTAATTTTTCCTCTGCCTTTTCCAGAGAATAGCAATTTTTATTCCCCAGACATCCATATTATGCATTATTTCACAAACTGTTAGCAGTCAGCGCTGATGTAGCTAACAATCTAATGACATTATAAATGTAATTACAGAATTAATTTTTATTTCTCTAACAGAAATTTCAGCATCTTCTCATATGTACATTTCCTCTTCTGATATTTGTTTTTTCCATGTAATATGCCTTTTTCATTGTTTCTTAACAATTTATACGATTTTATATATGTTGTAAATAGTTTGTCAATCTCTTAGTTTCCCGTATATTGCAGCATCTGTCATGTACATTTCGGGTGGGTATTCATAATACAATATGTCTATCCTTTATCTTATAGTCTCTGGGTTTTCAGGTTTGCTAAAAAGTGTTCTGTTAACTTTATTATTCTAAATATTTAGTAATATAATTGTCTATTCTAGCAAACTCATGACCAACACCTTTAATTAAATATAATTTTTTATGAGTTTAAATTCCATGTGGAATTCTAAATTAACTTTCCATTAGCCAATTAGGTATTGTTTATTTTGTTTCCTTGGCACTGAAGATAGATTTGGTCCATTTGTCAGTTTCTAAGTCATACTATTGATAGCAATGTTACCATTTTAAGATTTAATATCATCTTTTGGGGGGTATACCAGGGATTGACCACTGAATCATATCCCCGGGCCTATTTCGCATTTTATTTAGACACAGGGTCTCACTGAGTTGCTTAGTGTCTCACTTTTGCTGAAGCTGGCTTTGAACTGAACTTTCTAACCTCCTGCCTAATCCTTGCAAGCTGCTGTGATTATAGGCATGCACCACCACGCCTGGCAAAGTTTTAATATCTTGTAAGACCTGTTCTTCTTCATTCATCTTTTTTTTGTTAATTGTTAACATTTATTATTTGTAGTATTAGTGGGGTTCAGTTTGATACTTGTTTATATCCATACAGCAAGCACCAATCAATTTCAACCTCTCTTTTTTCACTCTTCTCTTCCACGTTCTTTCCAATCTTTAGTAATCACTATTCTACTTTCACACTGACTTAGTTATCACATGTGAGAAAGAGAACCTGCAATATATCTGGCTTATTTTACTTACCACGTTTTCCAGATCCATTCATTTTGCTGCAAAACACAGGATTTCACTTTTCTTTATGGCTGAATAATACTACATTGTGTATATATTCCATATATTTATTCATTCATATATAGGCTGATTCCATGTCTTAGTTATGTGAGTAGGGCCACAGTAAACATGGCCATGTCCTAACTGGTTTGCTGATAATTTAATTTTCTTTGGTTATATACCCAGAACAGGGACAGCTAGATCATTTGATAGGTTTACTCTTAAATTTAACATTTGCTTTATTTTTATTTGTGATTCTTTTTACATATTCACTTTGGAACCATATTTTAAAAACTTACGCTTATTTGTATTTTACTAAAAATGCATTAATTATATATAATAATTTGGACATTAATGACATTTAGTGTTATTGAAACTTCCTTTATGGGAATATATATTATAATGCTCTATTTGTTTAGGTCTTTAATTCCCTTAATAAAGTTATATAAATTTTAACAGTTAGGCCTTTTGGATTTTTCTTTTTTTTTCCTTCTATAATCAAAGCTTTTGTTGTTGTTGTGAATTAAGTGATGCTTCTATTACTAGTGTTTAGTAGAGAGAAAAATTTAAAAATTGGCTTTCATGTTTTTTTGTAATATTTATTTTATTAATCCCTGCCTTAATAATTTTTCTGTTCAATGTTTTGTAACTTTCACTAACTCCTACAGGATTATATGATTATCACAATTTGATTTTATTAGTTAGAGACTAAAATGTTGATTAGTAATTATGGTAGTGAAGTACTTTTCTGTTTTTAATTTAAATGGTTTGGCTTCGCATTTTGTGTTCATTATGCCATTTGTAACTGGTATGAGATACATGCTTTCACACTGGAGGAGAATGAGGAAATTCCCTTTCTTATCCATAGGCATATGATTAATGTCTAGTTATAACAGATATGCTTTCCTTTTTCCATTGCTCACCGAGAGCTTGCAAACTTGAATTATGTCAAGAGTTTGATATAGAAAAAGCTATGGATATAGTTGAGAATGCATGAATTCAGAAGAGGGAAACAAAATTAATGAGTATGTGAAATAGGTGTTCTTACCTATTTCCCACCTAATATTGAATTGTTATAAGAGGAAGATAACAATTTTATTAAATTAATAATTTTTTTATTAAATTAAAACCATGAGTACTTGGAGAGATGCAATGAAATAATAGAGAAAATACTAGGATAAACAATAGTGGAGACTTCTATTTGTAGCTTCACATATACAAAGAGTTGTAAATTACTACTGTTATCCTTAAAACAAATTTTTTAAAAAATGAATAAACTACAAATCAATGGCTCCTCTTAGACCCTTCAGAGGCTGTGGTACAAACTAACTGCCACCCCACCTGGAACGAGAGGTGATAATGACAGAGTCGCAGGTAGGGATGGCTTTCCAAAAACAGAAGTCATTGCAGTCATAAATTGGTAGAAACATTTCAATTTTTAGTACATTTCTGGGGACCAGGGTGGATTATGCCAATAACTTTTCAAATTCAAATGAAAAGAGAGGGGAAAAAGGAAAAGAGTATCCAAGACTGTGGGGAAATTCCAAAGGTTATAATGTTACAGAGTGAGGAGAATTACAGACCACCCTGCTTATTGAGCCAAATTGAAAGGGGAAAAGGTTCTTTAATGAGCAAGCCAAGCAAGTGACTGGGATCAGGCTAGTGCCTTAAAGAATTCCCAGCCCTTGAATTTTGGAAGTACAGAGTTTATAAAGACAAAAACCACAAGGACAATTGAGCCAGATGTAGGTCCAAGAGACCTTGTTGAGACAAATATTTTGATTACATGAGAGAATTATTTTGTTTATTCATTTCAGAGTCATTTTTGTTGTACATCAAGGCCTTAGGGCTGTAGCAAGATCCTACGGTACTGTCAACATAGATACAGCTGTCAGGAGGCTGAAAAGAAAACAAATAAGCAAGCATAAAATGGAGTCAGGTCAGAACAAAATGGCATTACTTTGGTTCTTTTACATTTCAAGAGTATATACATTATTAGAATACCAGAGAGGAAAAATAAAGTAGAAGAAATATTAGAAGTAACAATGGACAACAACTTACTAAAGTTGATTATATACATAAAACCACAGATCCAAGAAACTCAGAAAATACAAAACAAGATTTAAAAAAAAAAAAAAGCAATGTCATATTCAAATAGCAAAAACCAAAGACAAAGAACTCATGTTTAACAGACAGGGGAGAAAAATCTTGTTTATGACTGTGAGTTAAATATGTATATTTAAGCATTTATCCCTGGAATCCATAAAGCGACCGTCACAGAAATAGAATCTTTGCAGATAACATCAAATTAAGATGAGATCATAATGGATAAGTGTCAGCTCTGATCAAATGACTGATGTCATTATAAGAGGGAAATTTGGGCACAGGTACACAGAAGGAAATACATCATGTGAAGACAGATGCAGGAATTGGAGTGATTCATCTGCAAGTTGAGAGATTTCAAAGATTTCTGCCTATCAAAACCAGAAAAAATTTCTCCCTTGCTGGAAAAATTTCTACCTTGTTGTCAAAGGGGAACCAATCCTCCTAATGTTTTGATTTCAAACTTCTAGACTCCACAACCATGACAGAAAAATGCATGTTGTGTTAAAAACAACTCCATTTATAGTAATTCATCATGACAATCCTAGGAAACTAACATACATCAAAGAGTAAGGATAGAAGTCACTAGTTAGAAACCAGACAAACGAGAAGAGGGCAGAGAAAACTATTTAAACTTTTTAAAAAAGAAAACCACCAAACTATGATTTTTATTCAGTGAAGTTATTATGCTTCAAAAATGGAGAAATACTTTCTCAAACAAAAACTAAGAGAATTTATCATATGCTGACATACTCTGTAAGAAAAATTAAAGGGTCTCCATCAAAGAAAAGGAATATTGTATAGACCAGAAACTAATGTATGTAAAGAAAGAATATTTGAGAAGGAATAGGGTCAATATGAAATGAAATTTTTAATTTTTTTTGTTCCTAAATGATTTAAAGTTTGGCTGTTTAATAAAATAATGATGGTAATGATACTATTAGAAAAGTGAAATGAATTGTACTGAGGACAGAAGGCATGAGAAGAAAGAATTGGTAAACAATATTAAAAAAACTTCAGTATACCTAAAGCATTATGTGCGCTCTTCAGGAAGGGCTTAGATTGATTATAAGTATATATTAGAATGGTAAGACAACCATTAAATGTTTTGATGAGAAATATAATTTAAATGTTAAAAGAGAAAATAAAATAAAAACATAAAATCCTCAACTAAAACCATAGAAGGGAGGAGATGACCAAGATCAAAATAACAAATAGAAAACATGGTAGGTATTAATCCACATATATTGATGATCAGTTTGAATGTGAATCATATAAATATAACAAATATCAAGTATTAGCAGAATAGATTATAATAGATTATTAAACAAATAGGAGTGGACTATGTTGTCTACAAGAAACCCACTTTAAGTATAAATATTTAGATAGGATAAAAAAAGGAAGATAAAGATATATCATGCTATCACTAATAAACAAAGAAAGCTAGACTGGCTAGTTTCCAAACAAGGGCAAACATCAGAGATTAAACACATTCATCAAATGCTAATGAAGATTCAGTTCTCTTAGAAGACTCAATAGTCCTAAATATGTATGTGCCTCAATAGATCATCATGATACAGAGTGCAAAAGCTAAGGAACTGCAGTGGAAAATAGACAAATCCAATATTACAATAGGAGACTTCAACACATCTCTGTCAGTCATGATTGAGGAGCCAGAAAATCAGTAAGGATATAGTTGGCATGAATAGCACTATAAAAGTCCTGATCTAATTTGCACTTATAAAATATTCCATTCGACAACAGCAGAGTATACATTCTTCTCAAACTCACTTAGAATATTCATGAAGACACAATATATTCTGGGCAATAAAACAATACCCAGCAAATTTAAAACAATAGAAATTGTGCAAAGTTTTCTGCAGTCCACAAATAATTAAGATATGGATAATACCCAAATACGTGAATATTAAATGACACATGGACCAAAAAGAAGTTTCAAGAGAAATTCAAAGCAAGATTTATGGGAATCAGTTAAAGAGTAAAATTAGTCTAAGGAAATACGAAAAGAAATAGTAACAATTAAAAGAGAAAACAACAACCCTGTGTGCACAAAAATAATCATGAAACTCAACAAACCAAGTATCTTAATCTTTGAAAATATTATCTTGCAAGTTTAACCAAGAACAAAAATAGAATTTTCAACTTTAATTCTGAAATTAACAATATCAAAAATAAAGGAAGGAGCACCATATCTTAAGCACATTAAATGAATAATAAGCATAAACTATGAACAACTCTGTGCCTGCAGATTTGATAACTTCAATGAAATAGAACAATTCCTGGAAGACAGAAATTTTCAAAATTCCCATCAGGAGAAACAGGTAACATGTATATGCCTTTTTCTATTAAATAAATTAAACCAATAATTAAAAATCTTCTAGAAAAAAAAAATCAGGCCCAGATGGTATCACTGGTATATTCTTAAAAAGCAGAGGAAGAAATTATATTGATTCTATATAAGATAGTCAAGAAAATAAAGCAAAAAGACAATTTCCAGCTCATCCTATGAAGTAAAATTATCCTAGTACCAACCTAGATAAATGCAGTACAAGAAACAAAAATTGCAAGGACCAATATCTCTCATAAACATCAATACAAATGTTCTCAACACAATATTAGCAAATAGAAATCTAAAAATATAATTTTACACTATATAGTAAATTGACATTTTTTCTAGTTATTCAAGTCTGGACTCAAGTTTCAACATGTGAAAAATAAACAAAGAGTTCCATCACATCAACATACCAAAATAAGATCATCATTTGATCATATCAATAAAGAAAAATCACTTTACAAATCCCCAAACACATTCATTATATGACCACCCAGCAAATTAAAAATAGAAGGAAACATTTATTTTGATGAAACTATCAACCAACGACTTATAGCTCATGAGAGCTGCTAACTTTTTTGATATAACACCAAAGATGTGATCTGTGAAGGAAATAATTTCTATGGTGGACTTTGGCAAAATTAAAACTTCTTAAATGATTATTTGAGGAAGATGAGAAAATAAGCCACTGATTGGGAGGCATCTTTCAAAATATGCATTTCATAAAAGACTATTATCTAAAACCTACAAAAATGCTTAAAACCAATAAGAAATTTTTTTTAAATGAGCAAAAACTTAGGCACAAAAGAAAATATACAGATGGCAACTAAGCATATGAAGAGAAGTTCCACATCATGTCATTAGGGAATCACAAATTTAAAAAATGAGCTATCACCACACACCTATTAGAGTGGCCAAAACCCAAAATATTGAAAACACCAAATGCTCATGAGAAAGTGGAGCAAAAACAAAACCCCTGATGTTTTTACTGGTGGGCAGACAAAGTGGTTCAACCACTTTGAAAGACAGTTTGGCATTTCATACAAAATTAAGAACACTCTTACCATATGATCCAAGATCACACTCCTTGATTATTTACCTAAATTAACTGAAAACTTATGTCCACATCGAAACCTGCATATGGATGTTTGTAGCAGCTTCATTCATGATTACCTAAGCTGGGAAGCAACCAAGATGTCTTTTAAGAGGTGGCAGGATAAATAAACGTGGGTACATCCAGACAGGAATGTTATTTATTGCTAAGAAGAAATGAGCTATCAAGCCATGAACAGATATGGTGAAACCTTAAATGCTTATTACTAAAGAGGCCAATCTGAAAAGGCCTCATATTGTATGATTCTGAGTATATGACATTCTAAAAACATCAAAATCGTAGAGACTGTGAAAATATTTTCCAGGTGCTAAAGGAAAGAATAAAGTTAATATGTGGAGCTCAGGCTGAAACTATTATTTATGAAATTACAATGGTAGAAACATGTCATTATACATTTATTCAAACCCACCAAATATATAACACCAAGAATGAACCATAGTGTAAACTATAGACTTGGGTGATAATGATGTGTCAGTGTAGGCTCACCTCTTATAATATGTACCACAGTGATGCAGAATATTGTTAAACTTTTAAAAACCAAGGGACTGAGATAAGCTCAGTCATAGTACACTTGCCTAGCATGTGTGAGCCCCTGAGTTCAATCATTAGCACCACCACTACCAAAAACAAATTAATAAATAAATCCCCAAACTCCAATATTACTCTAAAAAAGGTTTATTAAGCTGGGCATGGTGGCACATGCCTCTAATCCCAGCAGTTTGGGAGGCTGTGGCAGGAGGATTCAAGTTCAATGCCAGTCTCAACAACATAGCAAGACCCTAAGCAACTTAACAAGACCTTGCCTCAAAATTTTAAAAGTAAATAAATAAAAAGGTCTGGGAATGTAGGTCAGTGGTTAAATGTCCCTGGGTTAAATCCCCAGTGCATAAAAATATATAAAAGTTTAAAAAAGCTACACCTAATATGATACTTAGTGGTGAAAACTGGCTACTTTTCCCCTAATATCATCATTTTCTAAGAAAAAATAGAAGAAGGAAAATTTTCCCAAGTAGATGTAAGATTTAAAAAAAAAAAAAAACCTTTTAAAGTCCTGACTGATATTGGACACAATGGATTATCTTTTCTCCAAATTCTTGGCATACTGAACCAAACTAGGAAATAGGTTAGATGTTTTAGGAATTTTTTTTTTAAAGAACATATTAGAAATTGATTTTTAATTACTTTAGTATAGATCTGGCATAACTCCCAAAGACCTGTTTTAAGAGCTTTGTCCACAGTTTGGCACTATTGGGAGGTGATAGAAGTATGGCCTGGTGGTAAGATTTAAATCACTGGGAGTGTCCCCTGAAAGGGAACAGTGGGATTCCAGCTCTTTCCTGTCTCTCCTTGCTTCCCAGATGCCATGAGGTGAGCAGCTTCTTCCACCTTGAGTCCCTGCCACGATGGGCTGCCTTGCCACTGGCCCAAAAGCCATGTAGCCAAATGACCATGGACTGAAACCTCCAAAACTGTGAGTAAACCTTTCCGTTTATTAAGTTGATTATCTTTGGTATTTTGTTTAGTAATGCAAAGCTAACTCACTAATATGTAAAAATCCAATATTTATGGCACAAGTTTGTTTAGAATGAAACCAGCTGCTTTTTAGTAAAAACATTTCAATACATTGTTCAATTTGAATGCACACAACAAATACCTTATTAAACTAAAAAATATATATAAGAAAGAATCGGATATTTGAGTACAGTAATTAGCAGACTTCTATTTTCTGAATATGTTGGGAACAGCTTTCTCTTCATGATCCACATATATATAATATGAACTTAGCTGTTTAGTTCCCTAGAATTTTCCATCAGCAACTTAGTAGGTGCCACAATAATATAAAATTACATAATGATTGCTGCAATACTAAGCCATGTGCCATACCGTCTGGTTAGAAGTTGCTAAGGCAAAAAAAAAAAAAAAAAGTGTGTGTATGTGTGTGTGTGTGTGTGGGTGGTATTAGATAACTAGCTATTAGAGGCATTATAGATCATCCAAAAAAGCCAATTAAGATTATTATATTTGTTTTTCCATTGTTTGAGTATTACAGATGACAATTAAACTTAGCAAAGATAATTAAAAATTACAGAAAAAATTTAGTACAACAGAATTAACTCAGTTTTGAAAGAATTTTGTCTTGACAATCTCATAGTTTCTGAAATACATTAATTTCATGTAAGAAAAAACACAGAACAAATAATTAATGATGAGAGATCAGGTTTATAAATTTCTATGCTTTTTTTCCAAAATAAAAGGCCTGGATTAAAAGCTCATGATTGGTTTAATATGCATCACATTTCACAAAACCTCTTTTAATAAGTTGAATTTTATGTAGGCTTTAAATTTTCATTCTTCATTAACATTTGATTAGACCGATTTACATTTTAAAATGCTGTTCTTTTATCTACAAATAAGGATGTATTCAGTTGCTTTACTTTTGAAAATTATGAAAGTTCAAATTTGAAATAATCAGAATTGTCATAGGAGAGGTAAAAAAGGAACTCAAATTCACAAGATTTACTGAGGATGTTTATTGTCACATGAGTTATAATAAGGGGAACCTGAACAACAGAATAAAAAGCTATTGCCTCAAAATATAAAATAAATTTTGACACAACTATGTAATAGGATTATGTTTCAAATTACACAAAATATTGAGTAGAATTCTATTTGATCTCAGAAAATGCTATATATAATGTTAAATAAAAGGACAAAAACTTCACCAATATATATATGTAAATATATATAAAATATATGCACAGTATAGCCACACATATACACACATACACACACATGCACACACACATACATATCCATATACATACATGACAGGAGAATTAAGGGGATAAGTGGATTTAAAATGTATCACATATATAAAATTTATATATTCCACAATGAAATTCTTATCTCCTTTGAGCTGAGCATTTTTTTATAGATTGGACCACTCTCCAGGGAAACAGAACTCAGTCAATGTTCAGTGTTGGATGTGTTAGGACCAAGGGAATAGAGGTTGCATTACAATTCAGAACCTATGTCTTCAGCCAACTCCATGAGGAGCTATGGAGCTTAAACTGTCCATCAGAGATGTCCTGCATTGGGACTAAACAACCAAGCCTTTCATACATAAATAAACAATTTCTTAAAATGATAATTTTGTCTAACTAAACTGATATTTTATACAGATTACTATATATTCACATGTGTGATCATTAATTAGTATCAAATAGTGAGCAATCAAAATACCTAAAAATTTCTGATTCCTTTAAAACCTAAGAAAGGGGTATTTGGTCTTTGTAGGTGCACTTGTATATTTTTTAGCAGGTAAGCCACTCAACATTTTAGTAAATTAAACGTCTTCAGTCTTAGAGAAGAAGCACCATTTTAAGACATAAGCAAAAGGAATATTGTTAAAGAAAGTTTTAATACAGAAAATGCTGAGGAAATGCTGAATGAGTCTGTCTCTTTAACAAAATGTTCCATCCATCATCAAAGTACACATTTACTATCTTTCATGCCAGTGCATTTCTTTGGTCATCTCATTGCACAGTGATAAGAGAACAGGCACTGGAGTAACAGATTGGTTGGGTCCTCCCAACTCCAATTCCCTCACTGGTCAAATAGAAACACTAAGGCATTAGATCTAGGGTTGTCACCTGTAAAGAATGTACTTTCTTGTGAGTTTTCAAATGGTACCCTCTACTTACTATTATTTTTAATTTATATCTGTTTCACATAGAAATACTTATTTTTTAGGGCACTTGCTATTGATGTAATGCAGAAGTAGGACTTAGTAGTCACCCACTTAGCTATATCATTTCCCTAATTCATGGGGTCATGGGATACCCAGTCATAGCACAGCCTTTCACTATTATATATTCACCTCCTTCCTTAGCATTGGATTAAGACGCAGGCAAAGTAACTACAAATGTTTTGGAAGTTTTTTCTTCCAAAAGGAAGTTTATTGTACCCAAGATATACATATATATATGTATGTGTGTATATATATATGTATGTGTGTGTGTGTGTATATATATATATATATGTGTGTGTGTGTGTGTGTGTGTGTGTGTATCTATCTATATCTATATCTATATCCATATCTATATCTATATATAGAGAGACTACAGAATCTGTTTCTGGTGATTAATACCAAAATTCAGAAAGGCACTATACATCAGGTTGTAGGATGTATACATCAAGCTTGAAGGAAATAGAGGTTTAAAAGACAAGAAGAGTGAGCCCAGATAAATCAAAGGATTTTGCCATCTTCAAGGAGTTTTAAGGGGCCTAATCAAACATAAACAAAGGTTTTCTTTATAATCTACCAGCAGAAGAGGCAATGTTTGCAAAGTTATACCTTCAGGAGTATTACAGATAAAATGAGATTCCTAGCTGATTCACAGTAATGAGACAGTTTAAATTTGTCAGAATGTTGAACAATGTGTATATGTGACTTATTGTTTTGGAGCCTCCCTATGCTAGAAAAAGAGAAAGAACTATCACTCAGAATGCTTTTGAACCTCAACATCCCATTTGTAATTTTCTATGATTAGGACTTGGGAATTTCCCATACCATTCCATGTGCTTGAAAACGAATTAATACATTAATTGCTGTTCTGTCGACAGTGGCTTTCTATTAATTTCTGTTTTAATACCTTTTTCAGGTATATAAGGTGAGGTAAATATGAACACAATGGCTAATAGAATTGATCTAAGTTATAAATTATTTGATGAGAACTGATGTAATGAAAATCTACTTTAATAGATATTGGGGCAGTTATTTCTGACTTATATTCTCTGATTCATAGGATCTTTTATCAAATATCCTTTTGGGACCACCTACAGAAATCTATACTATTAACTTATTAGAGAACTGACTTTGTGTTTAAAATTTCTTCCATATTTAAAGTCATGCTTTTCCCAAAGATGTTGTTATAAAGTCAATATTTTAGAGTATTTCTATCATAAACCTGTTATAAAAATAGTTTGAAGAAGAAAGAACAAAATTTTAGTGATAAATGTGTGTGATATTCAATTTTCCTGTCCAGTGGTATCCATGTAAACAGAATATTATAGTATGTCATCTTATAAATTAAAAAGTAAATAAACAAATATCCCCTAGAGTTCATCAAAATTCATATGTCTGCATTACTTTAAGGGTTTCAAGTCCCAGTGAAAAATGCTAAGATTCTTAACTTGAACTATAGTTTTCTAAATTCACGGGAAATATTACTGTCCTCTAAAAGGTATAGAGGAGTTTTGCTTTATATACTGTTTTAGTCAACTTTTTCACTGCTGTGACTGGAAAACTTGATGAGAATAATTTTAGAGGAGGAAGGTTTATTTGGGGCTCACAATTTCAGAGGTTTCAGTCCCTAGACAGCCAGCTCCATTCCGTGGGGCTTGACATGAAGCTGAACATCATGGTGGAAGGATATTGTAAGGAAAAACAGCTCACATGATGGTCAAGAAGCATAGAGAGACTCTCCACTCACCAGCTACAAATTATATATCCCAAAGGCACACAATGGCCTACCGCCTCCAGCCACCCCCTACCTGCCTTCAGTTACCACTCAACAAATCCTTATTAGGGAATGAATTCACTGATTGTGTTAAAGCTCTTAGAACCCAATAATTTCACCTCTAAGACTTCTTGCATTGTCTCACACATGAGGTTTTGGGGGACACCTCATATCTAAATTATAACATGTACATGAAGACAATCTGACATTTTCCTTCAGGTTATGAGTTTGGAAAAGATTTATTATGCCCTGTCATGGTCTAGAACTAGCTTCTTGAAATATGGTATGATGGTTCAATAACTAGCTGACCACATGGCTAAATTCAAAACTCTACGATGCTTCAACTTCACTTTGATAAAATAGCAGCATTAAATGAAAGATTTCACTTTACCAAATGTTGATTCTAAACATTAAAAAAAAAATCAGTTATAACCAGAATCCCTATTTCCTTTGCCATAAACTCCTGACCATACACACAAGAGATTGAAAAACACTTAATTCTTACATGGAATAAGTAAAAGTAGGCTGACAGACATTGAAAAATTGGCAGCATACTTGAATTTAGACACTTGAAATAGATGAATATGCATTCTTGACCATAACCTGGCAAAAGAACCTGATGCAGTTGTGTAATAATAATTATTTGCAATGTATTTTTCCCAGAAATTCTACCGAAAACTTTAATAGTGGATCCCTCCTTTCATCCATTTATGTGGATAATAATTTGAAGGTGAACCAGAAATTTTAACTGTTTCTTATTGTTGCAACAAATTATGACAAACTGTAATGTATACACACAAAACACAGTCTTACAGTTACAGAGATCAGAAGTATAAAACCAGTCTCAGCACAACAAGGTGATAATGTGGAAAGGTTAGTTCTTCCAGGGCTCTTGGATAGAGCAAGTTCCTTGCCTTTTCTGGTGTCTAGAGGTTGCCACCAGCCTGGCTGGTGGTTGAAGCACTCCCATCTCTGATGTTGTAGCTACTTCTTTATCTGTTCCTTTGACTCCAAGTAGGCAGCAATTTTGTTATTGTACTCTCAAGAATGTTGGGGGGTCTTCACTCCATTAGAAAAGAAGCTTTTCCACATGCATTTCACAGACAATCTTAACACTACCACTCCTGATTTCTGCTGAGATGATGGAGGGAATCCCTAATTCACATGCCTAATCTCTTCAAAGAGTCCTCTGTGTGATTAAATTCTCTGATCTTTTGATTCCTTCCATGCACTAATGGAAGGTTGTCCAAATCGTATCATTGGCTTTCCTTTCAGAGCATGTTTTCCTGACCATGAATCCCCCCCAGAATAGCATCTTTTGTAATTTTGATGATCTGAGAATCTCTCAAATCATCAAGGACTGGTTCCTTTTTGCTTGAAGTTTTTTCCCTCAATTTATATTTCCATCATATTTTGGTTTAAGCATATTTTATAAATCTAATGTGCACCAACACTTTATATGACATCTCAGCCAAAAAAAAAAAATCAAATTCATCACTTATATCTTTAACTTTTCCCTCAGCCATAAGATACAATTCATCCAACTTTCTTGACACTATATAGAAAGAATCCCTCTTTCTCCAGTTTCTGGTAACATGTTCTTTATTTCCTTCTTTTTCTTTCTTTCTTTCTTTCTTTTTATTTATTTATTTATTTGTTTGTTTATTTATTTATTTATTTGGTGCTGGGGATTAAACCCAGGGCCTTGTGCATGCTTGGCAAGCACTCTCCCAACTGAGCTGTATCCCCAGCCCTTCATTTCCTTCTGAGCTCCCAACCATAACAACTTTACTGTCCATATTGCCACCAATTGTTGTCCCTGGTGAGCAGAGCTCTCTGCTTCTTTGTTGTCTTGTCCCCAACTGCTTTCCTCCTCCATGTCCTTTCTCCATGATGGTCTGCCTCACCTAGGGCCCAGAACAATGGAATTGGCCCTCTATGGAGACCTCTGAACTCATTACAGCCAAATAAACTTTTCTTCCTCTAAATTTGTTCTTGTCCGGTCTTTTGGTCCCAGTGATGAAAAAACTAACTAAAATATCTCACTAGCAGCCCCTTTACTGTCCATATTTCCTAGTTTGGTCAAGTCAATCTAGATTTTTTTTTTCTATCATCCTCCTCAAACTTGTTTTGGCCTCTACTCACTACTCAATTTTAAAGCCACTTTCAAAGTTTTGGGTGTTGGTTATCACAGCATCCTGCTTATAAGTACCAACATCTGTATTTATTTCCAATTGCTACTATAACAAATTGACTCACAAAAAGCACTGCTAGGACAGCCCCAGAAGAGGAGATGGTGAAAGAGGGGTGCAGAAGGAATGACAGACCAACTGATATGTGAATCATAAAGGAGATCTCAATGCTACTGAGGAACTTGAAGAATTGGTGGTGATGATGTCTAAACCAAGAAGATAGGATAAGTCACACACTCCCATTATTAGAAGACACATAATTTGAGGCCCTCAAGATTGTGAAGGTATGTGGACCAGTCTCATATACACCTCAGTCAGTCTCATACACATATTAGGGAAACTTTTACATCCCTACTAAATATGATTCCATAAACTGAACATTTCTTCTAAAATTTATTTCTTATAGTTTATAGATCCTTAACAAGTCAAGTGTATAATGAATCACTGGGAAATATTAACTATATATCAATACTGTATAGTAAGAAACTTATTTCTAACACAGTGCAAAGAATTTTTCAGGCTACATAAGGAATATAAAAGCTAATTAGCTAAAATATAATAAAATCCCAACTCTAAATTTAAATAAAAGAGCTAATTGGAATAGATAGCAAACAAAAAAGAATGTAACCGCATACTAATGTATTTAGCCTACCTAGTAGCTTGAAGAGGACAAAGGCACACAATTCAACATGGATAAAAATCTGGAACTAACTAAAATGGAAGAATGCCTGCTAAAAGAAGACCTAGGGAAATGAGAAGATTAAGAGATCATTACTGAAAAGTCCCAATTCTCACAGATTTGTTGAAAACTAGAGTGAAAGTTATATTTAGCAGTCAGCAATGCTAATTAGCAAGAAGTCACAGATTTGAGAGGTTAAAAGGCTATAATATGCTGAAGTTAGCCATGATTTAGCATATTCAGAACTTTTAAATGATGGTACAAGCATTTGTTTCAAATTGACTAACTCACTTATAATATCACAATTCACATAGCAACTAGAAGTTGTTTTTTTAAAACAAAAACAAAAACAAAACATGGATTGAACTCCAGGATTGCCTTACTACTGAGCCACTTCCCCAGTCCTTTTTATTTTTATTTTGAGACAAGGTCTTACTAAATTGCTGAAGCTGGATTTCAACTTGAGCTCCTCCTGCCCCATTGGTCAGAGTTGCTGGGATTACAGGCATGAGCCATCACATGTTTTAAAAGAATGACTTTACATTTACTTTCCAACAAATCCCATTTTGGGAGGCTAAACAAGCAAAATTATCATTGATTTCTCTTACCTCTCTTAATTCCATTCCCTTTCAGTTTATACCATTTAATTTAAAATTTGCCAAAGTTTTTGTTATTTTGATATTTTTGTAGTTTTGAATTAATAGAAGGTGAAAATGGAGATAGGACAAATTTATGACAGTATCACAATACCAGATCTAACATTATAAAGTGCTTTAGGGAGAGAAGGTATGTAAAATTAGTTGACAAATTTTCCTTTTTTGTCAACAATTTTTCATGAACTGCCCTTAGTACCTACAATTTTAATAGGCATCCTGTACATTACATAAAATGTAGTGGCTCATGAAAGAAACCTTACCCATCTATCTCGTTTTCTATATCACACAATTACTTTAATAGTGTACCCCTCCTCCCTTTACTGACCATAGCAATAACTGTCTAAAAATTTTTCCTGACACTAGCCACTAATTTCCTCAATACATCATCTGTATGTCAAAACAGCTAAATTTCAAAACCATGTAGCTGATAAAAATAGCTTCCTTGCTATAAATATCTGCTGCTCACAGAACTATACTTAATTTCCTAACTATAACTTGACAAGGACTATAGCTAGCTCCAACCAATTTCTTTATCAGTGTTATTCAAACTTGTTCCAAAATTTAATTTACCAGGGAAAATCTTATTCTTCTTTTCTCAGTGACTTACCTTGATCTTTATCACAGTGGAGTCAAAATAGAATTCATGATTTCTTTATGTACATCCCCATTTCCCATTTCCCTAGCTTTTAAGTATTATTATTGCTGTTATTATTATTATTAGTAGTAGTAGTAATAATAAAGTGACATCACAAGTGTGTAATTCATGTGTCTATTATACCTGATATACTATCAAGTGAACTACTTATGGGTATCAAATTTAACTGTCAATTTAATGCATATCAAATATAGATTCAGTCAATATTTATTACATGAGTGGTTAAATAAATGAAGAGATAGGTAAATTTATTTATTGAAATCTCCAGTAGTAATATTTTTCATAAAAAGTGCTCATAACATTGATAATTTTACATTTGGTACTTCTGATTCTTTCTATGTATGCTTTATTGGGAAGCAAAGAGATTTAAAGTAAAGAGATTTAAAGCCATGAAGTCCATTTTCTATTCATGTGATTTTTAATTCAGTTAACAATTAAAATAACATTATATTATGAAGAAATGGAAATAATTTTATAATTTCCAAAGTCAGTGAGAGAGAGTACTTTCATTTTTGGCCATGATAGAGGGTCTAGTTCCAGACTGGCCTTTCTGCTAAAAAAAAAAAAAAAAAAAAAGACAAGAAAAAAGAAATGAGATGAATTAATTTCAGGAATTGAACAACAAGGACTTTCATATTTGATAGAATGAAACATGAAGAGGGCCCATAATTGCCTGGCTTTCTACCTGAAAGCATAATCCTACCTTAGTACAAGAAGAGGCCCAAGGGTACCTTCAATCTTGCTGAACTGGGAAGGTAATTATTGCTGTCTGGGTAATTGTAGCACCTGGAATAAAGCTCAGTATGTAAGTGATAGAATCATGTGAAAGGTGGGGATTGGAGGGATGAATTTAACTTGGGGATTAAACAAGCCATTTCCAAGGGCTGCCCTACATACAGGGTGACTCTGGGAGGTCTAAGGGAGATTGCCTGTCATTGACAGGCAATTGCCTGGATTGACAGCAAGCAGGACCAAGGAAAACGGTGCAATGAAGTTGGGTTCCATGTTAAAATGAATGAAGAAATCTCACTTCATTGTGATACTTCAAAAAGACCTAGTATTGAGAGTCAAGAATAGGCCCAAGGATAAAGCTCAAGACTGAAATAAACTTAATATTACTACAAAAACAGCAGCAAGAAACGTACGTGAAACAAAGGGATCTTCTGTAATTTAACAGTCTATCAGAACAAACTGCAATGTTCAAAAAAGGAAGGGAGCATAAACTAGACTCCTTCCACAAATTCTCCATCAAAAATTTACTAATCAATCTAAACATATAAAAATGACTATGCATGTAAAGCCAATAGGAAAACACGAATTATTAAGAAAATCAATCAATAGAAACAGACTTCAGACGTGTCAGACATTGCTTTTAATTTGACTACAAATATTTTTAGTTGTAGATGGGCACAATACCTTTATTTTATTTATTTATTTTCATGTGGTACTGAGAATCAAACCCAGCAACTCATGCATGATAGGCAAGCACTCTACCACTGAGCTATAACCCCAGCCCCACATTCAAGGATTTTAAGAAAGAAGTTTTATAATGAATAAGTATAGAATTGAGATAAAAAGGAAACCTCTATAAACAAGAAAAACTGGGAAATTTAAGAATTAAAGCCACGACATGCATTTTCTATTCAATTTTGTAGAGGAGATCCTATGCAATTAAATAAGGCAAGGGTTATGATTTGGATATGAGGTGTCCCACAAAAACTCACGTTTGAGATAATGCAAGAAGGTTCAGAGAAGAAGTGATTGGGTTGTGAGAGTCTTAACCTAATCAGTGAATTAAACCCCAATGGGATTAACTGAGTGGTAACTGGAGGCAAGTGGGATGTGGTAGGAGAAAGTGGTTAATTGGAGGTGTGACTATGAGGTATATATTTTGTATCTGGAGCTTGGAGTCGCTCTCTATTTCTCATCTCAATGTGAGCTGTTTCTCCCTGCCACACTTTTCTGCCATGATGTCTTGCCTTACCTCAAGCCCCAAGGAATGGAGCCAGCCTTCTATGGACTAAGACCTCTGAAACTGTGAGCCCTCAAATAAACTCTTCCTCCTATACAGTTGTGCTGGTCAGGTCATTTAGTCACAGAATGAAAAAGCTGACTAAAACAGCAAGAATAGATTTAAAAATTGAAGAAGTAAATTGTGTCCACATATAGAAGATATGGTTGTCTATTTATATAATTTCCAACATGACTACAACATATAATAGAAAAAATAAATGAATTTTTCAGGGGCCTGGAGTACAAGTTCACTATTAAAAAAATATCAAGTACATTTCTATGAACTCAGCAACAAATGACTGGAAAATGAAATTTTAAAGTACTCTTTAAAGAACTAATTGATAACATGAAATATCTCTATGTACCTTTAATATATGTGTGTACCATTGCTAAATAAAATTACTAAATACTGCTGAGAGAAGTTTAAGAAGAGGTGTTATGGATTAAAATGTTTCTCTCAAAAAGATGCAGTATGAAAACCCTAAACCTGAGTATCTATGAATGTGACCTTAGTTAGAAGTACAGTCTTGGCAGATGTAAATCAAATTTGATTATATCATATTTGATTAGGGTTGTCCCAAATCCAATTACTGATGTCCTTATATCAAGAGAGAAATTTGGAAACAGAAACACTGGAAGAATGTCCTGTGTTGACAGAGGCTCAGGTGGATGAGAGGAGTCTAACAAGCCAGGGGAAGCCACAGATCAGTGTGGACCACCAGGAGCTGGGAGAAAGGCATGAAGTAGACTTTACTTCAGAGCCCTCAAGAAGAATCCAACCTTGTGACATCTTGATTTCAAACTTCCAACCACCCATGCTGTGAGAGAACAGACATCTGATGTTTTAAGTCATTCAGTTTGTAGTAGATTTTTACAACTGCCTTAATGATTCTAATATAAGAGGTAATGACTTCCAAAAAATATGAGTAATAACCCTAGGTTTTTGTGAAAAAGAAATTTTATTTTCTAAACTATAGTTTAGACTAATATACATTTAAGTATAGCACTTTCATCATAATTAGGGTCAATGAAGAATTATAGATTAATGAAACTTTTCAGACATATACTTTGATATATTGAACCCAAGTGCGTTTGTTTTTATAAATATTTGTCATTCTCTGCATTTGTTACCAAGAAAATGAAAGGGTAGACTATATAATAAGTTTATTTTTTGCCTTCTGTTTTTAAGGGGGTAAAAGATGGTATCTGGCACATCAAAAATAATTTGCTTCAATGCCTGTCAATTAAGATTAATTGTTAGAGAAGCTCATTTGGAGTAGTTGTAAAAAAAATCAATCATAATTAATATCAAAATGCATTAATCAGGTTTTTCCTTTTCAGATGATCCCTTAAGCTGGATTTTACTTATATTTTGGCATTATGGTTAAAACATCAAGGCTTACTGGAGAGATGATTGTTTTATTACTTGATTGTACCTTAGCAGAAGAGAAAAATTTCCCTTGAACAAAATCACCTTGATCCTCCTAAGGGTTAATCTCTTTTTGCTCAATGAAAAATTTTATCTGTCTTCTGGATTTTATTTCCACATTTCTGCAATGAGTACACCAAATCTGGAATAGATATTACTTCAGGCAATGATTCAGTAAAGGTCAATAAAGGAAGGAGCCTTGGGAGTGGAACAGCTTGACTTGGTTTGGAGAATGAGGACACTGTGTGCTGTTACTTCTGTGCCCAGGCTGCCAAGTTCTTTTCACATTAGGACCTGGGAAGCTGAGTTACTATTCTTTGTCCAGATATCTGCATATCCAGGTTATTTTTGTCAATGAGTCTTTATTCACATTACACTTATACTGAGATAACATTTAGAGAATTCTACAAACAAAACCCTTATCTCTCACCATGCACAAAATTCAAAGTGAATCAAGGACCTAGGAATGAGACCAGAGACCAAGTACCTAATAGAGGAAAAGTAGGCCCAAATCTTCATGATGTTGGATTAGGCCCTGACTTCCTCAATAAGACTCCTAAAGCACAAAAAATAAAATCAAGAATAAATGGGATGAACTCAAACTAAAAATATTCTTCTCAGAAAAAAAAGAAAACCAACAACAATGTGGTGAAGAGAGAGCCTACATTTTGGGAGCAATTTTTGCCACATGTACATCAGATAGAGCACTAATCTCCAGGATATATAAAGAATTCAAAAAATTCAACAATAAAAAACTAAACAACCCAATCAATAAATGGGCTAAGGAATTGAACAGACACTTCTCAGAAGAACATATACACATCAATGAACAAATATATGAGAAAATGTTCAACATTTTTAGTAATTAGAGAAATGCAAATCAAAACTATGCTAAGATTTCATCTCACTCCAGTCAGAATGGCAGCTATCAAGAATACAAACAAGAATAAAGTGTTGGCGAGGATGTGGGGGAAAAGGCACACTCATACATTGCTGGTGGGACTACAAATTGGTACACCCAATCTGGAAAGTAGTATGGAGATTCCTTAGAAAACTTGGAATAGAACAACCATTCGACCCAGCTATTCCACTCTTCAGTCTATAGCCAAAGGACTTAAAAACAGCACACTATAGTAATGCAGCCACATCCATGTTCATAGCAGATCAATTCACAATAGCTAAAGTGTAGAAGCCACCTATTTACCCTTAAGTAGATGAATGGATAAAGAAACGTGGTATATATTCACAATGGAATATTACTCAGCTTTAAGAGAGAATAAAATTATGGCATTTGCAGGTAAATGGATGAAGTTGGAGAATATCACACTAAGTGAAGTAAGCCAATCCCCCCAAAACAAAGGCTGAATGTTCTCTCTGATAAGTAGATGATCCATAATAGTGGGTGGCATCGGAGAAAGGGAAGAACTTTGGGCAAAGGGGAGGGAGGGATGGGGAAGGGGCATGGGAACTGGAAAGGTAGTGGAATGAGATGGACATTGTTACCCTAAGTTCATGTATGACTGCACATGTGGTGTGATGCTACATTGTGTATAGAGAAATAAAAAGTTGTGCTGCAATTGTGTACAATGAATCAAAATGCATTCTACTGCCATATATACCTAATTAAAATAAATTAATTAAAAATAGAATAAAATACTAAGAAAATCATTTTAGGAGGAAGTAAAAAATATATCTAAAAAATAATAATGAAGTTGTATTTCAGTATTTATAGTACACAGTCAAAATTTACTCAGTGGATAATCTGTAGGTTCATAAATGTTTTCCTTATGAAAAAGAAAAAAATAAAACATATTTGTTATGTATTCAAATCATTCAAATTATAAATAAATTCAATCCAAGTAAACTGTAGAACAAGAAAAAAAAAAGATAATAGTTAATATTATTCAGAAGAAACAGCAGAATATTTAAGTGAATTTCTCCAATTAGGATGATAAAAACCAGAGAATAAGAAAGGGAAATGAAGAAATAACTCGTAATCAGAATTAAAAGATTTTACAAAGGATGAGATTTTAAAAAAATATTAGCATAGTATATTTTATGTGTATGTTATAAACATAAATATAGGCATATTCCATGTTGCCAGTTGCCAAGATTAGGGAGCTATGTAAGACTGTGCTGGAGTGAACCTGAGCTATAAACAGTTCCTATTGAGTGTGACTAAGAGGGAATCCCCAAATGTTACTCTGACATCTACTACAATGCCTGAAACATTATCGGTAACCACATACATTCACTGAGGTAATTCTATTAAAGAACAACCAGAATTCTTCCTTGATTTCTAGATGGCTTTGGAAATGTTCTCTTTCTATGAAAATTTCTGGGATACTTTTCTTTCTTTTTTTTTTTTTATTAAATCAAGTAGCTCACTTGTTCTGTTTACCAGCAGGCAATCACTGTCCT
>NW_025999977.1:14503982-14511913 GCF_001458135.2 Marmota marmota marmota
TTTTTTTTTTTTTTTTTTTTTTAGAGAGAGAGAGAGAGAATTTTAATATTTATTTTTTAGTTTTCGGCAGACACAGCATCTTTCTTTGTATGTGGTGCTGAGGATTGAACCTGGGCCGCACGCATGGCAGGCGAGCGTGCTACCGCTTGAGCCACATCCCCAGCCCAAAACAGCCATTGTTAATGGGTCTGTATCTATTAGCAAATTTCTTTTTAGGATGATAAAATGTTCTAAAATTAAATGTGGCAATAGTTCCTAACACTAAATATACTAAATGCTATTGAATTACATGCTTTAGAAGGGTTATGGATTATGTGAATTGTGAACCAATCAACAAACCTGTTTAAAAACCATTCATGAATAACAAATAGATGTCAAAATGATGAGAAAAAAGAAGCCACAGGAGAGCCATATGTTTATATTCTTAGCATAATCTATAATCACAGATGAAAAATAGTAGAAAATGAAAATTATAATGAATAACATAGAAGCTCTATAACTTAACTAGATAAAGTTTAAGTAAAACCTAGATATAGTTCAAGAGATAATAAATGAACTGAAAGCTTACAGGACAAAAAATTAGGTTGAATTTGCAGAAAACAGTTTTTTATTGTTTATTTATTTTTTTTATTTTGCACCTTTGGTGATTCTGGGGATTGAAATCAGGGGCATTCTACCCGTAAGCTAAATTCCCAGCCCTTTTTTTATTTTAAAATAGGGTCTTGCTAAATTGCCCAGTGGCTTGAAATTAGTGATGCCTCTGCCTCAGCCTCCTGAGACTTTGGGTTTAAGGTATACACATCAAGAAAACAGTTTGAGACATAAAAGGCACCATAAAATGGTCAAGCACATTTATAATTAGAATTATATAGGGAAAGGAAAGAGAATTGGTCAAAAGCCACATTCAAGTAGATAATATTTGAGAGTTTTCCATACCCAATAAAAAATAGCAGAGATATACTCTAGAAGAATTGAGAACACAAAACCAACTAAAAAGAGAAATATATCACACAAATGCCTGCCACAGAAAATTGTGAAAAATAAGACTAAAAGAAAATCCAAAGCCAGCAGGGAAATTGAAATGAATCACATTTAAGGTAGAAGTAGTAAGTCAAAGAGTTTATATATTTATGGAAAACAATGGCAACTAGAAGAAAATTAAGAACATCATCAAAGTATAAGAAGAAATTAAAACAGAAACACTATATTCATGGAATGAAACACTTCCAGAACAACAAAAATATTGAGAAAAATAATTACTAACAGTCTCTCAGTGAAAGAAATTGAAATAAATATGTTTTGAAGAAAGAAATGTGTTTTTAATAAAAATGGGGATGCAGAGAGGAATGAAGACCACCACAAAGTTCAAATGTGTGAGTTTAATTGAATGGATAGTGTATATAAAAATAATGGTGATAATCTATTATGTTATGCTGTTTAAAATTTAGGAGAAATCAAATTATGATAAGAATAGCACAAATTTTAGCACTATTTAGGATACTAAATGTTGTTCAAGTTTTTAATGATCTTTACATTAACCAGAATGTAACTAAATACTCATTGGTAGTATATTTAAATAAAACAAAAGTAAACGCTAGAGTCTGTAAGAAAAATTCTAAAGAATATTAATAGATTTCATTATTAAAAACTCAGCGGGGATAGGAATGCAACAATTAGTAATTGATCTTTCAGAATAGAGAAAGTAATGGGAAAAAGAGAAACATAATAAAAGTAAAACAAGATGAACACCAATTTTGAATCAAGATTAAAAAAAAGAATCTATTTGACATGTTAATAATTCTATACCCTTAAATACAATTTGTACATGTCTATCATTTATAAAAGAAAATCCATCAAGATTCATTATATTCTGAACCATAAAGGAAATACCAATGAATTTATAAGGATTATACTATACATAGTATATTCTCAGAAGTCAGCTGAATGAAGCTTGAAATAAGTAACACACAGAAAATTAGTTTTCAAAATTATGAAATATATTTTAAATAGCTCATTGATTAAACAAAATTTTAATGAATATTTATAGTATTTTAACTGAACAATAATAAAGTATATAAATATGTGGCAGTCAGCCATAAACCTGTTTGATGGGAAATTGATAATATTAAGCACAAATTTATAAAATAATGAAGTCTGAAAAAAATCACTGTTTTAAATATACATCTAAAGAAGTTAAAAAAAACTAAACTCTAAAATAGAAGATAATACATTAGAATATGTGGAAAGACTCAACAAAGTCAGGATTTATTCTTTTTTTTTTTTTTTTTAGAGAGAGAGAGAATTTTTTTAATATTTATTTTTTAGTTTTCGGCGAACACAACATCTGTGTTTGTATGTGGTGCTGAGGATCGACCCAGGCCGCATGCATGCCAGGTGAGCGCGCTACCGCTTGAGCCACATCCCCAGCCCCAGGATTGATTCTTTAAAGACTAATGAAATTAATAAAATCTGGGCAAAATGGATCAAGTTGCAAAGGCATATATTACTAAGTTCTTATAATTATTGCTAATTCTACAAATATTGAAAAGAAAATAGAAGGATATTTTGAACTGCTTTATGGAAATAAATTCTAAAATTTAAATGAAATGGGGATATTCTTGGGAAAAAAACCAATCAACTTGATGAAAAAATATAGAGAAATTCAGAGCATGTGAAGTCAGCTTTCTCTTGTTGTGATAAAATGCCTGAGAAAAATAAATGTAAAATGAAAAATGATTTATTTTGTTTTATGGTTCACTTGACCTGTTTATATTGGGACCATTACCCACAGTACATCAAGCAGCAGGAATGTAGGGTGAAGAAAAACTATTTACCTCACGGAGCCTGGAAGCAAAGAAGAAAAGAGGAAGATACCAGGGTCCCAATACACACTTCAAGGGTAGTCCCTTAATGTCCTGTCTTCCTTCCATGGGTTTCCCCTCCTATACATTCTATCACCTCCTTTTAATTCCACAGGCTAGAGGCCAAGCCTTTAGCACAAATGTCTCTGGGAGACATTTAAGATCTAAACTGTGTGTATATATGGGTATGTGTGTGAGAGAGAGTGTGTGTATTTGACATTGTATTATATATATATACACACATTAAATTAAAAGTTAAAAACTTCCATAAACACACACACATACACATGCACACACCCATAGATCTAGATCCTGATGATGTCTTCACAAATAAATTCTACATAGTTAAGGAAGAAATAATAGCAATCATTCCTAGAAATAGAAATTGGCATTATACTTCCCATCTTATTTTATAAAAGAGTAAAATCAAGTAACAAAATATAACAAATGTTGTACATATTTCTGTAATATTAAGGCATATTTTTACTTGAGAACTTAATCAGTGCAATTCACTATAAAAGCAGAATAAAATAATAATATTATGTAACTATCACAATAAAAAATAATTTGATAAAATATAAGTTTCACTCATAAAATGTTCTCACCAGGCATAAAAGGTTACATTTTAAATCTAATAAAAGGTAAATACATTTTTTAAAAAAACTAAATTAAATATGTAACAATAGTAAACATCTGTATAATCTACAGACCACTGTAAATCAATGTATATAAACTTTCATAAACTAGAAGACTGAATATTGTAAGGCTCCTAGGATAAAGTAAATATTTTCATTCCCAAAAATGTCTCCTTTCTCCAAGACTTACCTGCTTGTCACCTTCCCAAAGTATTAGACTTAAAGTATTTTGCCTCCTTTATGATGGAGCTCTTTCTTTTCATTCAAACAGTTAAGCGTATTTTCCTGTGAGAAAAGTTTGCATTTCAGGTTAGAAGCATTCCCTTTTCTCCATCCAGACAGAATTCATTTGCACTAGCAATATTAGGTTTCTCTCTCTTTCTCAGGAGGTGAGAGGTCAGGCAGCTGCCCAGCTGTTAAACTCCCAGATTAATAATTTTTGTATTTCCCTTCTGCATTTCAGACCCTTATATACACATCTTGGCACCTATTCTTGTCACATCTCCCAAGGAAACAGAACTGGAGTAAGGAAAATTGGTGCTGTTATTGCTATAAATAATAAGTTGTATCTCTAATCCAAAAATCCTATGCTTGCTTTCCTGGCAAAATAAATAACTGCCTCTCTGAGAGATGAGATGCCATTTCTAAATGGCAAATTTTTAAAAAAATATAGAGAGCTGCTTGTAAGATTTATTTAAATGTATCTTAAAGGTCATTCATTCAAAGTATCCCACTTTTTAAGGACCATAGATTTTATAGTTCTCTGAATTCTTTTTTATTTCAAGCAGTACTGTCAGTATTACTATGAGGAAAAAAATGGGTTTAAATATTAAATTTTGATAAAATAGAAATCCTGAAAGACTTTTAAATAAAAAAACAAGATTCTGTATTTTCATCGAGTTTTCCACAAAATGTTAAAAAGTAAATTGCAACACAATTTAAAATATCACATGTAGTATTGAAACATTTGTTCTCTCTTACTTTTTTAAGCTTCCAAATCATAGATGCTTAACTTTGAAAAAGATCTGAAACTTTTTATAAATATCTGTTATATAATAATAATAATCTCTAAATGTATAAAACTCAAATTAATTGCTATTTGTTTTATTTCAGCACTCATTATTTAAAAAATTTTTATGTTCTTAGATATTTTTAAAACCTCTGTGTAGAAGAATATATAGTGAGCCATTTCTTTTTTGCCTAGAAATAAAAGAGAGTTTCAAACTTCTTCTTTAAAAAGAGAAATATGCTCTCTCTTTTCATGCACACACACACACGACATACAACTATAATATGTGTATATACTGTATTCTATATTTTAAAAATTTACTAAGATAATGCAATATTAGCTCTCCAAAAATTTATATAGTTTTTACTCTACAATATTTTATTTTTGTCATATTTCTTTCTGATGTTTATTTTCAACAATATTTCCTCTAATAACATGTAATTCAATAAATTCTGACAGGGAGTACATGTACAATAAGACATAAACATCATAGTCCTTGATCAATTAATTAAGTTAACATGTTATTAAATATGTTAACATTTATCTAAATTTCTTTAAAAGAAATAATGAAAAATAAAAGTAAATCATATATACAATATACATATGATACATAAATTGTACACATAGATATATATAAACAGACATACTAAATCATTAATATCTGTCAAATTTCACAATGTAGGACTATAAAATACCCAGAGTTTTAAATGTTAACTATAATGAATCTATTCTTTAAAGATAAATTTACATATTTGTTAGTATCTCCACATTTTCTAGATGGCTACTCTAAAAATTGCTTTTAAAACTATATTCCCAGGAAGCATATGACTGTTTGTTTAAATGACCAACACAGTAACACAGTTCTCAGAAAAAAAAATGACTAAATAAGCAGTTGATGAATATGTTCTAATCTACGATAGATGTAAAGTACTTTATTTAATTTCAGAAATCAAATTTGTGGTGGTTGCAAAAACTGAGAGTTATACAAAACAATAAGAATTCCTTGTTTAGAAGTGATTAGACCAGCATCGAACGAACAGGCTGACAGTTTGAACAGGGAATCAGTTGATTGGAGATACATGTCTTCTTAAAAAATTAAAATAGCTGAATCAATAAATCTTGGGTGGGTCAGCAGGGGCATAGGATTGCACACTAGAGCCCTGCCTGAGATAGCCTTATGAAGTCCTACTACGAAGCAGAACAATTGCAACAGTTTTACATACCTTTGTGGTTTAGCTCAAAACTCAAAATTTTAGGAGGCAAGGACTCCTGTGGTAGAGGGTGGTAGAAGGGTGAATGTAAATTTGAATGTTCCAATTAAGTCATTTAAAAAGGGAAAAAGGAAGAAAGTGGATTTTAAAAAAAGTAAATTTAAATATATGTGATTTAATCACAGTAAAAAATGACATCAGTGGTCCGGAAATAGTAACAAACCCAAGATAAAATAATTGGGGATATTTTCAGATGAATCTAAAAGAAGTCAGAAAACTTATTTAAATAGCATTTCATGTGGAAAGGAGCTGTTGGTATTAGTTAAGCTTGCAGTCACTATAAGCCCCAAATTTGATATGATTTCAAAGTTTTCAAAATGCAAATTGTGTGCTAAACTGCATTTAAAATGGCAAATTGTTCAGATTTCTGGAAATAAATCCTGCCTTGACTAAATTATACGTGGAATAAATGCTCAGTTCTTGATGTAATATTTCAAGAGAAGATCTCACATGATGTAATATTTCAAGAGAGGATCTCACGTGATGGGTGTTAGTAAAAATAACAGGATAGTGAATGTTTTAAATCTAATAGAAAAGGAAAAGGAGAGTTAACATGTAGCTGAGCTTAGGAAGAACTGATATCAATCTATAAAGATCTGTCAGGATGTCATGTAGAACAACTACATGAATGTGCTCCATATTGATCAAGAGAACAGAATTGAGATAAAGTTCCAGGGACAAACATTGCAATATGATTATCTAAAAGTTAGGCTGTTTCCAGAAGAAATGAATATCCTATTCTGGGATGTAATCAAGCATAAATTCTGTGATTTTCATAGAGTTCAGACCATCTTAACTTTTATATTTTAGACTATTTAAATAGGCTGGGATAGGTAATTCCCAAACATATCTTGAAAAAACTCTGAATTAGGGGTATAATGGCAAAAAAACATGATAATAATATGGAACATAAATTCTTTAATATGTTTTCCCATAAAAATACAGTTGAGGTATGTGTAACCCACTCACTTTCTACTGGTACATTTCACCATCTATCTAATTTAGAGTTTGTGAGTTAATATTTTATATGTGATACTCCTAAACTACCCAAGGAACACACAATTCAGGGATTATTCTGTCCTCAGTAACATTCAGTGCCTAAGAGCAGGAGAGATTATATAAAGAAGTCTTTAGACAAAAATAACTTAAAGCCCACATGACTACAAGTGACAAAAACGTAAAAATAGATAAAGTGAATGAATTGGTAAGCTGCTCTATTTAAATGACCTTCTGATGCTTTTCTCTTTCACAGCTTACTTAAGAGAGTGTGTCAGTAGGATAAACTTGAGTTTTGCAGGTACAGTGAGAAATAACAAGGCCTCCATTTAAAAATATTGTATATATTTATGATATGCAACATGATATTTTCATATGTGTGTGTACTCTGAGATGAGTAAATCAATAAAATTCTCATATATATCATCAGGCGGCTTACTTTGTGTATATGTGTGTGTGGAAAGAATAGATAAGGAAAAGGGAAAGGAAGAATTAACATGTAGGTGAGCTTAGGAAAAACCAGTATTTAAAATCATTTTTAAAACCACATTTAAAATCACTTTCTTAGCAATTTTCATTATACACCATTATCATACAGGGTTACCATGCTGTACGATAAATCTCCTGAAACTATTCTTCCTGTCCAACTAAACTACGTACTCTTGGACTGTCCTGTTCCCATTTCCTTTCCCTGTATCAGGTGCCAATTCCCACCATTCTGCTCTCTGTTTCTGGGAGTTCATTTTTTTTAGATTCCACATGTGAGAATGGTTGTCTTTCTGTTTCTGTATTACTTGGCATGTTCTCTAGGTTCTTTAGGTTCACACATGTTGTTGCAAATGACAGAATTTTCTTTTTACAAGACACAATAGTGTTTCATTGTGCATACACTGTGCATATATACCACATTTTAAAAAATCATTCATTCCACCATTGGACACTTAGGTTGACTTCATATTGTAAATAGTGCTGCCATAAACATGGAAGTACAGATATCTCTTAAACATACTGATTTCATTTCCTGTAGATATATAACCAGGAGAGGAATTGATGTATAATGCTATTCATTTTTTGAGGAACCTGCATTTATAATGGTCGTACCAATAATGTGCTCCTTTCCTCCACATTCTCTCCAATACTGTTTATCTCCCCCACCCCC
>NW_025999977.1:14511936-14522341 GCF_001458135.2 Marmota marmota marmota
CACCCCCCCACCCCGCCACCAGGATATCTGTTCTAACATGCAGATAGTAATACCTCTTTGTGATTTAACTTTGCATTTTTTTGATGATTAGTGATGTCAAGCATTTTGTCATATATCTGTTGGCCGTTTGTATGATTTTTTAAAAGAAAAATTTGTATTAATATCCTTTACCCATTTAAAAAAAAATTGGTTGTGTTCTTGCTATAGAGGTGTTCGGGTTCCTTGTATATTCTGAATGTTATTCCCTTATATGATAAAAGTTTGTAAGTATTTTTTCCATCCTGTAGGTTGTCCCTTTGTTTTGTTGACAATTTCTTTGCTATACACAAACTTTTTAGGCTCATGCAATATCATGTTTTTTGTCTTTATTAAAGCTTTTACTTTTAAGTCATTTAAAAATTAATTGCCTGCATAAATGTCAAAATGACATTTTCCTATGTTTTCTAGTTTCAGGTTTATGTTTACGTCTGTAGTGCCTTTTGAATTGACTTTTGTAGGTGTTGCAAGATAAGGATCCAAGTCATTCTTCTGCATGTGAATATTCAATTTTCTGAACACTATATATATTTTTAATATATTGTTTCAATATGTAGTTTTTAATATTGTCGTTTTTTCACTCTATGTTCTTGGAATTTTGTTAAAGATCAGTTGATTAGAAACGTGTGGATTTATTTCTGGGATATCTATCTTTTTCATTAGTTGATATCTTTGTTCTATTTATCTGCTGTTTTTTCAATTTTGCTTACTGGAAATTTATAGTTCATTTGATATTAGGTAATACAATAACTTCAGCTTTGATTTTTGCTCAAAAATTTTTTTTGGCTATTTGGGATTTTGTAGTTCCAAAAGAATTTTAGAAAAACATTTTTTTTCTATTCCTATGAAAAATATCATTGGGATTTTGAAAGAAATTTTATTGAATCTATAGACTACTCTGAGTAGTATGGATATTTTAATAATATCAATTATTTTAATCAAACAGTGTGGGGTATATTTCTACTAGTTTTTGTCCTCCTCAATCTTTTTTTATCAGTATTTGGTAGATTTGGGTATAGAGATCTTTCACCTCTATGGTCAAATTTATTCCTAATTATTTTTTATTATGTTATACATGGGATTGTTTTCTTCATTTCTTTTTTCACATAGTTTATCATTAGTGTATACAAACCCTACTGATTTACTATGTTGATTTTATATCCTGCAACATTACTAAATTTGTTTATAAGTTCTAATAGTCTTGGTGTCTCTGGGTTTTCTATATATAGAATTATCTCCAAAATTTATTTATTATTTGTGGGGTTTTTTTATGTGTGTGTGTAATCTTAAAATTTTTGATATTGAAGTTTATGTCATCTTCAAAGAAAACCAATTTAAATTTTTCCTTTCTAGTTTGTATTCCTTTCTTTCTTTATTTTGCCTAATTGCTCTGGCTAGAACTTCTAGTCCTACGTTAAATAGAAGTGATGAGTATGGGCATCCTTGCCTCCTTGTGTCTGAACTTAGAATTAAGGCTTTTAACTTTTAGACATTAAGTATGAAGCTAACTGTGGGATTATAATATAGGTCTCTATTGTGTTTAGGTGCACTCCTTCTGTGCCGGATTTGTTAAGATTTTGATATGAAAGTGTGGGGAGTAAATGAGCCCCTGTCACTGGCTGATCCTGTGGTGTAGGCAAAAGTCAAGCCTAGGAAACATTCCTTACCAAAAGGCAAGGATGTGAAAAGCCTTGATACTGGGGCCCTGACTTCAATAATTATCAGATGTTCCAGTACAAAAATGGGTTTTCTGGGTATGGCCGGATAGCCATAAGATATTTCTAACTCTTATGTGCATGAAAAAGCCTCTCTTGATAACTCATAAGCCTTGAATAATTTGCAGAGCTTCTGTAGTTTAACTTTCTGATCATGAGACTCTATATAATAAATATGTAGAGCTAGTTCTGAGTTACTGTTTCACCATCCAAGGACAGTGTTCCACCTGGCCCTATCTTTGCTTAAAAATATCTCTGTGTTTTTCCTAATCTCCCATCACCCCTCCTGGAGATCTTCTGTTTGTTGCTGCATTGGTCAGGGCATAAAAATATGCGAGATTTTGTGAAATACTTTGCAACTATAGAGAATATGATATTTCCCTTCCATTTTATTAATGTGGCATATTACATTCATTAATTTATGTATTTTGACGAATCCTTGCATTTTGGAATAAAAACTCACTTTATCAAGGGAGGGTTCTTTGTTTATTGAACTGTTTGCTAGAATCATGTCAAGGATTTCTGAATATTTGTTAAATGACAAGGAATTTTCTTTTTCTTTTGTTTTTTTCTTTTTTCTTTTGTCTTTCCTGTTTTGTTTGTAGTGTTATTTTATGACCTTGGAATCAGAATAACATTGACTTCATCAAATTAGATTAGAGATTTTTTTTCTCCTCTTCAATCATTTGAATAAGTCTGAGAAGGACTAGTACTCGTTCTTATTTAAGTGTTTGGTAGTATTTCACATGAAACCATCAAGTCTTGAGCTTTTCTTGTTGTTGTTGTTGAAAATTTTATTTCATTATTAGTTTTTCAATCTCTTTAATCATCATTTGTAGTTGGTATATCTCTATGAATTTATTCATTTCCCTTATTAATATGTTGACATATAATTGTTTAATTGTTGATGGTGATCCCTTATTATCATTTTGCTTTTTTGTGGCATCAGCTTTAGTATTTCCTATTTTGTTTCTGATTCTATATATTTGAGTTTTCTTATTTTCTTAGTCTAACTAAAGATTTGCCTTAAAAAAAAAACCTCTTGGTTTCATTGATCTTTCTTATTGTTTTTTCTAGTCTCTATTTTATTTATTTCTTCACTGATATTTGTCATTTTCTTCCTTTTACTAACTTGCACTGAATTTGTTCTTCTTTCTCTAATTTCTAGTAATATAACATCAAAATTGGGATTTTTATAAATTGTTAGTGTAGGTTATTTTTGTTTTAAATTCTTAAAACTGTTTTGTATCCTATAAGTTTTGACGTATGTCTCCAAATACTTACTAATTTCCCTTTAATTTCTTCCTTGGCTCATTGGTTATTTATAACCATGTTTTTAATATCTAGATAATTTTAAATTTTCTGAAATTCCTCCTATTATGATTTTTAGTTTCGACTATGAGGTCAGAAAAGACACCTGATATGCTTTCAAATGTCTTTAAGAATTGTTTTGTGTCCTAACATACAATCTAAACTGGAGAATGTTCTTCCTGTGTCTGAGAAAAATTTGTATTATTCTGCTTTAAGATAGATTATCCTATGTATGTCTGTTAGGTCTATTTAATCTATGGTACAATTCAAATGCAATGCATATATATATGTAAAATATTTATATATTTACTCCAATGCTGAGTACATCTATCAGTATAATTGGGATATTCTCTTGATTACTTATCATTACACAAGACCACCTTTGTTTCTTTTGACATTTTTTTACTTAAAGTCTATTTTTGTCTTATGTAACTACCCTTGGTTTTATCTTTTCATTTGCATGGCCTGATTTTTCCATACTACAACTATTAATCTAGGTATATTCTTAAAACTCTATATTGATTCTTCTATAGGCAGCAAATAGTTGGATGGTGTTTTCTATGGTTAGCCATTTTGTATTTTTTGATTGGAGGATTTCATCTATTACATTCAAAGTAATTATTGCTAGATAATGGCTTAATGACTTAGGTCTGCCATTTTGTTTATTGTTTACTTTCTGTATCTTCCCCTCTTGTTCTCTTATTTTACAATCAATCCCTTTCTCTAATGGTATATTTAGATGAATTTATAATTCAGTTTTTACTGTAGACATGGTTACCATGAGACTGGGACTTAAATAAAACATTTTATACTTAAAGCAGGCTAGTCTAAGCTAACAACAAATTAAGTTTGATTGCATACAAAGATTCTACAGTTTTATTCTCACATAAACACACTGTATACTTATGATTTCATAATTTACGTATTTTTTCATGTTGTGTATCCTTTAAAATTATTATAACTATAGTTGTCTTAAACAGGTTTGTGTTTTACTCTTTGTAGTAGAGAGAGAAATTATTTGAATACTTCCATTACAAGATTAGACTTTTCTGTATTTGACTGCATACTTACATTTATCATTGAGTTTAATACTTGCATATGCTTTCATGCTATTAATTATCAATCTTTTATTTTATGTGAAAGAATTTCCTTATCATTTCTCATAAAATATGTCTGGTAGCCATAAACTTCCTCAGCTTTGCTTTGTCTAAGAAAATTCTGATCTCTGCATCATTTTTGAAAGACATCTTTGCCAGATAAAATATTTTTGGTTGGCAATATTTTATATCTTACTTTAAATACACAATCTCACTGTCTCTTGGCTTTCACAGTTTCTACTAAGAACTTTACGGAATTTCCTGTGAATCCAATAATCTTTTAAAATCTTTTTTTTCTTCAAGATTCTTTGTCTTTGATTTTTGATACTTTGATAATAATATGTTTTGGCATAATCTTCTTTGGTTTATATCAGATTTTGGAATTTTGGGCTTCTTGTACCTGATTGTTTATCTTTCCTTGGTCTTGAAAAGTTTTCAGCCATATCTTTTAAAATAAATTTTCTTTACCTTTTTCTCTTTTTTCCTTTCAATATAATGCAAAAAGTAGATCAATTACTGTTTAACAAATACTTTAGGATTTTTTTATTCTTATTTTTTCCTCTAGTTGTATATTTCAAATAATCTGTCTTCAGGTTAACATATTATTTCTTTTGATTGATTAATTCTGCTATTGATATTCTTTATTGCATTGTTTATTTCATCTATTACGTTTTTCAGCTCCAGATTTTTTGGGTTTTTTTAATGATTTCTATTACTCTATTAATTTTATTTTACTTACATATTTATTTTCTGATTCTCAAATTGTGTCTATAAATCTCCTTACAACAATGATTTTGAATTATTTTTCATTCAATGTTATGGTTTGGATATGTGGCATCCCCCCAAAGCTCAAATGTAAGACAATGCAAGGATATTGAAAGGCAAAATGATTAAATAACAAGAGGTGTAACCAAATTGGTGAAGTCATCCACTTGCATGGATTAGCTGGGATATAACTATAGGCAAGTAGGATGTTGCTGGAGAAATAGGTCACTAGAGGTATGCCTTTGGGATTTATATTTTGTAGTAAGCAGAGCTTAATAGGTGATAATTCAGGTGAGAGTTCATAAGACCAGAATGCTGATAGGTTTGCGGATGGTAAAGATTCATGAGTTTTCAGAGAAATGAGGACTGTATTTGGAAATCTAACTAGAAATCATCCATATTGTGTTCTGACAAAGAAGTTGTTTCACTATTCCAATAAATAGTCACAAAGCCAGGCAATATTTAAGTATTCATTTAACAAGTCACAGAGATTGCTGCAGCCACAGCCATCATGCATAAAATCACATGATGCTAGTTCTGCAGGGATGCAGGATTTTGAAGTTAGGGGGTCATGGATTCACCAAGATTTCAAAAGAAGACTGGGAGGCCAGACAAAGTTTAGCAGGGAGACTCTCAGTGGGCAAAGCATGAAAATGTGAGAAGGAAGCCAATGTTGCCCTGAGATCTTTGACATTAAGAGATTACAGTAAAGTGAAACGCCTGCCAAGGAAAGCTAAAAGAATCAAGCAGAAAAAAGACAAGTGACAGGCCATGTGGACTTCAATCATTAAGCCATAAGGGTAAAACAACACAAGTCCTTTAGGTAGAATATCATGAGGCCATGTGGCCCAGATACAGGATATGGAACTAAAGAACTGGTTTTCCCACCTGGATTTCAATCTTGCTTGAGTCACATCTCTTCTTAGTATGCCTCAGTTTCTTACTTTTGTAATGAAAATGTTTAATCTGTCCCATTATATATTAGATATATGTAACTTGATTTTGCTCTCGGCTCACATCCGAGAGTTTCCCTTGAGTCTCATAAGATTTTAGACTTGGAAATTTGGGCAATGCTGAAACAATCAAAACTATGGGGACTCTTAGAAATGGACTAAATGTATTTTGCCTTGTGGATGGACATGAGCTTTTGGGAGCCTAAGGGTAGAGTGTTATGATATAGATATGCAATGTTCCTCCAAAAGCTCATATGTGAGACAATGAAAGAATGTTTAAAGGTGAAATGATTCAATTATAAGAACTATAACCTAATTAGTGGATTGATCTACTTGAGTGGGTTAACAGGTAGTAACTGTAGGTAGGTAGGTTGTGGATGGAGAAGTAGGTCATTGGGGGCATACTTTTGAGGATTTTATTTTGTCCCTGGTGATCAGAAGTGTTGCTCAGCTTCTTGGCTGCCATGAACTAAGTAGCTTTTCTCTTCCAAGACCTTCTGCCATGGTGTTCTACTGCACCATAGGCCCAGAGCTATGGAGTCAGCTGACCATGGAATTAACCTCTGAAACTGTGAGTCAGAATAAACTTTTTGTTCTTTAAGTTCTTCATTTTAGGTCTTTTGATCACAGTGACACAAAGTCAATACAGTAAGTCAATGGATTCCCATTTCTAGGGAATAAGTTACTAAAAAAATATTGTATCCTTTTAGAATCTTGTGTTTCTTTGCTGGCTTCTTTTTTTCCCCATGTTTCTCATGGCCTTATGCTAAGGTTTATAAATTTAAAGAAGCATTCACCTCTTTTAAACTCATGTCAAAGCAGGAACACCAAAATGATATCTCTTAAAAGACACAGAAGACAGTATCAGCTTTTTCAATATCTTTGATTCATGCTATTGATTTTTACAGAATAAATGGAGGCTTTTATATAAATTACAAAATTACATAGAAATTTGTAATGAGAATGTTTAATCTTTCCCATTATATATTAGATATATGTAATGTTATGTTGTTATATAATATATCTTGTTAGTTATAAAATGCTAGCAAACAGAATCTAATAATATATAAGATATAAGATAAACGTATATATGTGTGTGTATATATATATATATATATATATATGTGTGTGTGTGTGTGTGTGTGTGTGTGTGTGTATACATATATTAGCCTAAGATCAAAAGTTACAATATGGTTTATATCAAAAAGAAAAATAATCTTATAAAAATATATCAAGAGCACAACTTAAAAAATGTATTACACATTCTTGACTAATAACTGAGTTTTCAAAGAAGCAAAAACAATTCCTAACTCATTTTATAGGCTCACTAGTTGTCTGAAATCAAACCAAACACTACATTTTAAGAAAAACTTACAAACCAATATGCCTTAGGAGCACACATATAAATGGCCTTAATAAATATTAGTAAATTAAACTTAAAAACATAAATATATACTATCTCTTGACCAAGTAAATTTTATCCTGAGAATGCAAGATTGCATACAAGCAGAACCAAGATAAATAAATATGTATTATTTTCTTTAAAGCAGAAAAGTATTTGTCAAAATTCAATACCAGTTTTGCAAACTGAGAATAGAAACTTCCTGAGACTAATAAAGGGAATGTAGGTAAAACCACACACTAGCACTGTAATGGCAAAATACTGAATGCTTTCCACTGAAAATCTGCAACAAAGTCAAGATGTCACCACTTCTCCCTGCTATTCAACACTACATGAGTCCTGAACAGTGGAATAAAAAAATGAATTATTTAAATGAAAAAAATGGTATTTGATTTAGAAAAGAAGTTAATTTTCTTAATTTTTTATTTAGTTCTTTTTTGAAGTAGAAAGGGATTTTAAGTGAGAAAATTCAAGGATTCTACAAAAGAACTACTAAACACCATTATATCTACTATCAAAAATTGTAAAATAAAGTAAAAATTCTATTCCAGTAAATAGACACAAAACCAGGCAATATGTAAATATTCATTTAACTGAATATGTGCAAGAAAACTTTCATACAATTACCCATAAGAATTTTAGGTGTAAAATAGAGAGTCAGGAATTAAGATAAAGGTATATAGGCTGGGTGTGGTGGTGCAGGCCTGTAATCCCAGTGGGTGGGGAGGCTAAGGCAAGAGGATAGAAAGCTCAAAGCCAGTCTCAGCAACTTAATGAGGCACTTAGCAACTCAAAGAGACCCTGTCTCTAAGAATATATATAAATAAATTATATATATATATATATAAATTGGGGATATGGCTCAGTGGTTAAGCAGCCCTGTTTTCAATCCCTAGTACCAAAAAAAGATAAAGGTATATAAAAGGTAAATAGATAATGCAGTAAAATACTAATTGTCAATTTAAATTAATGAATCAATAATAAATATATGCAATTAAATTAAAATATTTAAAAAAACAATAAGCAAAATGAAAAAAGCTAGACACAAATGAGCACATGTTGTGTAAATGTATGTTTCTAGGCATTAAGATTAACTTACAGTGATAAAAGTGAGATTTGTATTTGCCTGTGAGCTGAACACAGAGAGCAGAATTGCCTTCAGGGCAGAAGGAAATTTTTGAGCTTCTTAAAACTTTCAGGAAAGAAAAAATGATTTTTCCTGCACATATTCCAAATGAATGGGATAAAGGAGAAAGATCTGAGTTATGTTACACAATGTGTTTTTTTTTCATTTTGTTACGGCAGAAGTTCTAAAATTCCTGGCAACTATCAAAGGAAAATAGATTTGTAAAAATTTTTTGACACAGAAAAATAGCATGGGTGAAGATTAAAGAGCAGTATCAACATCAGATAGCTCCTGCAAAGGAGGGAGAGTATATTGATGTATAATATTAAAATTTAAGCTGCACATGTTGTTCTTTTGGAATTTTTTGTTGATTTCTTTTGTTTATGGTGCATTTTGACATGAACACCCTTTCACTTGCAGGTGATCATTGATGGTCTTCCAACAACCATGTCTGTGTTAGTAGTATCATGGAGGGTTTAAAGGGAATGGAATTTGCTGCATCATTCTTCCAGTTAAGCCACTATGGCACTGGCAACATTATCCTTAGGAATGTAGTTGTAATATCCTTGGATGAGGCCAGCATTAATGTTGAGGGGTCCAAGACAGGTGAGAACCGCCTGAAGGAGTTAAGAGGCAAAACAGATGTAATGTGTATTGATTCAAGAGGACTTGAAGACAATCACTTTTTTCCAAATATACTAGAGGAAGGTGACACTTGATCAAGGAGGCAGGAATGAAGGGGAGGCTTTGTAGGTGGTGGACTACACAGAGGTTAGTCCTCTTTCCTTAACCTTCCACAGTGCCTCCAGTCATGGCTTACAGCAGTGGTTGACTTGTGGTTACCTGGTACCACTTTCCAGTACACTGATTTCTTCAATGCCTTTTCTTACCAGAGGCTGCATAAATGACATTTGACATTTTATCTCACTCAAATTATGAGGAGGTATAGAGACAGTTCCACTTCATCTACCCATAAGCCACACTTAATTATGTTAGCATTAATGGGATACAGGAGACAGTAGATAAAGGAATTCTTAGATACTTAGTCATAATGGAGACTAAGAAAAGCCTAACATAAATCTAATCTCAGATGAAAAGGTTTCAATCAGCTTTCTTTTGGCCAGTACACTTCTTACTATAATGATGAGCTCAAGGGAAATTAACAGAAGCTAAGAAGTCAATAGTTTATCTATTCCAAAATAGATAATCCATCCTCTGAACAGTTGAGTTTCTGTGACACCAAAAATAAGCACTTATTTTTTCCTTTTCTTTAGTATACTGACACATAAATTGTTAATTTCATTCTTTACCTGTATAGACAAAACATGGATTTCGATCAAATACTTACTTGGTACTTTCTGAAAAACCTAAGAAAAACAATAGAGATGTTTTCTCCCCCAAAATGGCCTGACATAAAAGTACAAACATTTCTTCAAAACTAGTCGTTCATGTATTTGTAAAGTAGTATTTTTTTCCACTGAATATTTTCTGAGGATGCAAGAAATTCTATGCAATTTACAAGGGATAAAGCAGAAATACCACAAGAACACTGCAGATGTTTTTTAAAAGTTCTTAAGAAATTTCTTTGTAAAAAAATGTAGAAAATAATCATATGTCTACAGATGGACTCTTTATTATATATAAAAAATATCATGCTAGAAACAATAGAAAATCTCAGATTCAAAGGAATCCCCTTATATGTTTTTGACAAAGCATTTTTGTTCCTTTACTATCACAAAATTGCTCAGTAATATAGTCTTCTTTGTTTAGTTACATAAAAATACAGCCAGAAGAAAATACTTTATATGCCAATGAGTTCAAATTGAGCATGAGATTTAATATTATATATCTCTATACGTATTACATTACTCACTAGTTCTAGAATTATTAAATTTGCTAGTAAACACATATGTAAGTGTGCATGTATATATATATATATATATATATATATATATATGTGTGTGTGTGTGTGTGTGTGTGTGTGTGTGTGTGTGTGTATA
>NW_025999977.1:14523910-14563514 GCF_001458135.2 Marmota marmota marmota
TATATATATATATATATATATATATATATAAATAAAATTATGGAACAAACCTAGATGCTCTTCAACAGATGAATGAATAAAGGAATGCTGTGTGTGTGTATGTGTGTTGAGCTATTGTGAGTTGAGCTGCTATGAATTTGATGTGGCTGTGTCACTGTAGCATGCTGATTTTAAGTTCTTTTGGTATAAACCTAGGAATGACATAGCAGGGTCAAATGCTGGTTCCATTCCAAGTTTTCTGAGGAATCTCCATCTGGTTTTCCATAGTGGTTGCACCAATTTGCAGTCCTACCAGAAATATATGAGTCTAACTTTTTCTGCTTATATTCTTGATAATTGCCATTCTGACTGGAGTGAGATAAACTCTTAGCATAGTTTTGATTTGCATTTCTCTAATTACTAGAGACAAAGGTGCCAAAAACATTCATTGGAAAAAACATAGCCTCTTCAACAAATGGTGCTGGGGAAACTGGAAATCCATATGTTAAAAAAAATTAAATTAAACCCCTATCTTTCACCCTGCACAAAACTCAACTCAAAGTGGATCAAAGACTTAGTCACTAGAACAGACACCCTGTACCTAATGGAAGGAAAAGTAGGCCGAAATCTTTACCATGTTATCTTAGGATCTGATTTCTTTAACAAGACTCCTAAAGCACAAGAAGTAAAACCAAGAATCAATAAATGGGATGGATTCAAACTGAAAAGCTTCTTAACAAAGGATACAATAATGTGACTAGAGAGCTTACAGAATAGGAGAAAATCTTTACCACATGTACCTCAGATAGAGCATTAATCTCTAGACTATATGAAGAATTAAATAATGCAACACCAAAAAACCAAATAACTCAATATGTAAATAGGCTAAGGAATTGAACTGACACTTCACAGAAAAGGAAATACAATTAATTAAAAAATGTATGAAAAAAATGTTCAACATCTCTAGCAATTAGGGAAGTGTGTCCTTGATTTTTTATTGTTCTTTTAATGTCAATTTCACTGATTTTGTCTCCAAATTTGGTGTTGGTTTATTCTTCTTTTTCTAGGACCCTGAAATGTTATTTAGATTATTTATGTGGTATCTTTACGTAAGCGTTCAATGCTGTGAACTTTCCTTTTGTAACTACTGTCATACTGTCCTAGAGGTTTTAATATTTTGTACTACTATTCTCATTTACTTCTAAGACTTTTTATTTCTCCCCTGATTTCTCCTACTATTCATTCATCATTCAGAAGTGTATTATTTAATCTTTAGGTGTTACAGTGGTTTCTGTATTTCATCTTATCATTGATTTCTAAATTTATTCCATTTTGATTTGATAGAAGGCAAGGTATTACTGTACTTTTTTTTGTATTTGTTAAGATTTGCTTTGTGACCTAAAATACAGTTTAATTTTGAACTTTTAAAATTTCTTCTCTGACATTTTCTCCACTGTGGTGTCAATAATATTTTAGAAAGTGTTCCATGTGCTGCTGATAAGAAAGTGAATTCAGTTGTTGGTGGATGAAATATTCTATAGATGTCTGTGAGGTTCCTATTATTAATTCAGTTTTTTTAGTTCTATAGAATCTTTACTTAGTTGTTATTTGGATGATCTATCCAGTAGTGAGAGAGGTGTGTAAAGGCAACTAGTATTATTATGTTGTGGTCTATTTGATTCTTCATATTAAGAAGAGTTTGTTTGATGTATGTATATGCTCCATTGTTTGGGGCATAAATATTTATAAGCAATATATCTTATTGATGTATGATTCCCTTAAGCAGTATTATGTAACATTCTTTATATATTCTAATGAATCTCAAATCAAAGTCTACTTCATCTGATATGAAAATAACAACCCCTGCTTATTTACAAGTCCTATGGCATTTTCCCCTCATCCTTTCTCCTTCAATCTGTGAATGTCTTTGCTTATAAGATGAGTCTCTTGAAAACATCAGATTATTGGGTCTTGTGATTTATCCAATCTGCCAAACTATGTATTTTGATTGAGGAACTTAGACTATATATATTCAGTGCTATCATTGAGATATGATTTTTATTTCCTGCCATTTTGATTTATTTCTAATGTTTAAATTAGTCTTGATTCTCCTTCAATTGGTAATTTTACTAGTGTAATTCCTCCCTATGCTGGTTTTCATTTTTATTTTTCATTTCTTATTCATAAAATATTTCATTTAGTATGTTTTGTAGTGCAGACTTTCTAATTATGAATTCCTTTAGCTTCTGCTTATCATGGAAGGTTTTTATTTCATCTTCAATTCTAAAGCTTAATTTTGAAGGGTATAGTATTCTTGGTTGGCATCCAACCAAGAGCTTGATGTGTATTATTCCAAGCTTTTCTGGCTTTTAAGGTCTGGGCTGATAAATCAGTTGATATCAGGATTAGTTTACTTCTAAATGTGACTAGTAATTTTTCTCTTGCAGCTTTTAAAATTCTATTTTTATTCTGTATGTTAGGCATTTTCACAATAATGTGACTTGGAATGATCTATTGTAATTTGAAGTCCTATATACCTCTTCCATTTGAATTTCCATCTCATTCTTAAAGTTTGGGAAATTTCTTATATTATTTCATTGAAAAGATTGTACATTCACTTAGCTTATATTTCCTCTATTACCTGAGACTTCGTCTATCCCAATGAATCTTAAATTTGGCCTTTTAATATTAGCCCAGGTTTCTTGAATATTCTGTTCATCATCTCTAAACATAGTTTCTTTATGGTCAACTTTATTTTCAAGGTTATATGCTTTGTCTTTGATGCCTGAAAATCCATTTTTTTAAGTGGTCTAATCTATTGATACTATTTTTTATTTAATTTTTAATTTGGTCTATTGATTCTTTCATTTGAAGGATTTTTGTTTGGTTGTTTTTTAGAATCTCTATCTCTTTATTGAAGTGATCTTTCATTTTCTGTATTTCTCTCTAATTTCACTCATTACATCTTCTTTTGACTCATAGAACAGTTTAATTCTGAACTTTCTAAATTTCTTCTCTGATACTTCCTCCACTGTGGTGTCAATAAAATCTGTTGTTGAAGCATTTGGTCTATTTGGAAAGGTTTATTCCCTTTCTTTTTCATATTGTTTATGTGTCTACCCATCTATCAGTATAGTTCTGACTTTTTCTTTTAAGTGAAAGACTACTTTGTGAGCTTCATCCTCTTAAGAGTCCTGGGTTTAGATAATATTTAAGTCATAATATTTTAAGTCAGTGTATGACCTCTGCTGATACAAATCTCAACACCACTGTAAGACATTCCAGTAAACTCTAATTGGTATAATTACTTCAGAACCAAGCCTAGTTTATTCATTCTTATAAAAAACAAAAAAACTTGCTGCAATTTTTCTCTATGGTCCTCAAACTCGGGTATAAATCTATAGTAAAGTTCTGGAATAGGTAAAAACAATAGTTGTTAAATTTAGTAAATGTACTATAATCTTATATGTTGGCTAAAATGGGGGGAGGAAGAAAGCTTGGACAAAAATGAAAGGGATAAAAAGAAAGAAAAAAGAAAAGAAAGAAAAATTGATTTAAAAGTCTAATTTACATCAAGGTAGAAAGGAGAAATAAATGAATGGTTGTATTTGACATAGTAGCAGATAATGCAAGAGGATAAGTAGGAGGTAGGAGGAGAAAGTATGAACTAGAGCTAGGAAAACAAAGATAGGAAGATTTATTCTAATTAATGCTTTAAACCATTAGATGGAATACATTCAAATGGGTTGAAGGTGCAATGTTGGCTATTGGGTTAACAATTGTCATTCATGTTAAGAAGTGGACATTAGAGTTGTTTATTGTATACTATGTCTAGGTTAAGAAAATTCTTGTTGAATCTAGGTTTACATTTCATTGGATCTGGACATTTAGCAAATATCCACCAGTCTTTGGCTGTGGATCTCTCCTGAGTTGCAGGAGCACAGGAGCCAGTTCCCTAGTTGCTATGAACCTCCTACAGCAACTTCTGGTTTGTATGCTCAGAAGTCTGCTGCCAACTGCTCTGTGTTGTGGGTTGGCTGATTCTATTGTGTGCAGTAACTTAGGATGCAGACTCTGGAGTGTTGCTGTGATTTCGGTGAAGCACTATGTGTTGTGTTGTTGCTGTCTCTGAGTTGTGTGAGTGGATATTGTGTACAGCTTTCCACATTTGTCTGCAATACAGAGGCTGAGGAGAAATAGGTGCAATTCCCCACCAACCCATTCAGTTCCCCTTTATTGAAGTGAGGGAGAGCAAGAAGGGTTTTTAGTGATATTTGGCTAGTAGTGGTCCTTCCAGAAGTTCTTTATGGATAAATTCTTAAGAGATTCCAGTGCAGGGGACTTCTCTCTGTTTTAATTTGCAGCTTTCTGGACATGGGAAGATGCAGTGTTGATTTAAAGGGGTGACTGGCCAGGTGAGGACTACAGAAGATGGCTGTAGATTCCCCTACCCCTAGCTCAGTTTTCTTTTCATAATTTGATTTTAAGCTGTTTATTATTTTAAGGATCCTTTAAATTTTGTCTGTCTTTCTGAATTTTTTTATGTGGGTGAGCGTAAGGGAGTTTCTACTCTGTCCCCTTTCTCTTTTTATTGCCTCTCCCCACTTTTCATCCCCAGGTTCATGTTCAGGGGAAAAGGACTCTTGAGATTTTTTCCTACTCTGATAGCCTACCTTCCAGTCTCCCAGTCTCAGACTTTATAATATTGAGTCTTAGAGCCTGTATTTAGTCACCTACCTGTCAATTCAGCTTTTCTTTTGCTGCGTCCTTTCTGTGTTGGGAGGAGATCAGGACTTGGTGCCTACCTCACTTTTGCCATTTTCCTGTCTCCTTACTTAAACTTTTGCTTCTTTGTAATCTTTTACCGCTTGCTTAATTTCTCTCTGTTTTGTTTTTAACTTTCAATTTCTGTGTATACCTGAACTTTTTCCATGAACCAAGTTGCAGCTAAACCTAAACCCAGACTTGCAGTCTTGTCTGGTCTTATTTTCTGGACAGTAACCCTCTCATCCCTGTGACCATTAGTTTTCTAATTCTTGCTCTTTTACCTGGTGGAAATTTGCCTCAATCACTACAATACTTTTGACTCAAAAACTCTAATTCCAGTCTGCCTTTACCTATTTGAGGGGCAGACTTATAACATCCAACCTAGTTGGATGTCTTTGCCTGGATTTCTTATGGGCATCTCAAACTCAATACCAACTAGACAAAATTCCACTCCTGATTTTATCTCTGCTTAATTCTCCTCCTCTCTAGTTTTTACCCCCTTATTGTCCTGTTGGTGAAGCCAAATTCCAGAAGTCAATTTTTATTATTTCTTTCTTTTAGTCCCTGAATGGAAATTTTCATTAAGTCTCGTCAGTTCAAATTCCAAAATAAATTCTCTATCAATCTACCTATTTGCATCACTAATTCTTTAAATCTTATACTGATCAAAACTGCCTGTCATATGAGCATACATATAGATTCTCAATGAACCTCCTTGATTTTTTTGATTCCTCTCCAACTTATTTTCCACATTACATTCAGGGTGGCCCTGTTCTTTTAGTATGAATCAAAGTATATAATTCTCTAAAGTGAAAGTCTCAAATAGAATCTAGCTCTTTGGCTTAGACTACAGTCCTATTATGAGGTGTCTTTTATCTGCAGCTGTGTCATCTTCCCTTACTAAATTCCAATCCCCTCACATTGTTACATTGTTCTCTTTCCCTTTCCCTAAATGCCATTTCTTTTCATTTGTGTGTGTGTGTGTGTGTGTGTTTTCCTCACTAGATGCCCTTTATTTCCTTCTATTTTCTTTTTTAAAAATTTTGTTCTAGGGGATGGGGTTGTGGCTCAGTGGTAGAGTGCTCAACTAGCATGCATGAGGCACTGGGTTCGATCCTCAGAACCACATACATGTAAAATAAAGATATTGTGTCCACTTCAAACTAAGAAATAAAATAAATATTTTTTTAAAAATTTTGTTCTAATTATTTATTCATGACAGTAGGATGCATTTTGACGCATTGTACACAAATGGACCACAATTTCTCATTCCTCTGGCTGTACATGATGTAAAGTCACACCTGTAATGTAATCATACATGTATAGAGGGTAATAATGTCTGTCTCATTCTATTGTTCTCTATTCCCCACATCTTCTCCCCTCTCCTCACTCCCCTCTGCACAATCCAAAGTTCCCTCATTCTTTCCTTCCTCCCCCAACCCCGCCATTATGGATCAGAATCCACTTATCAGAGAAAACCTTTGTCCTTTGGTTTTGGGGGTTTGTCTTATTTTGCTTACCATAATATTCTCCAGCTCCATGAATTTACCTGTAAATGCCATAATTTCATTCTTTTATAAAGCTGAGTAATATTCCATTGTGTATATGTACCATAGTTTTTTTAATCCATTTATCTGTTGGAGGGCATCTAGGTTGGTTCCATAGTTTAGTTATTATGAATTGGGCTGCTGTAAACATTGATGTGGTTGTGTCAGAGTAGTATGCTGATTTTAATTCTTTTGGGTATATACCAAGGAGTCTGATAGCTGGGTCAAATGGTGGTTCTATTCCTAATTTTCTGAGGAATCTTCATACTGCTTTCCATAGTGGTCACACCAATTTGCAGTCCCACCAGTAATATATGAGTGTACCTTTTTCCCCACATCCTCACCAACACTTATTGTTGCTTGTATACTTAATAATTGCCATTCTGACTGGGGTGAGATGAAATCTTAGAGTAGTTTTGATTTGTGTTTCTCTAAATACTAGAGATGTCGAACATTTTTTCATATATTTGTTTATCAGTTGTATTCCTTTTTCTGGGAAGTGTCTGTTCAGTTTCTTGGCCTATTTATTTATTGATTGATTTTTTTGTTTGTTTGTTTTGGGTTTGTTTGTTTGTTTTGGTGTTAAGCCTAAACACCAATTCTTTTTTTTAAAATTTCTTTTACTTATAGATGGATACAATACCTTTATTTTATTTATTCATTTTATGTGATGCTAAGGATTGAACCAGTGCCTCACATACTCGAGGTAAGGGCTTTGCCACTGAGCCACAACCCCAGCCCCATAAACACCAATACTTATTCCCCAAATAGGCCTTCCTTGAGCTTCCCTCTTAGTATCAAACTATCTTTTTATATAATCATCCTCATAGCACTTGTTAGTATTTGATTTTTTAAAAATTTATGTTTGGAGGGGAATACCAGTATTGAAGAATGCAGGGATGTTTAACCACTGAGCCACATCTATATCCTTTTTTAATTTTATTTTTTATTTTGAAACAGGGTCTTACCAAGTTACTTATGATCTCCCTAAGTTTCTGAGATTGGTTTTGAACTTGTGATCTTCCTGTCAAAGTCTCCTCAGCCACTGGGGTTATAGGTGTGAGCCACCATGCCTGGCTTAATATCTGAATTTTATTGTTTATTTGTTATTACTCTTTGCCTCAACCCAAATATATACTCCAAGCAGCAAGGGAACTAAACTCTTTGTCCATTGCTTTGTCCCTAGTGTCTTGGATAGCCTCAAGTAATAGTAAATGACCAGTAACAGTATTAACAAATCATAAAAATAGTATTTTAACCTATACCTGAATGTCATAGTCCAATAACAAAAATTTGGTACTCCAAATTTATAAATTTGTATCTTTATTGCAACAATTTATCATATATCAATGGCTCTCAAACTTAGCTTTACCTTAATATCATTTGGAAGATTCTATAAAATACAGATGCCAAATCTCTATCCCTACTATCCTCATTTCATTGATTTGGCATATATATTGGTTCTTTGTGAAAGCACCTATAGGTGAGTATAATGTTCAACTATCAATAACAACCTTATATAAACATATATAATTATATAAAAGTATAAATGTGTATAATGTTTTATGATAAACAAGTATAATGAAATTGGTACGGAACTACATTGTTTGAGTAGCCTTCATAAATATTGAATGGACCTTTAAGTTATCTCAGGGGAAAAAGAACACCAAATATGTATGTAAATGAGCATTTTGCATTTCTCCTAGGTTTGTTACAAACTTTATGCCTTCAGTTATTTTAGTAAAAAAAAAAATTATCTACCTGATATATTAACAATGGCTACATAGGGACTTGTTAATCTTAGAAATAAATGTCTACAGGGAGAAACTAGGTATTCTCATTTTTCACATAAATATGTTTGATTGTTAGTTTCTTGCCTGTTTAACAATTTATCATATTTCCTATTCAAACAATAAATCATATGTCAAGCCCATAATCTGAAAAATAATGCATTTTACAAAATAAATTAATGTCCTAGCTGTAAGAATGCAAGAAATATTATATTCCAATTCATTTTTCTTACTCATCTCCTTTCACACAGAAATATCTGAATGAGTTTAAACTAAATTTGAATTAAAAAAATAGAATACTCCAAAGTCAAATACCCCGTGTTAATTTTCTGTCTTGGAGCCTGTTTTATAGCTGAGTTACAAACACTGAAGAAAATTTACAGTGGAACCTGGACAATCTCATTTTGTAATGGGGCGTGGTATGCAGCAGAAATGAGGGAATTTATTATGCTTAGCTGTCAAACTCTCTACCTTTCTAAAATGGTGGGCTTGAAGTTTAAAAATCAATATCCATATTTTTTTATTTCATACACCACTTAGTCATAACACAATGTTTTTCCCTGCTGGGGTTGAAAAAACTCTAGTTTAGTAATAAAAAAATATGTGGGCAGGAATTGTTAGGCAATTTACAACTGTTCCTAAAACTAAACTGAATGCTATAAAGTACATAGAAAAGAGAGAAAGAGTGAAATGACCAATAGATTTGGATATTACAAAAACTCGAAAATCTAAGAAACAAAAACTCTAAAAAGTTTGTATGTTTAAATAACACCAAATTATCAAATAGAATTATTTTGATACATAATAATAGCAAATATATCAATATTTGTACTTAAGAAGAAATTATATTTATCAAAAAATACAAAACAGCTGTACTATTGGATGGAGAGGATTAATACAGTTATAATATTGTAAGACATAAATATGACATCTGTAATGTTCATTTCATTTGTATAAGTATTCTCTAATACTTGCCAAAAGACAGTCATCATGGTATCAATCTATGAATCTAGGTTGTATATTTGAATCTAAGTGTTTTCTCTTTATCAGATACTATGATCCAAAATTTCTAATCTCTGTCATAGCACTTAACTTCTTCAAGGTTATTTTATATATTTTTAGAGTTTAATTGATTGGCATAATTTTCCTTGACTTTTAAAATTTTCTATAATCCAACAAATTGCTATGCTTTTCTCGTCATTTAAAGCTAATTATGAGAAACAAGTGAAAAAAATTCTTCCCGGTATTCCACAAAATGACATTTCATGAAAGTGAATTTCTGAATCCCCAAGCAATCAAAACTAATGATGTTTGACATTGGCAATTGAAATTATGTCTAACAGGAAAATAGTTGTTACATGTCCTTATTAGATTTGCCATCTAATATAGTCAAATTTAAAATATGTCTTTAACTCAACCAGGCCATTGATTTTGCACTGGACAATGGCTTTCTTTGCCATTAAATTTTACCTCTGAATCCATTTGAACATTTGGTTAGGTGCTGAAATAAACTTTAATTTTATTGTTAAAGAATCCCTGCTTGGCACAAAAGAGGAGAACAGGGGAGAAATGCTATTAGTCAAAAATCCCTTTTGACTTCTTCTAACATAAAGTGAAACAGTTAATGTGGATTCGTTTTTGAAATGCCCTCCATATATTTACTTGATTTTTAACATCACTGGAGAGAAAAAGAGAATGGTGCTCAAAAATGTTTTTTTTAAAAAGACACAGTTCTTTGTTTTGTGTTTCTTTTAAATGATGCAGACACTGGATTATTTAGAGGACATGGTGTGTGTGTGTTCCCTTAATAAAGATGTATGCATCCTTTGTCACTTTTTTTCTATCAATATTTTAACAAGCAAATGAGCCTTAATTGGAAACTTCTATCAATATAATTTAAGTGATAAAATGTCTTCCATCACTTCAATTCTTAGTGAAACCTGTGAAATGAAGACTTACTAATAAGACTACCATTTTTAAAATAGTTGATTAGTGTAGAAAGAGTTCTTTCTTATACTATTTTTCACTTCTGGATATAAAAAGAATTAATAGAACTTTATAGATTAAGGCTAAAGTTAGGTTACTCTATTATTCAATTCTGACAATTCACATTTTATCATCTCATATTCTAGTAAATTTTATTTTTAAAATTTAAAAGATTAAATACAAGGACTTTTATTTCATCATGATCTAAATGCTTATAAACAATAATTTTGAGTACAGAGATTGCATGTTTGCATTTAATAAAGATTTACAGTATTGTTATTTTTGTTCTTTTAAATTAAATGGACCTATTTAATACATATTTTTGGTCACTATGTTGTGCACACTGCCATGAATATGATATAGATATACCCTGTCCTCATGGAACTTAAATTCTAATGGTAGATATGCACATCAATTATTTAATCCTTGCTATAAACTTAACATGTGTTGAAGAGTGCTTATTATGCAAACATGGCCCTGTCTGGGGAAATGACTTAAAGCTGAGACCTAAAGGATTCACATAATTTGGAAACATATGGGAGTGTATCACAAGTAAAATATAATAATATTTGCAAAGACCTTGAGGCTAAAAGAAGTGTAAAAATGTTTAGGAACTTAAAAATGCCAGAGGCATTGTAGGAGAAAGACCAGAGGCATTTCCAGGAGAAAAGGACACAGATGCAGCTCTCACCAACCTTTAAAATAACAATTATTCCTATAAAGAGATTTCTGTATGTTGTATCTGTGTTCTCATTCACCTCTAAGAATCTTTTAATCTCCTCCTTGATGTCTTTTGCAACCCATTGTTCATTCAATAGCATATTATTTAATCTCCAGGTATTGGAGTTGCTTTTATTTTTTATTTTATCACTGATTTCTAATTTTATTCCATTATGATCTGATAGAATGCAGGGTTGTATCTCTACTTTTTTATATTTGCTAAGAGTTGCTTTGTGGCATAATATATGGTCTATTTTAGAGAAGGATCCATGTGCTGCTAAGAAGAAAGTGTATTCATTCATTGAAGGATGAAATATTCTATATATGTCAGTTAAGTCTAAGTTATTGATTGTATTATTGAGTTCTATTGTTTCTTTGTTCAGCTTTTATTTGGATGATCTATCCAGTGATGAAAGAGGTATGTTAAAGTCACCCAGAATTTATTGTGTTGTGGTCTATTTGACTCTTGAATCAGAAGAGTATGTTTGATGAACACTGACAATCCATTGTTTGGGGCATATAAATTTATTATTGTTATGTCTTGTTGATGAATATTTCCCTTAAGCAGTATGAAATTTCCTTCTTAATCCCTTTTGATTAACTTTGGCTTAAAGTTTATCAAATAGAGTCATTTATTTGATACGAGGATGGAAAAGAAATGCCCCCTTGCTTCTGCAGTCCATGTGAGTGGTATGATTTTTCCCAACCCTTCACCTTCAGTCTGTGGATGTCTTTTCCTATGAGATCAGTCTCTTGGAGGCAGCATATTGTTGGGTCTTTTTTTAAAAAATCCAATCTGCCAGTCTATGTCTTTTGATTGGTGAGTTTCGGCCACTGACATTCAGGGTTATTATTAAGACATGATTTGCATTTCCAGCCATTTTGGGGTATTTTTTGTATTTAACGTGTATTAGTTTCTCCTTTGATTAGCTTTTCCTTTAGTGTAATACCTCCCTTTGCTGATTTTCATTGTTGTTTTTCAATTCCTGTTCATGGAATATTTTGCCTAGGGTATTCTCTAGTTTAGGCTTTTGAGTTGTAAAATCCTTTAACTTCTGTTTATCATGGAAGGTTTTAATTTCATCATCAAATCTAAAGCTTAATTTTGCTGGATATAAGATTCTTGGTTGGCATCCATTTTCTTTCAGAGCTTGATATATGTTGTTCCAGGATCTTCTAGCTCTCAGGGTCTGGGTTCAAAAGCACATATTCTAATCTGTTTCCCTCTACATGTAATCTGATTCCTGTCTCTTGTGGCTTTAAATATTCTCTCTTTAATTCTGTATGTTAGGTATTTTCATTATAATGTGCCTTAGTATGGATTTTTTGTGATTATGTACATTTGGCATCCTGTAAGCCTCTTTAATTTGGTTTTTCCAATTCATTCATCATGTTTGGAAATTTTTCTGATATTATATTGGATAGATTGCTCATTCCTTTGGTTTGGAACTCTCTTTCTTCCTCTGTCCCAAGAACTCTTAAATTTTGCTTTTTATGCTATCCCATATTTCTTGAATATTCTGTCATGGTTTCTTAACCATTTTCACTTTGTTGTCTATATTCTTTTCAAGATTATATATTTTAGCTTCATTGTCTGAGGTCTAATATGTTGGTGGTCTAATCTTTTGGTGATTCTTTCAATTGAACTTTTAATTTGGTTTATTGTTTCTTTCATTTCAAGGATTTCCTTTTTTTTTTTTTTTAGACCTCTATCTTCCTATTAAAGTAATCTTTTGCTTCCTCTATTTGTTTATGTAGCTCTTTGTCAAAATGATCTTTTGGTGCTTGTATTTGCTCTCTTATATCATCCTTTCATTCGCAGAACTTTTTAATTATGTACATCTTGAACTCCTTCTCTGTAATTTCTTCTGCTGTGGTTGCCATGGTTTCTAATAATGTGTTATCTTGATTTGTTTGGGGCACTTTCTTCCCTTGTCTTTTCATATTGCTTGTGTGTCTTTCCTTCTAGTACTGTGGATCCTAGGCATTACTGTTTTTATCTATAGGCTTATAGTGCCCCTGTAGGGATCTGGTACCTTTCCTTTGAGGGTGAAGGACAATGTTATCAGATCCCAATATAAACAATATACACCCTAAAAACAAATGTTTTCTAATGAGACATTTACACTTTGGTCACAATGTAAAGAAATGGTAAATTCAATTATTATCTACAATATATTCAGTAGGTTTGTAAAAGGGTTTATAGTTTCTGATGGTAGACAAAGAACCAGGGGTGAGGTGTAGGATGATATACTGAAGAGGTAAGTAGTGAGGATATAGAGTTGTTATATCTTAGGATTGTGAAAGAGAAATCTAAAGAGGAAGATTAATAGCAGGAGAAGGGAGTAAATTTGCATAGCCAAGTAAATGAGAAGACAGTAGAGTACATAAAACAAACTCACATATATATCAAGAAAAATTTTTTTAAAAATGTTAAAATAGCAGAAATTGATGGGAAAAAAAGAAAAGAAAGAAAAAATTTAAAAAAATTAAAAAAAATTAAAAAGAATGTACAACACAACTGTAATATACTATTCAGATGTCCCAGTCCTCAAAATCCTAATTCATGCAAAGTACTTGGTTTCACATATATTGGATATTTGAGGGCGGGAGAAAGGAGAGGGGGAGGAAAAAGGAAAAAAAAAATCTTGAAGGAAGACAAAGGGATTGTTTTGGTTGGAGATCAGTATCTTTCCTGCTCATCCAATAGGTGAGGTCATCTGTTGTTAGCTGGTATCTCTGCCCTCAGGATAATGAAGGTAACCAGGGTGTCACTGTGGTGGGTAGCCACCTGGGAAAAAGGTGGAGTTAGACACTGGGTACCTGGAAGATGGTGATGAAGGTGACCCAAGAAGGAGGCTCCTACTTTCAGTGGCGGGGTGTTAGGTCGGGTGCAGGGAGCCTGGCGATGGTGTTGGATAACGAGTTCAGCAACAAGCTCTGTGGCTTGCAGTGTTGGCTGGCTTCAGAGCCTGTGTGAAGTTCCCGGATGCAGGCAGGCTACTGCTCACAGGGGACTATGTCTGCTGCTGCAGAGTCCAAAGTTGGCAGTGACTGGGGGAGCCCCCCGTTGGTAGGTGGGGGTCCACACCGGAGTGGCAGCTGGATATCCTGCGTGTGGGAAGCTGCCAGGTGTCCTGCATGCGTGCAGTGTTCATGATTTCTGCTCAGGTGTGTGGCTGAAAGTTCTTTGTGGGCGCTGCTGCTGCTGCTGATAATCTGAACTCGGATACCCGGTAATCCTGTGTGGGGAGTAGTTGGGAGATCTACTCTGGTGCGAGGCCTGGAGCCCTGGACAGCACAGTGCTTCCTGCACGCACAGGTGGAAGGTGGGGAGCAGGAATAGCGCCCTCAGAGAAGTTTCATTCTCACAACTTGAATCCCCCGGCACAGAGCCATGCAGAATGCTGCCTCCCTCTGGCCCACCATCTTGAATACCATGGTTTCTTTTGCAGAGAAGCAGCTTTTTAGTTTTAATCCATCCCGCTTATTAAGTCTTGATTTTATTTCTTGCACTTTAGGAGACTTATTAAGGAAGTTGGGGCCTAAACTGACGTGATGAGGATTTGGGCCTACTTTTTTTTCTATTAGGTACAATGTCTCTGGTCTAATTCCTAGGTCCTTGATCCACTTTGAGTTGAGTTTTGTGCATGATGAGAGATAAGGGTTTATTTTCATTTTGTTGATTATGGATTCTCAGTTCTCCCAGCAAAGATTAATTCTTGATGCAATAAGTATTATACTTATAAACAATTTCCCATTTTTTTCTATTTTTTTGTTCTAATTAGTTATATATAACAGCAGAATGCAATTTGACATATTGTACATAAATGGAGAGCAACATTTCATTTCTCTGGTTATACATGATGTAGAGTCACACCATTCGTGCAATCATACCCATACATAGGGTTATAATGCCTGTCTCATTCTACCATCTTTTTCACCCCTCTAGCTCCCTTCCCACCTCCCTGCCCAATCCAGAGTTCCTTCATTCTTCCCTAGCTCCATTCTTGAGGTATCATAAGCATAAAAACACCCACAAAAACACATAAGCACAAAAGGTAGATGTATTTTTCAGCTTCATGTCACTATAATGAAACATCAAATATGGGTACTTATGCAGAAAGATAAATATTGGTTCATGATTCTGGAGGGTTAAGTCCAAGACTGTGCAGTCCCATTGTTTGGGCCTCTGATGAGGGCTAAATGGCAATGGTGGGTGTTATGTCTTTTAATAATCATAAATTGCTTCTCAACCTTTTCACTAAAATCAAGTATAGTATCTGTTTTTATTAGAAAAAAAGCAGTCATATCCTGTGCTAGGATGAAGAGAAAGAGAAAAGTAGGGAGGGGGGAGAGAGAGAAAAGAAAAAGAGACAAAGAGGCAGACAGGAAGGGAGGGACAGGTCAGGATCTCACAATTCCTTCAGGGACAAACCTCTCTGACTTAAGGGCCTCTCACTAAGCCTCCCATCTTAAAGGTCCACAGCATGTGTTAATACTGCCAACCCCAGGAACAAAGGTTTTACATATGGACCTTTAGGGAGCCCTCAAGTTATACCCACAGCAGTAGCTCAGACACTGTGACTAATTTTGGAAACCTATTGAAATAGTCCTCCATTTGCTTTTTAACTTCAGTCTTTTTCTATATTAAAATGAGGGGGGAGAGTATTTGTCTTCATAATATTAAAAAAGAAGGATGCTGGTAAATAACTAAGGAATGGAAGGCAGAATAATTATGACTTTTAATTTAGAAATACTAAATGATTTTGTTTTACTATTTAAGGCAAAAAGAATCTTAGAAGTATAGGTTTATTTATATTTTTCTTTAAGAAACATTCTTTCTATCTTTAGCCAAGTGTTTATCCATGATCCATGTCACACTCAGTTGAGTGATTGGAAAGATATATATATATATAGCCAAAGAGTCTGAAATAACTTGAAAATAATTTCTATACAATTTTCTATCTTCTATCATTTCTTTACAATGAGTGAGATATTCTTCCAATGATATTTTAGAATCATATAAAAAAATCTGATAGTTGGTGATAATGATCTTAGCTTTAGATGAAGTAATATAGGATTTTCATTGTTGCATGGAATGAGAGCCTTGTCTTTCACAATATATTAAAACTATAAAACTGGTGTGGTTAGTTTCTCTTCTTCTTAATCAATCCTTATGCTTTCTAAAAATTACTGCCTAAAAGCTCTGCTGCAGAAGTCACTGAAGTCATGATGTCTCTGGACCAATCATTTGAGTGTCATGATACATGAACTAATTTGCACATGTGGCTAGAGGCCTCTAGCATTAGTGTTTCTCAGAAATCATCACTGCCACATTAGCTGCTGGGGAAGGAAGGTTATTACAGCTGAAATGCTTATTGAATTAATGGCATAAATCATTAGTGAAGATCTTACTTTCAACACACAAGTCAGCCATTAATTGTAATGCAACCCAAATTTTATCTCCTTATCTTAAGAAACTGCAATTCTTCAGGAGAAAGAAACAGTAGATTATAAATCTAAGTATTTTACCAATTATATAAAAAAGATATTAAGTCCCAGCCTTGGGAATAGTCACTGGTGAGCCCATCTGGAATGCATGATCAGATTACCACTTAATCTATACAGGACAAGTAACTTGCTGTATTGTTATAACAAAATACCTGAGTCTGGGGATTTTAATTTTAAAAAGGCGTCTACTTAGCTCACAATTTTGGAGTTTCAAGAACACAGCATCAGCATGGTAAGGATTTCATGGCAGATGACATCAGGGTAGGAGTGCATGTGAGATGGAGAGGTCCCTGTAAGACAGGAAACCAGAGGGTGGGGAGGAGCCAATTTTATGCTTTTATAACAACTGGCTCTCTTACAGACACCTGGGGTGCCCATGAAAACTACCTTAATGTCTTCTGAGATCAGTGTCTTCAGCAAGACCTGATGAATTTCAACTAGGCTTCACCTCTTAAATTTATCTCAGCACCAGTTAACATTCCCACATGGAAGGACAAGCTTCCAACATATGAATCCTAAGTGGACACCATAACATTCACCAAGTACATATCATAGAATTTATCAGATCTTATTTTTCCTATATAAATACAATATAATTTTATTTTGATCTTTATATTTATCTTTCTTTTCATGGCAATAAGCAAGCAAAATGTTTGGTTAAAATATTGGCAAATATAGAGAGTAACGGGGATGGTTCCATTTCCTGGAGCAGCTACTTTATATATGCTGTACACCAAGGTGTCTGGCCACAGACGTACTTTTGATGTTCCAGAGTGAAAAGCAGAAAGGATTTACTAACAATCCACATCAACACTGCCAACACTGCCAGATAGTCCAGATAGAAATGGATATTAATTGTGCTTCCAAAGCATTTCCCTATAAAATTTTGGATTATCATTAAAGGGCTTCTTTAGATGTATTTTTTTTTAATTTTTTTCATTACTGGGGATTGAACTCAAGGGCACTCAACTGCTGAACCACATGCCCAGCCCTATTTTGCATTTTATTTAGAGACTGGGTCTCACTGAGTTGTTTAGCACCTCGCATTTGCAGAGGCTGGCTTTGAATTCACAATCCTTCTGCCTCAGCCTCCCAAGCTGCTGGGATTACAGAAGTGTGTCACTGTATCCAGCAGATGTATTCTTGAGTCACAGAGATACAGCCAAGGAAACATGTCAAGAGAAAACTGGTAGTAAGACAGAAGCAGGCAATAGAAAGTAGGTTTTGTTGGCATGTATTTAGGACTCTCCAGCGCAGGGAGACATGCCATCTGGGGACTGTGAGTGTTAACACATGTTGAGTCTGGAAAATGTCCTCCAGGATGGCTCACTTTCTTCTGCTCATACCCATGCTTACAACATTTTATTTGAAAATATTCTGTCTCTTGGTTAGATCTCATTATACCAAGAGTATGGTAACTCAGACATATATTTTGAATGCATATTAAGTAACAATTATATGCCAGAAGTAGTTGCCTTGTGTTATGGTGCTCTAGGAATAAAAAAGAAAGTATTTACCTTCAAAAAATCATAATTTAAAGCAAAGATAAAAACAGTATAATTATATTATACCTGAAGTAAATGTATGCACAGTGGGACCAGGAAGCACAGAAAACTCTGGAAACTCCCATCAAGAGTTTCCCAGAGGATCTGACATCTGAGATGAATCATAAACTTCAGATACCACTGTATATATAGATATCTGTATGAGACACAGATTTCCTTTTTAGAGCAAACAGGTTCACTCCTGGGCCTGAAGCCATTTAATTATCCGCACTAATACACTGATCCAGATTTGCTGTGAAGGGCATGAAATGTATTGCCTCGTTCTTTTCTTCCTGAGTTGTTTTACTTACCTATTTCTGCTTAACAAATTATCCCAAAACATGGCCATTTTAAACAACAAACATCTATTATTTCACACCTTCTTTGAGGGTCAGGAATCTTGGGATGCCCAATTGGATGGTTATGGCTCAGAAACTCTCTATGACTGTAGTCATCTAGGGCTGGAAGATCTTTAGTTTCCACATGGGCCTCTTCCTTGGACGGATCATGGTAGCTTATTTTTCTATGGGTGGGCAATCCTAGAAGGAAAGTCAGAAAGCATGCTCCAAAAACTTATTTCATAACTTAACCTAGGAAGTTATACCACTTCTACTATGTTCTCTTGATCACAAAGACCAAATCTGATGTGGTGTGGGAGGGGATGACACAGAGGCATGAACACTGGAAGGTATGGATCATTGGGGGCCATCTTAGAATCTGATTAACACACGAGTTAAATTATCTTTAATTCTACAAAGCTCAAAAAGTCTCATTTAAAGAGCCTATGAGGCAGATACTTGGAATACTGAAAGGAATTTTGAATATTATCTGGTCATCATAAGATTTAGAAAGAAGACAAGAATAAAGTCTAATATTTACTTTCAAGAGTTCATTGAAAAAAAAAAGAGTTCATTGACTTTCATCTATCGTAATTATTTATATTTTGCCTGGTTCCAAAAGAATTTCAAACACATTTTTGAAATTCAATTTTTATACTATCATATTGATGTTGTCTTATTCCTCTAAATAGCTTAATACTATGTCTATAAAGATGAAAATATTTCTTCTGTAAAATGCTGTATGTAAGCAAAAGTATATAATATACAGAAAGAATTTGATACTTACATTCTGAAATAAACATTTACAATAAGTGTAATCACATTCAGACATGAAATCCATACTTCTGAATGTTCAGAGTAATTCAGTTCAGTTTGTTTTGCAAACTTTGTAAATTTTTTAGAGATTTTTCTGTGTTTTATTGGTATGGCTCATTAGGATAATTTTGTAGACTGACAAAACTTATTGTTAAAAAATCATTGAGAGATCAAGAATATGTATACATTAAACTGTCTCATGATCCCATTGTCTACAATATAATTCATTATATTTTATATTATTTTTAATATCAGCTGAATATCAAGTACATTAAATTGGAGTGTTTTAAACACAAACTCCATTAAAAGGATACATATTCATTCTTGCATACTATTTTGTAACCAACAATCTATAAAATAAGCAATAGTATGGAATTTCAAAAACAGATAACAAATGTCAATAGTACATTATATAAAATTATTGAATAAAGAGTTATTCAAGTTGCATAAGGAACTCCACTTCAATGTTGTATTGCAGATATTACTAAACAATCAATATTCAAGAAAAGAAAGTAGTGCTTTTTAAATGAATAATTATTTTACAAATATTAACATGAATGTTTTACTGTTGTGTTAAATTGATTTCTGAGATGGTGGGATTTTTAACAAATATTATGTCTTTAAAGGAAGAAAATCCTTTGTGTTCATCTCTGTAAGACCCTGAGAGTTTTCTTTCTCAGAACTCTGGGAAGGGGGCAGTCATGGTGGTAATAGAAACTATGGCAACAACACACAGTAAGGAGGGAACCATTTCTCCTTTTCCATAAACATAGACACAGAGTCCAAGGTCAATTATACCTTAGGTACAGCAGTCTTTTAAGGTTAGATGTAATCATCATCATTAATTTCCTCCAAATATCAAGTTCTAAATCACCATTGCCGCCTAAAAATAAATAGTGGTGGCCAGATACAGTGGCACATGCCTGCAATTCCAGTGGCTTGTGAGGCTGAGGCAAGGGATCATGAGTTCAAAGTCAGCCTCAGCAATTTAGTGAGGGTTTCAGCAACTGTGAGACCCTGTCTCTAAATAAAATTTTTATAAAAAACTCTCCTAGGTTTAATCTCCATAACCCCCTTCAAAACAAAAGTTTGAATAAAGGAATGAATGGATGAACAAACAACTTCTCTTTTTAAAATATGTTTATGTGTTGATTTACATTTTTTTTACCTGAGCTGATTAATATGTTTAAAAGTTAATTCTTCTTTCACCATTAATTAATTAATTTATTTTGGTACAAGGGATTGAACCCAAGAGTGCTAACCACTGAACCACATCCCCATTCCCTTTTTAAATTTAGAGACAGTGTCTCGCTAAATTGCTTAGGATTTGGCTAATTTGCTGAGGCTGGCCTCCAACTTGTGATTAGGCATGACCCACCATGCCCAGCTATTCAAACATTCTAAAGCTGATCATTCTAGTAACAGCTCTCTGTATTAGCAGCTTCTGGCTCATAATTTCTAGTATCTTTGTTGACTTTTTATAAATAGTAGTTAACATATGTAGTGCATTTGCTGTACCTGACATTGCTTTAGTGCTTGTATGAGCTGATTCACTTAATCTTCAAATCAGTGCTGTATCAGAGGAAAAAGCAGAGATGTTGAATGCGTATTACCCAGGTCACACTGCTACCTATGGTGATACTCGGTTCATACTTGGGAGGACTAATTCTAAGCCCCATCCTCATACTGTTTCACCATACGACCATGTTAGGCTAACAAATAGGAATTTTGCTTATGCAGTATTGCTTTTCTTACTTGAAAATGAAGAAAAAAAATGGTACTTTAAGATAAAAATGCAATTGCTATTAAATGGAAAATGCAGACTTTCATCTTCATTTCTGCCACCAAGTGTATTGCAACATTTTCCCTTTGCTCCTAAGGAGCTTTGTCTTCAGGGCAAACTCACACAGAAGCAACAAAGTATAATATGGTATTATCAGTGATATAAAAGAAGTATGTTTAAGTTGCTACTAGATTTTAGAGAGGAAGAGAAACTCTTTCTGGGAGTCGGTGATTTGAGACTAAGCCTTACCTATAGGGCCAATCATAATTCAAGGAGAATAGATATCCAATTCAATGGGACACAATCCCAGAAACTTTTGAAAACACCCATAACTAACCACTTTTACATTGGCCCTGTTTGCAATTGCCTTTAAATAACCACCCTTTTGGGGAAAAGGGTACTCTTGTACATTGCTGGTGGGACTGCAAATTGGTGTGGCCAATTTGGAAAGCAGTATGGAGATTCCTGGGAAAGCTGGGAATGGAACCACCATTTGACCCAGCTATTGCCCTTCTCAGACTATTCCCTGAAGACCTTAAAAGAGCGTACTACAGGGATACTGCCACATCGATGTTCATAGCAGCACAATTCACAATAGCTACTCTGTGGAACCAACCCAGATGCCCTTCAATAGATGAATGGATAAAAAAAAATGTGGCATTTATACACAATGGAGTATTATGCAGCACTAAAAAATGACAAAATCATGGAATTTGCAGGGAAATGGATGGCACTAGAGCAGATTATGCTAAGTGAAGCTAGCCAATCCCTAAAAAACAAATGCCAAATGTCTTCTTTGATATAATGAGAGCAACTAAGAACAGAGCAGGGAGGAAGAGCAGGAAGAAAAGATTAACATTAAACAGATACATGAGGTGGGATGGAAAGGGAGAGAAAAGGGAAATTGCATGGAAATGGAAGGAGACCCTCATTGTTATACAAAATTACATATAAGAGGTTGTGAGGGGAATGGAAAAAAAACAAGGAGAGAAATGAATTACAGTAGATGGGGTAGAGAGAGAAGATGGGAGGGAAGGGGAGGGGGGATAGTAGAGGATAGGAAAGGTAGCAGAATACAACAGTTACTAATATGGCATTATGTAAAAATGTGGATGTGTAACCGATGTGATTCTGCAATCTGTATACGGGGTTAAAATGGGAGTTCATAACCCACTTGAATCTAATGTATGAAATATGATATGTCAAGAGCTTTGTAATGTTTTCAACAACCAATAAAAAAAGGAAATAAATAAATAAACAAATAAATAGAAGAACATAAAAAAAGAGTTGTCAAAATTGGAGGAAATACTTATTGAATAATAGACAATCATATAAAGGAAAAGTTTGAGCAAAACATTAAATGTCTGCATCAATAAAAATAAGTCTTTGCATCAAATATAAAAGTGTTAACTACCCTTTTTCCTCTCTAGCTTCTGCATACCAGAGAATGCATAGGACCCTTAACCTCTGAGGTTGACTTATTTTGCTTAAGGATGGTCTCTGCTTCCATTCATTGTTACTATAAATTCCATATTTCACTTTTCATGGCTGAATAAAACTCCATTGTGTATATATAAAATAAATAAATAACCACCCTTTTATAAGGCACAATGGCACATGCTTGTAATCCCAGCAGCTTGACAGTCTGAGGTAGGAAGATGTCGAATTCAAAGCCAACCTCAGCAACTTAGGAAGGCCCTAAGCAACTTAGTGAGATCCTGTTTCTAAATAAAATATAAAAAGGGCTGGGAATGTGGCTCAGTGGTTATGCGCCCCTGGGTTCAATTACTGATATAAAAAAATGAAAAATTATTTTCAACAGTTAACATTAATGTCTCCATAAAATACAAATGTGGCACCATGTCTTGGAGATAAGTGACTTAAAAACTTGTAAGAGCTAACATCATTAAATGCTTGCTATGTACCAGGTACTATTTTATGTACTTTGTAAGTATTTTCTTTAAATCTCATAACAATTTATAGAATAGTGACCACAATCTTGCCATTGTATAGATGAAAAAAAATGTGCAGTTTTCCTAGAGCACAGGTACTCATACAGGTGTCTCTAGGCTCCTTTGAAGAAGACCGTAGAGATGATCACTATCTATCTATATCTTTCTATCTATCTATCTACCTATCTATCCTCTACCTATCTAATTGCTATATCTCTATTTATCTATCTATCTATCTAATATATTTGTGATGTTCTAGTGAGGTCAATCTTCCAAGACAGCCAGTTCTTTCTACATTCAAGACACTGGGGTTGCTGAATTGATTAATGTGTAAAATATGCTTGAGGTTCTGGAATTCTTAGGTTTACTCTCTGGGGTCTGTTCTTTTTTATAATTTTCGAAAATTCTTTTTAGTTACCCATGACAGTAGAGTATATATTTGACATATTTATACAAACATAGAGTATATCTTATTCTAATTATGATCCAAGTTTAATTATGATGTGGAGATTCACTTTGGTGTATTCATGAATGTACAAAGGAAAATTAAGTCAAATTCATTCCACAGTCTTTCCTATTCCTGTTTCCACTCCCTTCCCTTCACTGCCCTTTTTCTAATCTATTCAACTTCCATTCTGCCCTACCCCGTTGTCGTGTGTTAGCATCCACATAACAGAGAAAACATTCAATTTTGGTTGTTTGTATTGGCTTATTTCACTTAGCATAATAGTCTCCAGCAAGTATCATAAAGTCATTCTTCTTAACAGCTGAGTAATACTCCATTATGTATAACTACCATTTTTTTTTATCCATTTATCTGTTGAAGGGCACCTAGGTTGGTTCCATATCTTATTTATGGTGAATTGAACTGCTATAAATGTTGATGTGGCTATGTTACTGTAATATGCTGAATTTTAAGTCTTTTGGGTATTTACCAAGGAGTGGGATAACTGGGTCAAATGGTGGTTCCATTCCTAGTGTTTTGAAAAATCTCCATACTGCTTTCCATAGTGATTGCAGCGATTTGCAGTCCCAGCATCAATGTATGAGTGTATCCTTTTCCCCATATTCTCACCAACATTTGTTGTTACTTGTATTCTTGGAAATTGCCACTTTGACTGGAGTGAGATGAAATCTCAGTCTTAATTTGCATTTCTCTAATTGCTAAATATGTTTATTTTTTCATATACTTGTTGGCCATTTGTATTTCTTCTTCTGTGAAGTGTCTGTTCAGTTCCTTTGCTCATTATTTTTTGGTGGTAGCTTTTTTTTTTTTTTTTTTGGTGTTAGTGCTCTACCTGTGGGGCAGGTAGCAAAGATTTTGTCGGCTCTCTCTTCAGGCCCTTTATTGTTTCCTTTGCTGTGAAGAAGCTTTTTAGTTTGATATGAGTCTGTTCTTTTTGTCTACAAAATCTGGAGTATTTTGGCTATATAAATCAGGTAAGCCCTTGGAGACACTTTGATTTTATTCTTAGGGACCCTCGCCTCCTTTTAAATAATACTGTGTTTTTCCCAATTGACCTATCCAAAAACCTTGTGTGGAGGGAAAGAATTTTGCAATTTCTTGAGAGAGTGATGAAGGAATAAGTGAGATAGACCCAGATAATATCCTACAATCTTGGATTAAGACTTGCGTGAAGACACTGTGGCCAAAATCTTTGATTAGTTCATTAATCATTATGAACAAACTGACCTTTAGCTAAAATGTTATTCATCACTTCCATATTTCAGCAAATGTAAATTTCATTTCTATAATGAAAGTTTTGAGTGATGTGATTAGCAAATGCCTACATTGTGTGTGTGTGTGTGTGTGGGTGTGGGTGTGTGTGGGGGTGTGGGTGTGTGTACTCATATGTATTTTCTCTTTATTTCTGGCTCTCATTTAGTATTTTAACTTTTAAAAATACTGAGTGTTGAATTTGAATTTTGGCCTAAAAATATGAATTTTGGATAAAAGTGTATGCCCACTGTCTCCTGAGAGTCTATCGGGTATAGGAGTCTGAGGTCACCTAAATCCATGACTCTACCAAGAACCCCTGTTCTCATTGCTATAATTTTCTTCTTTGGTTATCAATGCAATGTCTTTCAATTTGAACCTAATAAATTCACATGGTTTCAAAGTTCATTGTCCCAAATAATCATTATCCAAGGTATTATTATATTAATTTATTATTGTTATTATTTACTGATCTTATATTAATTTATTACTGTTGTTATTTCCTGATCTTAAATTAGAGTCATAATACCTATTTACTAATCTTAAATTTGAGACATAAAACCTATTTATTGAATATTTTCAAATATATCCTCAAAAAGTGTTTGAACTTCATTCTGGACCTTGAAAAAAAAATTCATGTGCCTTTAGTTCATTGTTTTCTCATTCTATCTCATTATTCTGGGCAATAAAAAGTGTTCTTCCTTTCATTTTATCATTTAAGACCAATATTTTCTCCTAGTCTCAGTTCAGTAATCAATTCAATATTTTTGTGAAGGTCTCTTGCCCACTACCAGATTTATTTTTTTATTAGTTCAGGTTGTTTGTTTGCAATATGCAGGAAATGACTACCTAAATTAAAGCAGAAATTATTTTATTGTTAAAATCACAGTAAAATTAATAGAATCAGAAGAGAAAGATGAATAGCATATGTAAAAAAGGATCAGCTCTACAATCCATAAAGCAGAAACTAACCAACACTGTAGTTTTTGCTCTGGCATTATGAATTCATGCTGACCGTTTTCTGTCCTTATCACTTTCCAGGAGAAAGAGGTCAAGTTATCAAATTTAAGTTACCAAGCTCATTCCTTGGCTAAGAGAGTACTAAGCTATTATAAATGACAATTCCACTAACATGTAAGTCACTGAGATAATTACTAAAAAAAAAAAAATTTAAATACCATAACTAGAAGTAGAAAGTTGTTCAGGCAAAAGCAATGTTTGGTTTCTGTTTTGAGTCAATGAGATTGCATTAGACTTGACTAGAAAGAAACACCAACTATGACTAAAACTCCTAGAGACATAAACTATGTTACAATTTTTAAAAAGAAAGAAAATGAAAATAATAAAATAAAATTATTACAAAATGTTCCCTGTGATTTTTCTCAGTAGTATATGCATAGATATTTTAATCATAATATTGATATTTTTGTATAGTTTCTAATTATTTATAAATAAATGTTACTTTTATAATAAATAAAATAATTTTTTAAAGACCAGGGAACTTTCATTTCTGTCCAGGTCAGAAAAATTACTACCGGACTTATTCTTTAATCATAAACAATCATAGAATAGGATGTATTATAGAAGAATTTGAGGTGAATCCAGAATTTTCCCTGGAAATCTGAGGAAATGAAGCTTAAATTTTGGGACTGCTAAAATAGCTGGAATTCACAAATCATTTTACTGGTGATTAAGGAATCTGCATGGGGCATCCCTTAATTCTTAGAAGACTAGGCTATTCTTGCATTTCTTATATAATAAGCTTTTGGAGAGCATAATTACTACACTTTTTAAGATTTAAAGAAGACATCAAAAATAATGCAGTGCTCAGAGAGTTTATGGAATGCTGACTTAACAAGACTGGAAAGATGTCACTAAATGCCTTGGACAATTGGTTGAGATCCCAGATAAGGCAATATATGAGTAAATCTCATGCTCCATATCAAGAACTGAGTCCTGGGACTATAAGAAAAAAATACAAAATATACAATGCCCTGAAAATATCTTTACCTCACACCAGACATTGAGATTAATTTGAGATTTATCATACATGAAAATATTAGAGCTAAAACCAAAGAGATTTCAGAAGAAACTTTAGGGAAACATATTTAGAGTATTTAGGGAAACATATTTAGAGTAAATGCCTCAATTATTTTAGGGAGAACACAGAAACTACTCATCACAAAATAAAAAAATTAAATTCACTTCACAATTAAACTATTCATATTGAATGGCACATTTAGGAAAGTGAAAATAGTAGCCATGGATTGGAAGAAACTGTTTGCAGTATAATTCCAATTACATAATATAAGAATAGGCAAAAATAATATCTGAGTATAGAAGTCAGATTAGTGGTTACCTCTGAAAGGTACAAATAGGTGGACATGGGCTGTGAGGGAACATTCTGGGTGATAACATTATGTTTTAACTGAAATTTTGTACACAGCTGTATACCTTTGTCAAAAATTCAAACTATATTCTGAAGCTATGTATGACATTATGTAAATTTTGCCTCCATAAAAAATCAAAAGTTATAAACACATAGCTATTATTATTAGTAGTAGTATTTAAATATTTATTTATTTTTTAGTTTTAGTGAACACAATACCTTTATTTATATGTGATGCTGAGGATCAAACCCAGGGCCTCGCACATGCTAGGCAAACATTCTACCACTGAGCCACAACCCCAACCCCATAGCTATTATTTTGAGCTGCCTGGTATATGCTGCTCTATACCAGTAACTCTCAATTGCAGGCACTTTTTGCTCTCATAGGTCAGTATTAACAATTTTTAGAGGCATTTTTTTATTGTCATAACTGGGTAAGCTGTTACTGGCACCTAGAGTATAGAGAGCAGGATACTACTAAGCCCAACACTCTTAATAATTATGCAGTCCCAAATGCCAATAAGGCCACTACTGAGAAACTCTACACAAAATCACTTCAAAGCATTAAATCATTTCTAAAGTGTTTGAAAAAGACAACAGACTAAGGTTAATTTGTTATTTAACAATGAACAGCATCTATTCCAGAATTTTCCCTGGAAATCTAAGGAAATGGAGCTTAAATTTTGGGACTGCTGAAATAGCTAGAATTTACAAATTATTGTACTGGTGGTTAAGGAATCCTCATGGGGCATCCCTTAATTCTTAGAAGACTAGGCTATACTTGCCTTACTTATATAATAACTTTTTGGAGAGCATAATTACTACACTTTTAATAACAGAAGCACTACAATGTTTCCTAGGTTAGACAAGTGAAATCTAGAATTCAGGAGAGTGAGACATTTTTTGGTTGATTTTAGTCTTTGCTTCAGTGCAGGACACATCTGCCGAAGTCAACGTGGGGATCGTACACCTATTATCTATAAATTCTCCAAGAAATAGATAAGAAAAATAAGAACACTCAAGGGCTGAACCAATTATAAATAAAAGTCTGGATGCTCTATGCAAAAGGTCAGGTGTGAGAGAGCCACATGCTCTAAGATACCATATCCTGAACTGTGCCAACAAAATTAAGCAGAAGTAGTTTGAGACATAGAAGCACAAAGTATGGTACAAAGCAAGAGACAGATAGCTAATGAGGGAAACCAGTAAATTAAGTGGGTCTGAATTTAGGGAAATTTCTGAACCAAATATCTGGTAGCTGTTGTGACTTCTCCTTAGCTTACAAAAATGGGAATTAACTCTTAAATGTGAGGAAACCTAGGAAGAAACTCCCAAGTAATCGGAACGGAAAGAATATATCGAGATAAAATAACTGTTAACATATAGATACACAGCTGTGACACTTAGCAGGCTTAGCCACCTCTATGATCCTCAGTCTCTTCATCTGTAAAAAGAGATAAAAGCAGCAGGATTCATGAGGTCTTTTCAGTAATTCACCAATGATTTCTTCTTTCCTGGTTTGACAGTATCTTGTGTGCAGAAGAGATACCAAAGATAAAAAAAATAATGCTTAGAGAAATGATTCTGCAAAAATTCCTTGTACTCTTTTGTATTCTTTTGCTTTCCATTATTACTATCTTTAAAGTGTTCTATTTATTTGTTTTATCACAGCCACTCTTATTTATGTAACTATAACTATCTGCACAGAAAGTTACCACTCATGTCTCCTTCAATAAGGATCATTAGCCTTTTTGCCTTTAGAACCCATGTGGTTTTTTCCTTGCCTCAGGATACTACATTGACATACTCCTTCTGAATATATGCCTTCCTTATCAACACTTCTGAATACATAATAGGCAGGATACTTGCCCAGTGGATTAAAAATCTGTGGTTTTTCCAAGTACAGCAGCACCTGCTTGTATTCCCAGCTACTTGGGAGGCTGAGGCTGGAGGATCACAAGTTTGAGGTCAGCCTTAGCAACTTAGCAAGACTCTGTATCAAAATTAGGAAAAACAACAAACACAAAAAAACCCACTGGGGGTGTTGCACTCCTGAGTTCATTACCTGGGTCTCTGCCCCATGAGCACACACACAAATCTGTAATCTTTAAAAAAGCAAGTGAGGGGAAAATGTAAGTTTTAGGTTCAGCAACACAGAAAATCTGAACTAATTTATTCCAATGAATCAAATCTGCCTATTATCCATGTCTCTTGTTTTCATGAATGCTTTCTTTTTTAAATATATAATCCTCTTTCCCTGACTTCCTCAAGATATGCTCAGCAGCAGAAATAGGGGGCCAGAATGAGGACCATACATAGTTGTGCTACAAACCCTGAAAGAGTATTTCCAAGAACTCGGGGCCACCCGGAGAGCCATGGAAAATTACTCTTGACACACTAAAGCTCCTATTCAAGAAATGCATACACCATGTATCTGTATGATGAAGTATGTGTTGTCTTATTTCCTAACCCCCAACACATTTGCCAGGCCTATATGATGAGCTTTTATATGAACTTTCTTATGTGAACCTTAGTTTTCAGGTTCTGTTACTGGTCCTGAACCCCTTCTGTTTTACTCAGCTTTTCATGGCTGTGAACAAAATACCGAGAAGAACAACCTAGAGGAATGAAACTTCATTTTGGCTCAGGGTTTCACTGGCCAACTCGATTGCTCTAGCAATTGAGTGTTAGTTAGCACATCATGGTAGAATGGCATGGCGGAGGGCAGTTGCTCAGCTCATGGCAGACAGGAAAAAGAGAGAGGAAGAAGTGGGACAGGTAGAGGGGGACATGGAGAAGAGGTACCCTTCAGGACATGCCCCGAGTGACCCACCTCCTCCAGTAACACCCCGCCTGACTACAGTCACCACCCAGTTAATCCCTATCAGGGGATTGATGCATCTATTTTATTAAGATCTCATAACCCAATCAGTCCATTCAAATGAGCTCTCACAATCCAATGACTTCACCTCTGAACTTCCCTGCATTAAACTTCTGGTTGAACTTCTGGTAGGAACTTCTGGTGGACACCTAATATCCAAACCTAACACCTTCATTAGGACCTACCACATAGTTCATTTTTATTATTCTCCCTCCTAAGTCTTGATTTTGCTTTAGAACTGTAGTCTTTAACTAATGCCCTATTCCAAAAGCCTACAATCACCTAAAATTAAGATTTCACTCTGTCATGTGGTGGTTTCACAGTATAAAAATGTTTCTTCCATGTCTAAAGTATCCTCCATCACACTGAACCACCTTAGGATGTTGATAGCTTATTCTGTTTGGATACTAAGTCTAGTTGCTGGTCATCACTATAAAGAAATTCCTCACTGAGAGTACAAGATACCTTGTAGAATGTCTGTTCAATTGTTTACTCTTACAACTCCACTTTGTCATCACAGTGGCCTGATTTTCTGGGTGGTTCTTTGAAATTCTAGGTCTGAGAGAGACCTGTTTTCATATGCAATTTTAGTTAGGGAAAATTAGTGAAATAAGATCTTGTAGAACTATTTGTTAAGAGCTAGCCCTGTAGTTCTCCCCTTATGCTTTCTCTCACACAGGATGGTATTAGAGCAGCGAAGTCTGTTTTTGGAAGGTAGTTAAGGGAAACTTGAATTTGGATTTATTTCATTTGGATTTATTTGACTATAATATGTAGTTAGAGACAACATACATGTATTACTAAGCCAGGACTTGCTTCTCTAGAAATCCTCTTACTAGCCACTGTGCCAGAGAACTTTACAGTGTTATATAAGTTGTGTGACCAAATGACATTGTTACAGGGAAAATTCTAACATGGTCCCCAAGATTCCCAACCCCATTTCATCTCCTTATAGTTCTGTAATAATTAAACACTCATTTAGGTGTTGGCTTGGAGGGATTTTCCAGATATAATTAAGTTCCCAAAGCAGTTGATCTTAAGGTTAGAATGGTCCCGGAAGACACATTGGACTTCCAACACACATGCTCCAAGGGCTACTATTTGGAACGAGGGAGAAGTGACTGTAGACATAAAGCCAGTTGCAAGTAAACTCATTTTCTGACTGGATTTAAATTGTGTTTTGTGGGCCATGAATGCTGCTGAGTGGTAGAGTGTTTGCCTAGCATGCATGAGGCCATGGATTCGATCCCCAGCCACACACACAAACACTCACATACAAACACACACACAAATAATAATAATCATCATCATCATCATCATCATCATCATCATCATCATCAACTGTTCTTTATTCTAATGCTACCAAAGGAAAGCTGGAGAAAGGAAATATATTTTAAAGTTGAAGTAAACATCTCTCCGTTTTCATAAATAACAAAAATTGACCAGATGTTCAGAAAACTTTAGAAAAAGTCAAACTATAGGTGAAATTGTTTGTGAAAATGAAGAATTTCAGACAGAACAAGAGGACAAGAGATAGTGTTAAATAAGAGGTCTGGAATTGGAAAAAAAATAATAGATTAACAAGCCAGTGGAAGTGTTCAGCAACAGAACAGATATAGCTGAAGAAAGGATCAATAAAATAGAGAAGAATAAAATAATCAGATGAAAGCAGTGAAACACCAAAAGAATGTGGACAGAGGTACAAATTATATGGGGGGTGGGAAAGAACTGTCTTTGTAAAATTCTTCATGGCCTTTAGGGTCACTGAAAATGAAATTAATGCAATTTGTTTCAAAGGCACGGTAAACCAACCACATTTTGAAAACACTACATGGATAGATACAGAGGTGCAGTGATAATGAATAGGTAATGATAGTTAATTTTAAGCTTGGGGAAACAAAAAAAAATTGAAATATAAAACAATGCCTGCTTTGTTAGTTTTATGAAATGCTAGAGCAATCAGGAATTTTTGTTGCTATCGTTTGTTTTGTTTTAAAGAATAAAAGAGGAAACAAAAACTAAGAATACAATCCACAGTTGGTCAAAATGATCTCAATTGTTATTTTCTCAAGTCTTTAATAAAAACTATTAATGGTTACACAACTGATATTATAAAAATATTACTTTTCTTGAAAAAATAGTCAGTATTGTCCACAATGTGAAAAAAAATGTGCAGTACTCTCTACATTTGATTTTAAGGGTAAATATTGAATTTATCCATTAGTCTAACCATGGCTTCTTCCTCTCGTTGGATTCTTCTCTACCAAGACAAACCTATCTCTTGGTGGAAGATAAACTAAGCAAGAGTTTCATTTAGTCATAGAGTAAAACTGTAGCATTTCAAGGTTTTGCATAAATTCATTTTATCTATAAAACCTATCCTCTCTCTTCTATGAACTGCTGAACCATTTGAATTCTTATATGATTTTAATGTGATTATTTCTTATCTGTTAGAGCATTTCCCTCCTAAATTTGGAATTTGACATGTAGAACACAGTAAAAAGACAAGGTTGTTTTTCAGATTGATGAAAATTCTAATGATAAAGGATAGAAGTTAGGAAAAGGAATTGAATAGGAAAAAAAGCCATCTTCTAAAATTATGCTTTGACAATATTATAAGGGATTTATTATAACCTGTCTAAGGAAATCAGCTTTCCCTGACTTTGGTACATCAACCTAATAAATTCATAAATTTTTCCAAAAGAAACTTTAAAAAATTGTCTTTCTGACATTTTTACTCAAATGAGAAGTACATATTCACGACCTATTTCAAAATGAGCACTGGTTTTTAAGCAGAAAGAATTGCCTTGTGCTTAATTAACTAAATCATTAAGACTTTCCTTATTAAGAAAATATGGACACCTTCTATTCCATGAATCTATCTGCTACAATTAATCAATGATTTGGGAAATGAGACCTACACACAATAATTTCATCCAAATCACTCAATTTATAGTTAGAAATTTTCTATACTATTTCTCCAGAGTCTCCCTTTCTCTTTTTTCCTCATTGCAGACACATTTAGGTTTTCTTTAGAAGTTCTGTATTTTTTTTTCTTTTAGACTATGTTAGCCAATTTTCTAATACCTATTTGAAGACATGCAGGAGAGAATAGATGCCCAAGGATTCTGACATCATTAAAAACTTTAGTGACAAAAAAGCCCATTCCTTATAAAATGAATGTCAAGCATCGCATTATTAAGGTAACACAGAGAACAACCTATCTCTTGGTGGAAGATAACTAAGCAAGAGTTTCATTTAGTCATAGAGTAAAACTGTAGGGATGGAAGTTTTGAGGTTTTTTTTTTTTAATTGCTGTGTGGAAAGTACTAGAAATTTTCCTTCTCTCTAACTTCTTTCTTCAGATCACATCAGTTACAAATTGTCACTTTCTTCCCTGGAATCACATCTTCTGTTTACCTCTTGTATATTCTTCTACAGGACAGTTGAGGAGGATATTTTTTTTTCTATTTCTACTCCACTGTGGTGTCTGGGTGTTCCTTCTTAAAGAGCCCCTTGCAAGTTACTAGATGTTTAGTGGAATTTAAAAACAATTTACTATCACTATCATTCCTATTTACTTTTGTTCATTTATGTTTTTTTCTTTCTTTTGAGCACTGTTCTAGGGACTAAAAACATACATACATACACCATATAGACACACATGCACCCACATGTGGAGGGATGAATAAAATGTCCATATCTTCCAAGAATTAAGGATTATTATGGCTTGGTTACGAAGTGTCCCCCCAAACCTCTTATGTTGAGGCAGGAATATTCAGAGGTGAAATGGCTAATTACAAGAGCTATTAACCTAATCAGTCCATCCTAATTTGAATGGACTGACAAAGTGGTCACTGTAGGCAGGTGGATCGTGGCTGGAGGAGGCAGATCACTGGGGATGTGCCCTGGAAGGGTTGTCTTCCCTGTGGCCCCTTTCCCTTTCTTTCTCTCTGTTTCCTGGCTGCTTTGATATGAGCTGCTTTCCTCCACTATGACCTTAGATATGATGTCCTGCCACACCCTGGGCCCTGAGTAATAGAGTCATGCATCTGTGGACCAAGACCTCTGGAACCATAAGCCACAAGTAAAATTTTCCACCTCTAAATTGTTCTTGTCAGATATTTTGGTCACAGCAATGTGAAGCTCACAAAAACAAGGATTTATTAAGCTGAGAATTTATGCAAGCAATAATCTTCGAAGGGTAGGAGCACTCTTAACAGTCCTTCTCCCATCTGATAGATTATATCTGGGATGTCCAAGTGTTAAAGGCTTGGTCCCAAGTCCATGGTGTTAGGGGAGGTAGTTGAAACTTTAAGAAGTGTGGCCTAGTAGGAGGAAGTGAGATCATCCAGGGTATGACCTTGAAGGGATTATTGGGACCACACCTTCCCCTCTCTGCTTTTGCAGCCAGAAAGTAAGCCACCCTCCTTCAACACCCACTCTTAGCATGATGAGCTGCCTCATCACAAGCCCAAAAGCAATGGAGCCAGTGGCCCATCAATTGAAACTTCTGAAACCCTAAGTCAGAATGAAGTCTTTCCTTCTTTTCGGCTTTATCATTATGACCTCTGACTAACACTCTAATCTCATTTATAGATGCTACTGCTGACCCTCCATGATCTTCTTTACTGGGTCACTGTACATCTCTAAGAGGTATCTAAGGGCTCAGAACTCACCCTTTCCCTGAATAATTGCCCTTTGTAAGAGTTTCCTTATCCAGAGATGCTAGGAAGTTAGATTCCCTTCTCTTAGGTGAAGCAACTCCATAATACCACTCAGGCTTTAGAATTCCCTGCGAAATCAGGCTGAAAATCAACTCCAGCTGCAACCAAATTCTTGAGTAGCTTCTTTTCCTCTGCAAGCTACTTCCCTCACTACCAAACAGGTTCCACTTGAAAGAATCGCTTCCATTTATTATTTGCACAATAGTCCCCATTTTGGCTTTTACTGTTAGAGTACTACACTAAAAAAAAAAAAAAAAATTGTTTTTTCACAATGGAGCTCTCAAACTCCACATTATTTTACTTGTCTGACAAATCTTATTAAGACTTATTTTAAATACATACTCATCTGATCTTACCCATTTTGTTTTAATTTAACTAGTTTGAAGCAATGATCTTTTAAATGCAAATGGAGCATGAGCTTGGAATGTTTGTCCTTCCTCTTCAGGGATCAGGGTCCTCTGTCCTCTGCATTTCCATTACTCTCTGCCTAATGCAAAAGCCTAAAGCTAACTCTTTTCCACCTAGAAAATTCCTTTGGCATTTTATGATAATTACTTTCCAGAGAGCTTCTCAGTGTTTGGAATTTCTTATGCCTGTCCTCCTGTATTTACTACCTTCATCTGGCCCTCATATCTCAAGGAATTATGAATATACTGGGATTTTTATTCTTATTGCCTCACACCACTAAAAATTAAATCCTTTTGAAAAATAAGATTCCATGCTACCCTGCACTATTCTTTTTGTAATTCTTCCAATGTTTATAATTACATGTTCATTGAATGCTTATCCTTCTTAAGCCAAGAGTTAGCAAACTGTTTCTGTAAAAAGCTGGATAGTAATTATTTTATGCTTTGCAGGCCTTAGAATCTTAGCTACAACCACTCAATTCTATCATTATAAACAGAAGAATCCACAGACAAAATATAAATGGATGAGCATAGTTATATTCCATTGAACCTCGAAAAAATAAGAGGCCACATGCCTTAATTTGCTGATCCCGTTTCTGGGCTGTAATCTCTTTAGGGTCCTGGAGAAAGGGAACCTTGTTTAATGCTAATCTTTAGATGTTATGCTCAAATTCAGGAAATCGGGACCCACAAAAGACCACCAGAGACCAAGATCTATGTAAGCAGCAAAGAGGTGTTTATTGCAAGTTAGCTTGGTCCTTCGCACACACAGTAACTGGTGACATTGAGAGGCCCTGAGCCCAAGGTTTGCAGCAGTTTCATACTTTCTTTTGGGAAGGCAGCGACCTCACGTACATCATAGCATCTCTTAGCAAATCATCACACACCTCGGGAAAATCATAAAACAACTCTAAAACATGATTAGCACATTATCTGGCAGGAACAAGTTGGATAGGGGTGATTGGTTAGTACAAGAGGGGGATTCCTTTGAACTGATTGGTTTAAACCATGAGGGGTGTACATGCTGAACTACATGGTTTCCCAACATGTTATCAACCACCATAAACTACTGGGAAGGTCATCTGGCATCCCAGGTATTTTCCCTGTCTCATGCTGATTGGTGGCTGCTAGGGGGTTGCTATGGGTCCTCACCTAGCCTGACTGAGTCAGGGACACCTGGCACAGTAGATCTCTCCTGTTATTTGTAGATAAACAACTCAGCAGGGTGGGTATGTGCCTAGGAGTTCTCTATGGGTCTTTCCAAGGACAAGGGTCATGCCTCCTTCCTTGGACAGGCTTTGCTCTGAGGTAGAGGCTGGTTTCTCACAGAAAGGAGCTAAAAGTCTTTGCCACTGTCTTCAGCTGGTATTAAATTAATCACATTTGCATGGTTTTAATTTCAAGATAATAAACCAATATTTTTGAAGTGTTCAGGTATAATTAGCCCTCTAGGAGTGTCCTTAAGCAGCCACTCCAGTCTCTAGATTAATAGAGAGACAGGGCTATGCAGGTGGTGGTATACCTTGTTATTTGACACACAACATCAAATAGTTTCTTCATATGTCAATATTGTTTTTAAAATTTTTCCTATTGTGACTAGTAGTAATCATTGGTTTTTGACAAATCTTTTACTTTTTAAGCACCGATTATCAGTGAAGGAGAATATACATATTCAAATATTTTATATGTAAACTAAAATGTTCAATTGACAAACAATATATCTCATGATTCCCCTTTTGTCTCAACCTTTTAAGTTTTGAACAAAAAACTTGAGTGCTCCCATACAATGATATGATTGCAGTAGCTTATCTTCTTTCTTTCCATCTTTGTAATTACTATTCTATTGTTTATTTCAAATTGGCTGTTAAAACAAAGGAATATGTAGCTCCACAGGAGCTGGAGAAAACAGCTTTGCTCAAAACCTGTTCTTAATTTCCAAAGGAATGTGTGCAGTAAAATCTGCATGTAGTTCAGGCCAACTGTGGAGCTGGAAAGTCTTCAGATAAACTTCCATGAAGATTAAAATGTTGATAAAAGGATAACAAAAAAAATGTGCAAATTAGAAAAAAAAAAGTAATGTGTGCATATACCCATAGTAATCACAATTGTTTAGAATTTAGACCCAAAAATTATTTCATAGGGTAGAACATCCTAACATAGTTTAAAATTCCAGGCTCACAGTGAATGAAAAGCTGATGGACAGTCATCAGCTTCATTGTCACCTCTTGAGATTTGCACACTGGAAGGGCAGATCCCACTGCCCTGGCCTTGGACAGACACAGGTCTAGACCTTTCCAACACAGTCTCTTTCTATATCACAGGAAAACTCCTGATGCATTAAGGCTTTGAATGGAACCCTTCAAAGCTTATTTGAAAAATAATTGTACGTACATAGTGGCGGGCACGGAGGTATCAAGTCTCTGACATCTTCAGCTGCTCGGGCATAGGGAGTCTTAAACCGTCTAAATGCTGTTTGCTCAGGATCACTAGGCAATGCTGAGTTAACGTGGATCTGGGGCGAATAGTCTGCGCCTCTTAGAACACACACCTAGCCTGGAGTGGCTGAATTCAGGCTCCCGTTTGCCTGCGTCTCGAAGACAAACCGCTGTGACTCAGCACTAAACGATCCCGCTGAAACAACTTGTTGGTCCCTCCTGATCCTGAGGAGGTTAATACCAACCAAGCCTTCATAGGTAGTGGCCACAGGATTGAGACGGGGCTTGGGAGAGCCGGTCAGGACCCACCCATTGCTTCGGTCACCCAGCAAAGGGAATGAACTGTCACCATTCGCATGGGATACCACCATGGTAGAGAACTGACGTCACCAGAATGCGGAGGAGGAGATAACTTCATTGAAACTGGCGGCAGCAGGTGTGTAACCCCCTAGGCTTCCCTCTCCACACAGCGGGGAAACCTCAAGAGCCCCTCCCAGCTCTCCCGTGAGCGTGATAGTCAGAACGAGGGAATCAGGAGCAGTGCGGGACCCATGGCATGGGACCCCGGGCTACCGCTCCCACCAGCACTGACAACTGAGGTCTCTTGCACCAGCTACCTGGGGCGTGGCTACTGGAGGGCAAGCAAAATACGCTGAGAGTTCTCAGCCCCAAGCTCCACAACCTTAGGGTCTGAGGGAATGGCAAACAGGGAAAGTGTGCCCAGTCGTTCAAGAAAATAGGGCTCCCAGGAGCAGCAGACCTGGCGTGTAGCCAGTATTGTGGTGAGCATCACTGGGGAGCTGGGCCTGGCTGGAGGAAAAGTGGGGAAGTGATTAGACACAAGAAAAGGCCCTAGGCACTCAGGATTGGAGACCCGCCCAGTCAGGGAGGAGGAGCTGCTGCACAGTGATTGGTTCCTGTGTATTGAGAGGAGAAGCTTGGCCTGGTGGGCACAGCTCCACCTACTGGAATAGAAGTTAATCAAACTCTAAGACTGCATTTAAAAAATTTTTTTAATTTGTTTTTTTTAAAATTTTTATTTAAAAAAAATTTAAAAATTTTTTTTATGTTTTTTTAATTTTTTTTAATTTTTATTTTATTTTTTGATTACTTTTTAAATTTTTTCTTTTTTTATTTTCTATTTTTTTCTTTTGTCATTTCATTTCTTTTCAATTTTCTTACTGCCCTTTCCTTGAATTCTACCTGTTTACTCTCATTCTCTTTAGTGACTTCTTCCCTTCCCTTCTAATACCTTTCCTCCCAAGCATCTCAAAGCTGTTTATGTGTAATTTACTAAATATGTATAGGTCAATGTTCCGAGGCATTGTATAGTGCTACCAAGTCCCTACCTCCCCCAAATACTTCAGAACATTCTCCTGTTAATATCCCTTGTCAGTAGAGCAACCTTCCATGGTTGCCAAGAGATACCAACCTCAATACCATCCCATCATTCAACCTAAATATAAGTCCCAAGACCAAACTGCAGACCCCTATATCCCATCAGAATCTGTACACACTTTAGGAAACAAATGAATCTGCATTAAAGTGCAACAACACTCATCATCTCTAGTCATAGTCTCCCATCACAAAAGAGAGACCCCAGAGACACACAAAACCAAATAAATTTATAGGAGTAAACAGTAACTCAGCAGTCAAACAGAATAAGAAGTAACATGAGCAGCATGAAAAAGCAAGGAAGAAAAGGAGTACAAACAATGCAGGACAGCCTAAATATTCAGGAGGACCTACAGGCATCAGAAAAATGGTCAAATAAAGAACTCAAGGAATACCTTAGACAGATGGAATGGAATCTTAAAGAGGATATGAGATAGCAAATTCAAACATTGAAAGAACACATTAAAAATGAATTACATAAACAGATAAAAGAAGCAAATAAGCATCTTTATCAGGAGATAGAGATTATAAAAAAATTAAACAATAATACTAGAAATGAAGGAAACTATAAACCAAATTAAAAACTCAAATGAGAGTATCACTAACAGAGTGGAGCAAGTAGAAGCCAGAACATCAGATAATGAAGATAAAATTATATCATCTTGAGAAGAGTCTAGCCAACTCAGAAAGGCTGGTAAAAAATCATGAGAAAAACATCCAAGAGATATGGGATAACATAAAAAAAAACAAACTTAAGAGTCATCGGGATAGAGGAAGGTATAGAGGTTCAAACCAAGGGAATGAACAATCTGTTGAATGAAATAATTATAGAGAACTTTCCAGATATAAAAAAGGAAATGGATGTACAAATTGTAGATGCATACAGGACACCGAGCATACAAAATCACAGTAGACCA